>NC_069507.1:133403160-133712535 GCF_027579735.1 Bombina bombina | reverse complement strand
AAGTACTAAAGGAGGGTGTTCCACATTATTAAGCAGAGCACCATTTTCAAGCAATATGGGGAAGAAAAAGGATCTCTCTGCTGCCGAAAAGAGTGAAATAGTTCAATGCCTTGGACGAGGTATGAAAACATTAGATATTTCACAAAATCTTAAGCGTGATCATCGCACTATTAAGAGATTTGTGGCTGATTCAGAGCACAGACGGGTTCATGCAGATAAAGGCACATTGAGGAAGATTTCTGCCAGATCCATGCATCGGCTCAAGACAGCAGCTGATAAAATACCATTACATAGCAGCAAACAGATATTTGAAGCTGCTGGTGCCTCTGGAGTCCCACGGACATCAAGGTGTAGAGTCCTCCAGAGTCTTGCAACTGTGCATAAACCTTCCATTCAGCCACCACTAACCAATGCTCACAAGCAGAAATAGCTGCATTGGGCAGAAAAATACATGAAGACTAATTTTCAAACAGTCCTGTTCACTGATGAGTGCCATGCAACTCTGGATGGTCCAGATGGATGGAGTAGTGGATGGTTGGTGGACGGCCACCCTGTTCCAACAAGGCTGCAACGTCAGCAAGGCGGTGGTGGAGTCATGTTTTGGGCCAGAATCATGGGAAGAGAGCTGGTCGGCCCCTTTAGGGTCCCTGAAGGTGTAAAGATGACCTCTGCAAAGTATGTGGAGTTCCTGACTGACCACTTTCTTCCTGGTACAGAAGGAAGAACTATGCTTTCTGTAATAAAATCATCTTCATGCATGACAATGCACCATCTCATGCTGCAAAGAATACCTCTGCATCAATGGCTGCTATGGGGATAAAAGGAGAGAAAGTCATGGTGTGGCCTCCATCCTCCCCTGACCTCAATCCTATTGAGAACCTTTGGAGCATCCTCAAGCAAAAGATCTATGAGGGTGGGAGGCAGTTTACATCCAAACAGCAGCTCTGGGAGGCTATTCTGACATCTTGCAAACAAATTCAAGCAGAAACTGTACAAAAACTCACAAGTTCAATGGATGCAAGACTTCTTAAGCTGTTATCAAATAAGGGGTCCTATGTTAAAATGTAACGTGACCTGTTAAAATGTTTAAAAAGTTAAACTGTTGTTTAAAGTTTGATTGAAATAGCTTTTGATTTCAGTAAATATGCTGCAAACACAACAAATGACAATTTTCAGTTCTTTACAACCTATAAAGTGTTTTGAAACTTACTGTGCGTAATAATTTGGAATAGTGCATTGTAAGTTTTTTATATTGAAAAAAAACACTGTTATCATTAGGAGGTTTGTTCAATAAAATTTGAATTGTACTCTTAATAGTTGATAACATGAGAATTATGCTGACTGTTGTTTACATCAATTATTTAGGTAAATGAGAAATATATCATTGGCATAATAATTTGGAACAGGGTGTAATGAGCACTTAGAAATTCTCAGTTTAGCCATAACCCCAGTGTGATAAGGGAGCTGAGATGTTTGAGAATTATGTTACATTCTAACTGATCTGGGCATGAGCAAATTTATCTCCCTGTTATCTAGTCTATTTCACTTTATAGCAGTGGCGTATTATTGCCTAGGCGAAAAAAGTCCATGCCTAGGGCGGCAGTTTGGGGGGGGGGGGGCTCTTTTTGCAGCCTCCATAGTAAATGGCAGCAGAATTAACTTTCTAGTAGTTATTATATGACTACATTCAGGTCTACTGTCTATATTCATTTGACTCGCCAATAATTGAAAGTTATTTCCTTGGGCCTGGATTAAGGGGCCGGTTGCCTTAGCCCCTCCTTGCAAAGAAACAGTCTTTCTAGTGTCGCCCTTTATCGATGCCAGTCCTGAGCCTTACATATTAGATCCACGGCCGCCTCCATAATAGCAAATATTAAGGTTTTCACCCACAATAATAAAATTAATTATCAATCTAATGTGTACATAAATACTATACATGCTGCAGTTGCAAGGCTATGGTCTGCCTCGCCGCTAACTGCCATTGCATCCGCTTCCTGTAGAGAATTCCAGACCTGAAGCTGCAGTCGGCCTACTGGGGCCGCGGCATCTGGGTCCAGCCTACCACATTTTAGGTGCTGGTGTGCCAGTGATATGGTAGTGCGCCAGAAGGGATTACACCCTCTGTACCTATTTAACTTTTGCACCCCTCGTCTATGCTGCAGAGAACCACAAACACTGCAGTAGCTTGCAATTTAGGAATGGTGGTGTCCCACAGTGCTTTGTCAGAACCCAAACTGGACATACATGGACCCAAAGTGGGCATACTAATTGCAAAGCAGCTGTGCAGGTGGTGTCTGGAGGCAGTAAGCACAAAAGGAATGAGGCTCAGGTTACATGTGATGCTGGAGAGAGCCCTCCTAGGCACACAGAGCATACTCTATCAGCTTACAAATAATGGCAATAGAGGTGAGTGCAACTTGCGATGGACTAGCCTTAAGCTATAGATAATTAATATAATCAAATCTGATTGAAAATGCCACCTTTAAATTAAATATATACTTATATATATTTATATATAAGTATATTTTCCTGTATATATACAAAATCTAAATATGCCACTGCTTTATAGTAAACCAGCAGCTCATGTAATTTCAGAAACTTTATGACATCAAACTAGATTAAGTAGGGCTGTGACAGGAAGTAATGGACACTGCACAAATGTAGTGTAGAAATAAAATGTAAAATTCATTTAAAATAATGAATAATGCATATTGCAATGATTCAGTGGCGTATTTAGGTTTTGTACTGCCCTAGTCACTCAACATCCTGCTGCCCCCCACCCCCCAGGATTTAGGCTTTTTTTGGCCATAATATTTTTTGGTGAGGGTGTAAGATTACTTTTTTTTTTTTTCATGGCATTTCCAAAGTAAATGTTCATGTTCAAGTGCGTATGTGTGTGTATATGGTGAGTGTGTGTGTAGTGACTGTGTGTAGTGCAGTGTGCGTGTGTAGTGTGTGTATGTGTGTGTAGTGAGACTCAAAAAGTGCTGCCCCCAAAAAATCTGCCCTAGGCAAGAACCTTGTTTTCCTAGGCAAAAATATGCACGTGCAATGATTTCTATTATGACACTGCTTAGTGCTTTTTTATTACAACAATGAAGCAGACTGTTTAACATCCCTTTAAATTAGGTTTTGTGTATAAGAGATTACTAGGATTAGTAAACACTGTAGGTTTGCTTCACAGAAATCAATGTGGAACATTAGTAAAATATGATTGGTCAAATGCACCCTCAAATATTCTGGCTTTTAAATGAAATCATTTTTATTACCCACACTCCCAAACCCAAAGCATCAGGGAAAATACAGACATTAGATCCTGTAGGTACATCTAACAGTAGGAAATAATCAGTTCGTAGGAAAAAGAAATGTCCCGCTAGATTACTTCGTGTACCGAGGGAGACCTCTAGCTGTAGAGGCTCCTCATAGTCTTTATGTATGATTTTCCAGGTGTCAGACAGAGGTTAAATACCGATCAACAGCTATAAAATTAAGCCATACCAGTCTCTATCGGCTCTCTCAACCTTCTTGTGGGATGGGGTTAGTTTTGCTTTATAGTCTCCTGAGCTATATCATTGTCCAGTTGTCGCCACAACATCTTCAATAGGAGACTTACAGGTATGGGGGGTAATATAAGAAAAAAACATCCAACTTTAACCAATCTCAGTAACACTTTTTGAAAGAGCTTGACTTTAACCCAACTGAGAATGATCAGAAATACAAAACAGATATTAAAATAACACAAAAGAATAACAAGTAACAATAATTGCACTAAATAAATATAGTGGTTGGTAGCTCAGCATTGTACTCTATATCTCCAAACTCATAGCTGAAAATCGTGTGCTTCTCAAACCTTCCAACTAAGTTGTCTAGCTATGAGTGTCCACCTCTTTTCTAACTTCAAAGCCTCCCATTAGAGCGCACCTATACTGCCTCCCCTCAGTCTCCCGCCTCTGCACTGCGGGTCAGTTTGTTATTGTCTTCTAGTATCCAATAAAACCATATTTTTGGGAATGTGGATTCTGTGTCCTGTATGAATGCTACTGATTCATACATTCTATAAACTAGTTAGATTTTAGTCAAAACTTCTGACCAGGAAGGAATTTCTGTTTTCCAGTACTTAGCTATAACTGTTCTCGTGGTGGTGCACATAATTCTAATAAAGGTGTTAATGTCTTTGTGTAGTCTGGGAACACCTTCGTGAAGTAATGCTTGAGCAGGGGTAAGATGAATCTGTTCACCCAGGACCCTCCCTAGCAGTAAAGATAGTTCTCGACAAACCTTTTTAACTTTAGGGCATTCCCACCACATATGTATATAGGATCCTACAGTTTTACAGCCCCTATAACAAAAGTTAGAGCTCTCCTTCCCCATATGGGCTGTCTTTACTGGGGTCAGATACCATCTAAAGGATGTCTTTATAACATTTTCCCTCAAGTCAGCACTAATAAGGCCTTTACTAGCTTGATGTAATATCTCATCCCATTTGTCCAACTCAATTTCTTTATCTATGTCTGTTTCCCATTTTAGCATTAGTGTATTCTTAGAGTGTGTTCTCATTTCTTGTATGGAGATATATAGTCTAGAGATTGCTTTTTTAGGTCTAGTCGCTGCCGTACATAATTGCTCAAGAACAGTTTGTCGGTTATATGTCGGGTGTTTAGCTGTGTGTGTACGTACAGCTGAGGTTATCTGGAGGTATAGGAACCAGTGCAATGGGATAGGGTCTAGTTTCTGTCGTAACTGGGTGAAGGTCAGCAGTGCGCCCTGTGAGTAAAGGTCTGCTACCCTATACAACCCCTTGTTTTCCCATATTTGGATCTGTTTTTTAAACTCTTCACTAATTATATATTTTAGAGGTATTATTTTTGAGTGTGAGAAAATAATTTTCTCTGATTGTTTTGATGAGGGCCATTGCTGTTTGGTGATTAATGTGGTTTTGTTCCTATAGATATCGTGTCCAATGAATAAGTCACTGCACCAGAGAATGCCATCCGGCGTCTCCTGACCTGCCATCTCCGCCTCTAGGATAGGCCAAAGAATATCTACTTGTTGTCTGCCAATTATTGAGTCTTGTGCCAATCTAGCAGCTTTGTAGTAGTCCAGTAAATTGGGGGCACCTACCCCATCCAACTGTCTGTGTTTGTTTAGAATATGATGTGAAATTCTCAGATGTCTATTGTCTCGTAAGAACCTATTTATATCTCTCTGCAGATTATCTATGTCTGCGACATTAATTTTAATTGGAAGCACTCTAAACAGGTAAAGTATCCTTGGTAGGATCGTCATCTTAATAGCGGAGAGCCTCCCGTACCAAGAAAAACCCATCTTTTTCCATTTCCCTAGGTCAGATCTGATTGTTTTGAACAGGGGGGTGTAGTTTGTTTCATATAATTTTGAGGAATGTGATCTCAATTTTATTCCTAGATACTTTAGTCCTTCCGGTACCCACCTAAAGTCAAAGTTCGCCTCTCTCAGTTTAATAGTGTGTTTTGGGATAGAAATGGGAAGTGCCTCACATTTATCTGCGTTGATTTTATAGCCTGAAATCTGAGAGAATAAATGGATTGCTTGGTATACATAAGGCAGAGTGTGGAGTGGTTTCGAGATAGTAAGTAGTACGTCATCCGCGAACAGGGTGATCTTGTGATGTAAACTTCCAATCTCTAGACCAACTATATCAGTAGAGTTTCGTATGTAAGCAGCTAGTGGTTCTATGCAGATTGCAAAGACCAGGGGGGAAAGAGGGCAGCCCTGTCTCGTACCATTCAGAATAGATATGTTACTCGATTGGTGTCCTATTGCTCTAACATAAGCTGTGGGTGATGAGTATAAGCCTATAATGGCCTTCAAAAAATTACCTTCAAATCCCAGTTCCGAGAGCAGAGTTAGCATATATTTCCAATCCACCCTATCGAATGCCTTCTCCGCGTTCAGTGATAGGATCAGAGAAGGCACTTTTCGGTCGTGTAGGAAATCTATCCCCGATATCATCTTTCTAATGTTGTCTGGGGCTTCCATATCCTTAATAAATCCTACCTGGTCTGGGTGAATGATGTGAGGCAATATATGTTTCAGTCTATTGGCCAAGATTTTTGTGACTATCTTGATGTCCTGATTAATCAGGAATATGGGCCTGTAACTACTGCAAAGACTAGGATTTTTCCCCTCTTTTGGTATAACCACAATCTTAGCTCTAAGAAGGTCAGTAGGTATCTTGCCCCCTTCCATTATATGATTTGCAAACACCACTAAATGGGGAACCAAAGCCTTGCGAAACGCCTTATAGTATTCCCCGGGAAACCCGTCAGGTCCCGGGGCTTTACCTGGCTTGAGGTCTTTTATAGCTGAGATCACCTGAGCTCTTGTGATCTTGGCATTTAGGGTAGCTCTAGCCCCGTCATCTATCGGTGTCATTTTAGCTTTTTGCAAAAAGGAGTCAAAAACTGCCTTTGTCGTAGGATTATGAAGCACCTTTGTGCCATCGTATAACTGACTGTAGAATCGGGAGAATGTATCAACAATTTCCTGAGGGTGTGTGGTTATGTGACCAGTTGGTGTTTGGATGTTTGGTATAGAGAGAGATTGGCATTCTTCTCTGATTTTCTTTCCCAGGTATTTGTCAGGCTTATTGGCAAAGACAAAGTAGTTTGCTTTCAATCTGTGTGCAGCTTTTACAGATTGTTCATTTAATATGGATTGTAGAGTTTGTCTCTTGCCAATCAGCTCAGTCAGTGTGGCCTTAGAACCATTCAGTTTGTGTAACTTTTCAAGAGAAGTAATTTCAGTATTTAAGTGTGTAATGAGAGCCTCTCTTCTTTTTATATAGTGTTTTCTCTTTTATTAGTATACCTCTTACTACTGCCTTATGTGCTGCCCAGGGTGTAATAGGGTCATCCGTAGAGTTTACATTGATCTGCCAATATTCTTTTAAGTTATTTAGGATTCTGTCTTTGACAAGTGGGTCTTTGGTACAAAATGAGCCATATGTCCATGTCTTTGTCCGTTTTGGGTCTGAAAGATCACCTAAGGTGAGCATTGTCAAGGAGTGGTCAGACCACACACACGGGTGGATGTCTATAGAGTGTACTACTGGCTGCAGAATCTGACTAGTGAACACATAGCCTATTTTTGAGTAGCTGTCATGGGCCGATGAATAATAGGTGGTACTCCCATCCCCCCCATTCAGGTGTTTCCAGGTATCCTGTAGTGTGTGTTGACCTAATACCTCCCAGATGTTTCTAGCCATTACTCTTTGCCTTTGTTTTTTCCTAGACTGTTGGGTGAGTGTTTGCTTAGTCAGCGCCTGGAGGTCAATGTTAAAATCCCCTGCTAATATTATTCTCAGTCTAGACCAACCTGTTAACAAATTGGAAAGGGTGTTAAAAAACTTATCTTGTTGTTCATTGGGAGCATATATATTACATAGGAGAATCTGAGCATTCACAATTTGTCCAAATACCAATAGGTATCTGCCCTCTTTATCTGATATGGTCTCTTTGTTTATAAATGGCAATGTGGAGTGTATTAAGAAAGAGACACCCCTCTTTTTGAGTCTGACACTGAATGAAACTGCATTGGGTAATCCCTTGCCCAATATTTGGGAATAGTATTTTTTTTAAAATGAGTCTCCTGAAGGTAGATAATATTAGCCTTTAGCCTTCTGTAATTTGACATAGCTGTCCTTCTCTTGATATCTGTGTTTAATCCTCTCGCATTGTGCAAGATCAAGACTATCCTAGGTAAAGACATTCCACTGGGTAAGATAATTCTGTATACTATATATACTCTGAGACAGTAGCCAACCACTGGTTCCTACAATAATAAGTGTATTGCTCTCTTTTCTCTGGGCCAGTGAACCTAGCTGCCTTTCTAGGGCCCAACCTTCCTGTAATAGGTCTTCCCTTGGTGAACTTATGCAAGTCGTACAATGTTTCGTGCATTTAGATGGTAAAAACATATAACATAACAGTAACAGTAACAGTTGATATTGATTAAACTTTTGAATACACATAAATCAAAAACTAACACATATTAATTGCGCTGCGCAGCCTCAACAGGAGGTGCCTGTTTAACACAGTCTCATGTGAGTGAAGAACTTAAGTCAGACCCTTAGGTCTGGTACCTGTGTGACCTCACGGTCATCGTTAGTGTCCTCCGGGTGTAGATACTCCCGAATTTGGGTCTGTAGATAATATAGCTCAGGTCTTGGATTTCTTCTTAGTCACTGTCCTCCATTTTTCTCTTTGGGGCTTCCCTCTGGATGAAGATGGTGCAGAAGAGGGGTGCATTGTTTCTGTAGCTGTAATCTCAGGTGGTTCAAGATCTAGAAATTTGCAGATCTCCGGAATCTCCTCGGTGGTTTTAATAGTAGTTATTTTGCCATTGCGGATCACCTGGAGAGCAAAGGGAAAGCCCCAACGATATTGGATGTTGTTCTTTCTCAGAAGGAGAGTTAGAGGTCTCAGGGCATATCTTCTTTGTAGGGTTTTGACACAGAGGTCTTGAAAGAATTGGATTATGTTGCCCTGAAACTTGAATGTGGGATTTTGTCTGGCGGCTATTAAGATTTTTTCTCTTTCAGGAAACCTAAGGAGCTTGATGATGACATCTCTCGGTGGCTGGTCTGGCTTGGGTTTAGCCCTTAGGGCTCTATGAGCTCTTTCGATTGGATATTCAGCATCTGTTGGACTTCCAAGAATAGCGTGAAATAGCTGTTGGAGATAGTTGTGAAGGTCCTCTGCTCCTACAGTCTCAGGGATTCCCTTAAGCCTAATATTAGAGCATTGGCTCCTATTCTCCAAGTCTTCAATTTTTTCTTCTAATTCTGAAATGGTTTGGGATTGAGAGGCAAGGGATTTTGAGACTGTCGCCACTTCTTCTCCCATTTCATCTGTGGCCGATTCTAATGAGTCTACTCGGTTCCCTAGTTCCAGGATCTCGGTTTTGATTTCTGTGAGGCTGTTAGTAACTGTGGTTTGAAAGCTGTCAATTTTCCCCCACAGTTTTTCAAAGTTAGAGGTTATATCTTGTTTAGATATCAGGGCTCGTAGGTCAGCTTTAGTTACAGGAGTGAGATCCTCAGCATTTTCCTCAATTTCAGATTCCATATCCTCCTCAGTATCCGCCATGTTGTGATCTTGAGATTTAGGAGTTCTAGATGATTTAAAGAAAGCGTCTACCGATAAGGATTTCATCCCCTTATCTCCTTTGGAGCCCTTTCTCGTAGCCATGGTAATTGTAGTGGTAGTTTAATTGTATTATCCTAATCTTGTGCCAGTACTTTAGTTTACTTGGTAGTATATTCACAGGTGTCTGCACCTCCTATCCAAGGAACCTTTCTTGCTATTGAGACCTTTATTAGATTTTCAGATATCTCTCATCCCCTTCACCAACACTATAATTCTCTTCACTCAATTATAATGTTCATTTTTCTTCAGCATACTGTCTTTCTCCTCTTATGAAACATATATGCATGTTTGTCATGAAAGACAATGTTGAACAGAGAAACTGTGTATTGTTGTGAGAGTGGTGGCAAAGCGTGAGCTATGTTGTGGCTTCCCTGTCAGACTGCACAGGCAATATTATTTAAGTCTCTAAATCATTCTGAGTGCATGCTTTTTTATGTTGTAGACAGTAATAAAGCTGCTGTTAAATGTCCAGAATTTTCAACTCAATGTTTTAAACTCAGGTGTATGATGTATCTGTATGGTGGGCAAATCAATTTCTGAAAGCAATACTCCCATAAAGGTTTGTTGTGATTTTTTAGGATTGCAATACTCAAATTCTCTAATAAGGCATTGCATTGTTCCTAGTATAGAAGAGTTTTTTCAGCAAACCAGAATATTCAGCTGTGAGGCTTTAAATCAAGGATGAAACATAACTGTATGGAGTGCAGTATAAAGTATAAGGACAGCAGAGGCACATATGCTGATGCAGCAGCTTAAAAACAAAAAATGTCCAGCAAAGCTATTATATTTCTGATCCTTCCCCCCCCCCCTTTTTTTTATTATGATAAGAAAGTGCTATGACCTGTGAGGGAAGGATTCTGGGGACAGCTCCAGATGAGAATTAGAGATGGAACTGTGCAGAGTCAGTCACTAACCATACGCAGTAATAGGTCTAAGTATTACAGTCCCAGCAGGAAACATTAAGATCCCAATAAAGGATGGAGAAGTTCCTTTGTAGGGCAAATAAGTAAAATGTGGGGTGCCCCTGCAGATCTGTAGCAAGTTCCTGTGTTAGTGCCCGGAACTACCTGGGCTTATGAGAAAGTAGGCCTCAGAGCTGGTAACAGTGGTGGAGGTCAAATAGTAGGAGCAACCCCCCACCAACACATAAACATTCGATGTCCCTGCAACTGCTAACACAATGGGGATTTCTGTTAATGTATGGCTCACCTAGATCCCCCTTGGGGTGCCAGTCACCAGGATCACCACCCAGATGTACAGACTGTAGAGGTCTGAGAGTCCGGTAGGCCAGAAAACAAAGATGGCGATCGTATGCACAACCCTGCTCTCCCAATGTAGCTCCTGGTCAAAAGTGAATCAGTTGTAGTGGGAGCTGCCAGGCAGTGCGACCACCACGAGGACCCCTCTGTGACTTTGAAGACAGGCTCCTCCAAGTTGCAGGTACCGCCAGACCGTGACGGCAGATTTAGGAAGGGTTCGAATCCACGTGGGCGCAGTCTCAAGTCGGCACCTCGTCCTTCCAAAAGCACGGCCTAGGATGTTGCCTGAGGTGTTATGGCTGCATCGGAGCGGAGCCCCGACCCTCCAGTGCTGTAATTGAAGATGTGGTCAGACGAGGAGAGTTCACCCGTGATCCACGGGTGTGCTGGAGGGGTACTTGCTGCACGTCTAGGACAGACTTCCCAGGAACCCAGCCTCGAGCCTCGCAGCTAATGGACTCAGGTATTGCCGGCAGGTGTGCGTGTCTGTAATCAGCTGGTCCCCGGAGCGGAGGCCCGACCCTCCGGTGGACAGTGTACTGCAAAATGATCAGGCCCTCTATGTCGGGCATATTCTGGCTTTTAAAGGGACAGTCTAGTCAAAATTAAACTTTCATGATTCAGATAGGACATTCAACAACTTTCTAATTTACTTCAATCATCACATTTGCTTTGTTCTCGTGGTATTATTTGTTGGATGGTAAACCTTTGTAGGCTCATGTGCTAATTCCCTTGAAGGCCCTCTCTCTCTTATATGAGTGCATTTTGACAGTTTTTTCTCAGCTTGACAACGCTCGTTCATGTGTGCCATATAGATAACACTGTGCTCATTCCTTTGGAGTTTTTATGAGTCAACACTGATTGGTTCTGTCAAAAGAACTGAGATAAAGGGGCAGTCTGCAGAAGTTTAGATACAAGGTAATCACAGAGGTAAAAAGTATATGAATATAACAGTGTTGGTTATACAAATCTGGGGAATGGGTAATAAAGGGAGTATATTTTTAAACAATAACAATTCTGGAGTAGACTGTCCCTTTAAGATACAAAGGCTTCATTATAGTCATTATGGTTGACAGCTAAAACTTAAACTCTTCTTTCCAGGAAGCAGAACAAGATTTAGTTGCCATTCACTGCAGAGACTTGATTGTTACCAATATAACCATGTGCAGGAATAATAATAAACTACAGAGCGGATCTATCAAGTGCAGGATGGCAGATTCTGCTTCATTTTTTTGTGCACCTACAGTTTATTTCTGCTAAAACCTGTTTCATTCTTTGCTGTGTGCAGTATTATATGTATAGCTTGTACTATTACAGCCAGTAATTTATGGTTGCTGGCTAGAGGCTCTGTTCATGTATAACAACTGGTTAGGAAGGGTAGGGAAATAGTGAGCTGCAGGTGAAGGGAATGCTCTAATGTATTGCAGTATTTTATTTTAGCATTATTATGTCAAAGCATAACTGTATGAGAAAAAAAACACAAAAAAACCTTAGTAATGATGTTGAAGTTAGGGTATACAGTAAATGATAATGGTTATCATAATAATGTCAAATAAAATGATAAAAATAAAAATGTGCACAGTAGTAAATTGCATAAGTGAAACTTAAAGGGATAGTCTATTCAAAATTAAACGTTCATGATTCAGATAGAGCATGCAATTTTAAGCAACGTTCTAATCGACTCCTGTTAATTTTTCTTTGTTATCTTAGTATCTTTATTTGAAAAAGAAGGAATGTAAGCATAGGAGGCAGCCCAGTTTTGGTTCAACACCCTGGGTAGCGCTTGCTGATTGGTGGCTATATTTAGACACTAATCAGCAAGCGCTAACCAGGTCCTGAAGCAAAAATGGGTCGGCATTTAAGCTTACATTCATTCTTTTTTAAATAAAGATACCAAGAGAACAAAACAAAATTGATCATAAGAGTAAATTAGAAAGTTGCTTTAAAAAGTTTCATTTTGATTAGACTATCCCTTTAAATGCAGAAGAAATTATCTATAGTATGGTATAGCTGACTTTACACCAGTTGAAGCGACATTAACTAAAACTTTATGCATACTGAAAACAAGGCTAGATAGCAAGTGGCACATTTTTTATTGTTGCATATGCGAAAACTCTTCTTGGATTTTCATTTTTGGGCTTGTGGGGTTGCGTTTATATTACAAGTTCCCAAAAAATGTATGTTGTGCTAGCGTTAACCCAAATAGCGCGAAAAACCTAACTTAAAGTGATGGTAAATTCAGCCCAACTGCACAACATATTTTAAAAGCTCTTATCCTAACTAGCATATTGATATGGTTTTTTATTAATAAAAACATTAGTTTACTGAATAACTTAAATTTTTGTCTTGTAACGTTGCACTTTTATATTCAGCCTCTCTCTTAAATTTTCGAAAATTCCAAATCCAAAATAACTGTTCAGCACTGTATAAAAGTTTTATTCAAGCTACAAAATTGCAACGTTTCGGACAAGTGTCCTTAATCATGTATAAGGTAACACTGATACAAAACACTTAATATACCTGTAACCCCTCCCACCTAATTAGAAAAGCACCTGTCTATGCATATCCACATCATAACCATTCTTAGCTCCCCCTAGTGTGCACATACCATATTACTCATTATATTATACAGATATTTTATATCCTACTTCATATAGAGATACTAAACATATATTGTTCTATTTCCTCCTAAGTACAGAATTAGCACAAAACATGGGTATCTAATGGTTATATATCACATAACAAATTCTAAATCTCTATATTGTATCCTTTACAAGAGTTAAAGGGATAACTATTCAAAAAACACTCCAATCCATTTTTCTATTCATGCCACCTGGCCACATAGTACCAAGTGTATAAATCCAAAAAAGTTTTCTCCGTTTAAGTCCTTTTTTCCCTATTGCCCCCCTCCTAGGTTTTTCCACATGATCAATTATATGAAACCTTATTTGACTAAGGCTATGTCCAACTGTCAAAAAAATTATGTGCCACAGGTGCATCCAGTATTCCTGTCCTTATACTGCTTTTATGCTGATTCATCCTTTCATGCACCTTACGGGTGGTCTCTCCTACATAGCCCCACCCACATGGGCATTTGATTAGGTACACAGCATATTCTGTATTACAGGTAAAATACCCCCTAATCCAAAACTTTTTGCCAGTACATGGATGGGTAAATGTAGAACCCTGCATCATATTATTGCAGTTGGTACAATTGAGGCAGGGAAAACACCCATTGTTCTTTTCACCAATATAACTCTGCACCTTTTTCTTGCCTGGGCCTACATCTGGGTGGCTATATACCACATGCTCTTCGAACACATTCATAAAAATATTTGCAAATATGGGGGCGACATTGGAACCCATGGCTGTGCCCTGGAGTTGCAAAAAATACTCATCCTGGAAAAGGAAATAATTACATCTAAGTACAATACCTGGTAACTCTAGAATAAATTGTCTCTGCATCTCACTTATTCCTCCTTCATTAAAGAAGCATCTTATTAACTGCTCCAATTCCTTCCTCATGAGTAATGGATGTGTATAAACTTACCACATCCATACTGTACAAAATGCCTTTACCTTCACTCAAAATAAGACCTTGTATTTTATTCAGGGAATCCCCTGTGTCTCTTATATAGGAATTTGATCCTACAAATGGTCTTAAATATTTGTCTAAAAAGATGGATGAATTGGACAGAATGGACCCAATTCCAGCCACTATAGGGCGTCCTGGTGGAGATGGCCTGTCCTTATGAATTTTTGGTAAAGTGTATAGGACAGGTGTGATTTCTTCAGTCTCCATTAAGAATTTAGCCACATCCTGCCCAATAATACCACCTCTCTCTGCCTTTGAAACACAGTTTTCCACTTCCTTTTTAATATCAAACTTTGGATTTGAGGTTAACAATTTATACACTCTCCCATCAGCCAATTGTGTTTTAATCTCCCGGACATAAAAATCTTTATCTAGAAGGACAGTGGCCCCTCCCTTGTCCACTCCTTTAATAATAATCCCTTTATTATCGCTCAATTTTCTCAAGGCATTCTTATACTTTGTGGTAAAATTACAATTCACCTTTTTGTTAGTCTTAATGTCTCCATATTTCTTCTCTAAAGTGCTAATATCCCTATCCACTAATTGTATGAATGTTTGCACACTTGGATTAACCTGTGCTGGTGTGAAATTACTTTTATTCCTTAATTTAAATGCAGATAAATTGAGTAAATCATTGCATATATTCTCAGTTGAAGGTCACACATTGCAGCCTGAAAAAAAACTTTTCAATTTTATTGACCTAAAGAACCTATTTAAATATTTGCGCAGTTCAAACATATTGCAATCACCTGTGGGACAAAATGATAGTCCTTTGTTAAGAACCCGCTCCTCTTCCATGGTTAACTGCACTCTGCTTAGGTTCACAGTCATTTCCTCTGACTGCGAGTCACAGCATGATTCTTGCTGCCACTCATACTGGCCCCCTTTGTGCCTGTAGTGGCGCTTCCCTCCTCTGCATGTCCGACTTCTCCCTTTGAGTCCCCCAAGACCAACTCGGATGAGGAGCTCTGTGTGCCTGATTGATCATTCTGCTTGTTCGCTCTGTTGCGTTGATTCCTCCTTCCGCCGGAAGTACCTCCATACCTCCTTCCGGTCCGCTCTCCGGCTCGCTTCCCTGTCCACCAATGTTCGCATATGTGGGGGTTCCAATGTCGACCCAAAAATGTGAATATTTTTATGAATGTGTCCGAAGAGCATGTGGCATATAGCCACCCTTTATTCAGAAAATATGGCGCCACATGGTGGCGCTATATTGACGATGTGTTCGGACTGTGGTTGGGCGACATTGGAACCCTGGAGAAGTTTTTTGAGGATTTGAATAGTGCTACCCTGAACATTAAATTTAAACTTGTCCATAATGAAGAGAGTATTAATTTCTTAGATACCAAAGTGTATAAATCAGGGAATGGTTTATCAGTAGACCTGTACAGAAAGGAAACAGATTGCAATAACTTACTGCATTACAATAAAGCACACGCCCCCACTCTCACTCGGTCTTTGCCAAAAAGTCAGTTTTTGCGTCTGAGGCGCATAGTATCGTATGAAGATCTGGCATGTTAAAGACTTAGTGAAATTGGGGGTGCCTTTGTAAGGATAGGATATCCCCCAAAGTTGATACAGGAAGGTATAAATAATGCATTGGAGACCCCTAGACATAAGCTGTTAGAACAAAAGGACAAAGCGAAAGAAAAAATGGATAGGATTTCTTTGTGAGTCATTTTTCTCCCCTTAGTGGTAAGATACAGGGGATTATATGGAAGCATTGGAATGTATTGAGTAATTGCAACTCTGATGTAAGGGAGTTTCAGGAATTTCTTATGCCAGCATACAAGAGGGGTAGAAACTTAAAGGATACTCTTGTAAGAGCAGATATAGGCCCAGGCAAGAAAAAGGTGCAGAGTAATATTGGTGAAAAGAACAATGTGTGTTTATTCCTGCCTCAGTTGTACCAACTGCAATAATATGAAGCAGGGTTCTACATTTACCCACCCATGTACTGGCAAAAAGTTTTGGATTAGGGGGTATTTTACCTGTAATACAGAATATGCTGTGTACCTAATCAAATGCCCATGTGGATGGGGCTATGTAGGAGAGACCACCCATAAGGTGCGTGAAAGGATGAATCAGCATAAAAGCAGTATAAGGACAGGAATACTGGATGCACCTGTGGCACATCATTTTTTGACAGTTGGACATAGCCTTAGTCAAATAAGGTTTCAGATAATTGATCATGTGGAGAAACCTAGGAGGGGGGGCAATAGGGAAAAAAGATTTAAACAGAGAGAATTTATGCACTTGGTACTATGTGGCCAGGTGGCATGAATAGAGAAATGGATTGGAGTGTTTTTTTGAATAGTTATCCCTGTAACTCTTGTAAAGGATACAATATAGAGGTTTAGAATTTGTTATGTGAAATATAACCATTAGATACCCATGCTTGGTGCTAATTCTGTACCTAGGAGGAAATAGAACAATATATGTTTAGTATCTCTATATGAAGTAGGATATAAAATATCTGTATAATATAATGAGTAATATGGTATGTGCACACTAGGGGGAGCTAAGAATGGTTATGATGTGGATATGCATAGACAGGTGCTTTTCTAATTAGGTTGGAGGGGTTACAGGTATTTTAAGTGTTTTGTATCAGTGCTACCTTATACATGATTAAGGACACTTGTCCGAAACGTTGTAATTTTGTGGCTTGAATAAAACTTTTATACAGTGATGCTGCAGTTTGGACTTTTTTCTTAAATTTTCGAAGGTACTGCTTTGAGTGACATACGTTCTATCCAATAATAGCCTCACCATGCCCCCCATGTAAAACTAAACCTGCACGCTCCCATGCTCTGAACTCACTAATCTTGATGCAATGTTCATATGCAACTCTTACGCTACTGGCGCAAGTGAAAAAGACAATCCTCAGCTCCGCTTTCAGTAAACATTGCATCTGATGTAAGTAAACAGTAAATCATTCGTTTTGTACTGATTCACTGTTTACTGACATTTTTCACAGCATTAAGTTTTTTTTTCTCTGCGAGTACCCCAATATAAGAAAAATAAAACCAGCAATTGACGCATTGTCTTTTTCACTTGCGCAAGTAGTGTAAGAGTTGCACATGCGCATTACATCAAGATTAGTGAGTTCAGAGCATGGGAGCGTGCAGGTTCAGTTTTACATGGGGCGCATGGTGAAGCTATGATTGGATAGAACGTATGTCACTCAATGCAGTACCTTCGAAAATTTAAGAGAGAGGCTGAATATAAAAGTGTAATGTTACAGGACAAAAATTTATGTTATTCAGTATACTGATTTTTTTTTAATACCATCACTTTAAGTTTGTGCGTGCGCATGCATGTATTCCCCCATAGAGATCAATGGAGAAAAAAAAGTTGAAAAAATACCTAACACCCGAGATTGCGCAAACTCCATCGCCTTTTTGCATTCTCCCTAGAAGTCAATGGAGGGAAAAAAAAATGTTAATAAAAGAAACACCCATTGCTCATACAACATAGCAAATTCGCTTTAAATGTGAAATATTTAGAGTAAATACATAGTTAAAATCCTTATTAAATATGAATATTGCATAAATATGCTTTATCGTGTTTTTATCTGCTTAATAGCAAAGGGCTCTAATGCACTTATATATATGTCTATATGTGTATATATATATATATTTCTGTGTTTATATGTGTATTTATGACTGTAAATACATATATACACATATAAATACATTAATATTTATGTACACACACACATATATATATATATATATATATATACACACACACAGATCTTTAGCATTGTATGTGTATGTGTCTCAATTTTAAAGCCATTTACCTGTCTTTTTTCCTAACACCCGAGGTCTCCAATCTTTGAGCCCTTATAACTTTTTTGCGCAATATTTATTTTCAAATAATTTTTATTAGACATTGTTATTATGAGTGTAACTGTACTGTGTAATTTATTTTTGATGTGTTTTGTTCAACTTTTTAGTTTCAGAAAACAGTTATCCACAGCTCTGAGATCGCAGAAAGGATTGAAGCGTAAAGGACGATTGCTCTAGTGCAATCGTGATTTTGCTCCACTTGTAATATCAGCGAAATGAAAATGGCTTGCAAAAACACGATTGCGCTAGCACAAAACCGTTTGCGCCTAACTCATTGTGCAATTTTTTTTGTGTCAATTTTCCTATTATTTAATTCTAAAAGTTGTAATTTCTTTATTGTCCACAGGGAGGTCAAAGCTCATAGAATCCAGAACACTAACTCTACAACGATCCACTCACTCATTGACTGTTTGATCAGTGTAGGAACTCATGTATGCAAACAGAAAGTCCGACTGGCAAATAAATGAGGTAAGACTTAGGTTTTAATCATTATTTTAAAACCAAGTTGTATAGAAATGGTATGAAATGGTATACTTTGCAGTTAGCCGGATTCTTCTGCATTCATTGTATAGAAATGGGCCAGCTAGGTTCAACTGATGGCTACTACGCTTTTCTTGATGACCGGCACTTTGTGAAGAACTCATATACAGTATATTGGCCACTAACTGACTATAGCAAAAGATACAAATACTGGAGACATGTTAAAATGCATATCCCCCATACTGCATATCAATACAAATCAAATTTTATTTACAAAATGGCAGCTTTTAAAACAAATATTCTGTATGCAGTTCTCAGTTGTGTTTGTATATATATATATATATATATATATATATATATATATGCTGTCAGGGGCGGAACATCTTTTCCATTTTGTGGGCATTGATCATATTAGGAGAGATATCAGAGGGGGTGATAGAATAGGCAAGTTATTGAGGAAAGAAGCATACTGGATTTTTACCCTACAAACTAAATTTCCTAAGGGCATCAACATGAGACATGACCTGGATTTGTTTATAGACTAAGTCCCTTATACCTACCTTGCCTCTTCTTCCCCCCTTTCCTTCTCCTTTTTCCCTTTTTCTCCCTACCCCCTCCTCTTTTTCTTCGGTACATTTGATTATTTTCCCATTCTTTTTAGTGTTCTCCATATTTTATTTATTTTCTTCTCCATCCAAGCTATTGTATAATTTATACCATTGTTACAATTATTATTCTTTAAGTAATTATTATTCTTTTCTTTTTAGTTGATAACTATTTTTATGTCATAGTTCTTTATTTCTTTATTGTTTATTAAGATTTTTATAATTAATTATTTCTAAATGTTTTCTATTATGTTCAAATGTCCTTGTTTTGCATATGAGGTTTAACAAGACATTACATCAGCATTTTCTTTTATAGAAGGCAAATAAGTGTTACCCACGGATTTTGACTATGTATTTACTATGTATATGTCTTTTATACTCAACCTCCGAGGTTTTCACTTAACATCAGATTGCTTGCCTCCTTTTATCAAATTTTATTAAATTATGTTACTATTTTGCTAATGTAATGTATGTTGCCAAATATACTACATCGTTACTTTCAGTTAATATTCTATTACAGCATATAATATGATGTTTACTTTTTTTGGCAGCTCATTGGCCTATTTTGCTGTGAAAAGGTGGCCTTTGCATAACATGGTATTGTTATTGTCTTAGATAATTATTTTATACCACCCCGTATATGGGGGTTTACGGAACATATGTATTAGTTGTAATTTTAGAACCTAATGTTTTTCTATGCATTCATATCACTGTCACTTTTAGCACTTTAATAACTGTGATTGATATCACATTGCCAGTACTCGCACTTCACTTGTTAATTAACATTCCTATTGGATGATGCTTGTGTATCACCACTCACCTGGTGAACACCTGTAGATCTCTGATGAAGCGCATGTGAGCATGCGCGAAACGCGTCAGATCTCATTGACATCATTTTAAGGAGAATTCTGGACTCGGCAACTCCGGCCAGCACTAAGGCTACAATCAGCGGAGGAAATGGTAATTAGTACTGCACAGATTCCCCTTCCCAAGAAACAAAGGTACTTTTGTCTAATTGCATATGCATAATATTTGGCACTCGTTGAAGTAGTGTCTCAGCTTAATGTTAAACTTTTGCGACTGAGCTGACTGAAGAGTTTGTACATATTACTTGCACGTCTTGTGCAGCATTATTTGTACTTTATATTTTCACACTGCTGGGATTTAAGTATTGGATGGACTGAGTTTTTTCCTTGTGTTTTTTTTACCTTTTGGGGGCCAAACAATTGCTTGCACCATGGCACTTTCTTGAGTATGTCCGCTACTGTATGCTGTGTATATGTAAAATAAATAAATGTTCCTTTAAACAAGTGCTTATTATAGCTGTGATGCTAACAGTCCATGAATGCTATTGCCACCTCAACATTACCCCTAATACATAAGTGTTATTAAAAAAGTGTGGAAGCTTAAAGGGATAGTCTAGTCAAAATTAAACTTCCATGATTTAGATAGAGAATGCAATTTTAATCAACTTTCTAATTTACTCCTATTATCAATTTTTCTTTGTTCTCTTGGTATCTTTATTTGAAAAAGCAGGAATGTAAGCAAAGGAGCTGGCTTATTTTTGTTTCAGCACCTGGGTAGCACTTTCTGATTGGTGTCTAAATGTAGCCACCAATCATCAAGCGCTACCCAGGTTCTGAACCAAAAATGGTCCGGTTCCTAAGCTTTAGATTCAAATAAAGATACCAAGAGAACAAAGAAATTGATAATAGAAGTAAATTAGAAAGTTGCTTAAAATTGCATGCTCTGTCTGAATCACGAAAGTTTAATTTTGACTAGACTGTCCCTTTAAATGGGTAGGAAAGTCAAAATTAAACTTGCTTGATTCAAAAAGAGCATGTCATTTTAAGACACTTATTACATTTACTTTGTTTGTTTTGTATCCTTTCTTGAAAACTATATGTACATATCCTACACTACTGGGATCTAGTTGCTGATTGGTGACTACACAAATTTGTCTCTAGTCATTGGATCACCAGATGTTTTCAGCTAGTTTCCAGGTGTGCATTGCTGCTCTGGAGTGGTGTGTTTAATTCCTTTTTAGAGGGTTAAATATACAGGGTCAATCACAATCTGATAGCTATTTCCTTCAGAAATGGCTTTTTGCTTTCTGGACCAAAAAGGTCAGCATGTTTTTTGAGTAATTACAATTACGAAATACATCCATGCATTAAAACCCTGCACCAATGAACGAGTTTTCACTAGAAACATTCCCAAAAAGGCCTTTTTGTATGTTAAAAGGGACATAATACCCATATGCTAAATCACTTGAAAGTGACTGTGAAAGCTGACATAAAAATATCTTTATGTATTATAAAAAAGGATGATATTTTACCTCAAAATGTCTTCAGCTCAAAATAGTATGTGCTCTGTGAACAGTTATCCTTCAGCTACTGTCAGCTGCATGTTGAAAAAAAAAACAGCTAATATGCTTCATCTCTTGAGATTTCATGGTTACTTCTTTAAACTGAGGAGGGAAATAACAGGACTGTGCCAGATGCATGCTCCCTTGCTAGGCCTGGGACTAGTATCCTGATTGGCTGCATAAAGTCTCTTTACAATGAGATGTAATATATCTTCCTTTTTACATAGAGATGTTCAGGTGTTATTTTCTAGCCAGCTTTTTACAGCTTTGCTGCATCACTTTCAAATGCTTCAACAAGTCTGCAAGGGGCGGCGTTGCACCGAGTCTGAAGACTTGCCAGAAACACGGGCCCACAAGCTCCATTCGGAGCTTGATAAATAGGCCCCAATATCTGAATGCAAAATAGAAATGTTTTAAGAAACAACAGAGCTCAGAATCTTCCTGCCAAATTTAGCAGAATATGATTGCTGGACATATAGTTTAGAATGTGAAATAAACGTGTGTGGAGTCTTCAATATAGTGGCTTGACAAATATCTGAGTTAGTTGCATCATTTTCAAATGTCCAGAATCTATCAAGAGACTGCCCTTGTGGAGTTTGCCCTGAGCCCAGATTGAACTAGAATCGAATTCAGCTTGTAAATCCTAGAAATGCATTGCGTAATCCAGGAAGAAATTGTTGGTTTTTCTAAAGGTCGACCTTTCCTGTTACCATGTTGAATAATAAACAATCTATCCATTTTTCTATGGATTTCCTTAGATGTGCCAACATAGGGGCCTATCTATCAAGCTCCGAATGGAGCTTGATGCCCCGTGTTTCTGGCGAGCCTGCAGGCTCGCCAGAAACAGCAGTTATGAAGCAGCGGTCACAAAGACCGCTGCTCCATAATCTGTCCGCCTGCTCTGAGCAGGCGGACAGAAATCGCCGGAAATCAACCCGATCAAGTACGATCGGGTTGATTGACACCCCCTGCTGGCGGCCCATTGGCCACGAGTCTGCAAGGGGCGGCGTTGCACCAGCAGCTCTTGTGAGTTGCTGGTGCAATGCTGAATACGGCAAGTGTATTGCTCGCCGTATTAAGCGAGGTCTGGTGGACCTGATCCGCACTGTCGGATCAGGTCCACCAGACTTTCTTAAATAGGGGCCATAGTAGTGAAGACAAGTCTAATACCATTTTGCTGGATGAAAAATTAAGAATGGTTCTTTCACTGACGAGGATTGTAAATTCTTACACCTGTCTGGCTGAAGTAATTAGTACTAAAAATACTGTTTTCCTGGTAAGATTCCATAATGATGTTGTTTTTAATTCCCTTAAAAGGTGATGTCCTTACGCCACTTAGTACAAGAGTTAAGTCTCACACAGAACAGTGTACCCTAACAGTTGGACGATAAAGTGCCAATACTTGAAAAAAACTAAATCATAATGGGATGTTGAGCCCACTTTACACCGAATATTGCAGAAACTTGCACTTTTAACCCCTTAACGACCAACGACATATGGGGTACGTCCTGCAAAAAAATGCAGTTAATGACCAAGGACGTACCCCATACGTCGTTGGTCTTTGAAAGCAGTGGAAGTGATCCTGATAGCTTCAAGCTGCTTTCATGTTATTGCAGTGATGCCTCAATATTGAGGCATCCTGCAATAACTGTTTTTAGCCATCCGATGCAGAGAGAGCCACTCTGTGGCCCTCTCTGCATCGGCTATCGATGGCCGTTATCGTTGGTGGCTGGGAGCTCATCCAGGGAGGCGGGTGGGCAGTCATTGGTGGAGGAGGGGGGAGGGATCTAGTGCGGGTGTGTGCGCGTGCACGTGCACGTGCACGGGCGTGCACGAGAGCCATGCATGCGCGTGCACGGGCGCGCGAGTGCACGTGATGTCTATGAAAACAGCATCAATATGCTGTAGATCTGGAGGGTGGGAGAGAGGACTGGGGAGGGTGGGATTTTAAAATCAAGGCATCTGGGAGAGGGTGGGGGGTTGGATGTTGAGGGGGGGGGCAGCTACACTACAGAAACAAATTAAATATTTAATAAAATAAAATAAAAAAAATACATTATTATTTTTCAAACTGGGTACTGGCAGACAGCTGCCAGTACCCAATATGGTGCCCAATAAAGGCAGAGGGGGGGGGGTTAAAGAGCTGTTTGGGGGGGATCAGGGAGGTTGGGGGCTAAGGGGGGTCCTACACAGCAGAAGAATTATTATTTTTTTTTTTAAAAAAACCCTAAAACCCCCCCAAAAAACTTTTATTTTAGTACTGGCAGACTTTCTGCCAGTACTTAAGATGGCGGGGAGAATTGTGGGGTGGGGGAGGGAAGGGAGCTGTTTGGGAGGGATCAGGGGGTGGGATGTGTCAGGTGGGAGGCTGATCTCTACACTAAAGCTAAAATTAACCCTGCAAGCTCCCTACAAGCTACCTAATTAACTCCTTCACTGCTAGACATAATATTCGTGTGATGCGCAGCGGCATTTAGCGACCTTCTAACTACCAAAAAGCAACGCCAAAGCCATATATGTCTGCTATTTCTGAACAAAGGGGATCCCAGAGAAGCATTTACAACAATTTGTGCCATAATTGCACAAGCTGTTTGTAAATAATTTCAGTGACAAACCTAAAATTGTGAAATATTTAAAGTTTTTATTAATTTGATTGCATTTGGCGGTGAAATGGTGGCATGAAATATACCAAAATGGGCCTAGATCAATACTTGGGGTTGTTTACTACACTACACTAAAGCTAAAATTAACCCTACAAGCTCCCTACATGCTCCCTAATTAACCCCTTCACTGCTGCGCATAATACACGTGTGGTGCGCAGTGGCATTTAGCGGCCTTCTAATTACCAAAAAGCAACGTAAAAGCCATATATGTCTGCTATTTCTGAACAAAGGGGATCCCAGAGAAGCATTTAAAACTATTTGTGCAATAATTGCACAAGCTGTTTGTAAATAATTTCAGTGAGAAACCTAAAGTTTGTGAAAAAATTTGTGAAAAAGTGAACATTTTTTTTTATTTGATCGCATTTGGCGGTGAAATGGTGGCATGGAATATACCAAAATGGGCCTAGATCAATACTTTGGGATGTCTTCTAAAAATATATATATACATGTTAAAGGATATTCAGGGATTCCTGACAGATATGTGTCCCAATGTAACTAGCGCTAATTTTGAAAAAAAAAGTGGTTTGGAAATAGCAAAGTGCTACTTTTATTTAGTGCCCTATAACTTGCAAAAAAAGCAAAGAACATGTAAACATTGGGTATTTCTAAACTCAGGACAAAATTTAGAAACTATTTAGCATTGATGTTTTTTGGTGGTTGTAGATGTGCAACAGATTTTGGGGGTCAAAGTTTGAAAAAATTGTTTTTTTTTCCATTTTTTCCTCATATTTTATAATTTTTTTAATAGTAAATTATAAGATATGATGAAAATAATGGTATCTTTAGAAAATTCCATTAATGGCGAGAAAAACGGTATATAATATGTGTGGGTACAGTAAATGAGTAAGAGGAAAATTACAGCTAAACACAAACACCGCAGAAATGTAAAAATAGCCTTGGTCCCAAACGGTCAACAAATGGAAAAGTGCTCTGGTCACTAAGGGGTTAAAGTAGATGTTGAAAGGTCCTTTTCAAAACCCTTGTTAAAAACTGAAACAACAGACAAATCTGAATATCTGTTAAAGGAAACTTATTTTCTGTCATCCACGTAGAGAAAATCTCCCAAATTCTGTAGTATGCTTTCGAAGTAGAAAACGTTCTTGCTTGAAGCAAGGTGTGAATAACAGGTGGAGGAATGTTTAAGCTGCTTAACTGTGTCCACTCATCAGCCATGTCATTAGATGTAACTTGCAGGAGAAAGGATGAAGTACTGGACCCTGACTGAGAATGCCCAGAATCTCTTGAAGCAACCAAGGTGGTTGAATCTGTAGTTTAGGCAGAAGAGGAAACCATGGTCTTCTTGGCCTGTAAGGTGCTATCAAGATAAACTTCCCCTTCTCTTTTCGTATCCTGTGGAGGAAACAAGGGATAAGTGCCAAAGGAGGAATTACATAGGCTAGGTGAAAATTCCACACCTGAGCAAATGCATCTGTCCTCAGACTCTCTAGCAATGTATACCTGCTAAAGAAGTGGTTCACCTGACAATTGCAGTGATCTGCCATTAGATCTTTCTCCAGAAGACCCCAACTTCATATGATCTGAGACTTCTCTTTTCAAACACCATTCTGTCAAAAGAACCCTTTTTCTGCTCAGAAAATCTGCCATTATGTTCTGTGATCCAGGAAGGTGAGCTGCTGTGAGATAAGTTAGGTGTTCTTGTGCACATCTCAATACTAGTGCCACTGCCCTACTGACTGATTGTTTAGGATAGGATGAAATGCCTGTAAGGCTTGAGGCACAGAATATTTGCTGGAAGCTTGGAATCCTTCTAATTCCAGACCCCTTGAGCATGAACTTGTTTGCAGACTGCACCCTAGCCTGTACTGCTGGAGTCCATGGTGATTTCCACAAAATTGTACTGATTCAACAGGATGCCCTGAGAATGATTCCTGCTCTTCAACCACCTTATTAAAATTAAATTTCAGAATCTTTGAAATTAAATCTTGTATGTTAGAGGAAGTAAACCTCCACAGAGGAATGGAGAAGTAGAAGCATGCCTCCTACCATCAAGGGAAGCCTTTTTGCATTACTTTTTAATGTAGCACTGAAATTCAAATACCCCACTCTGTGACTGCCCTCTTGAAAAGTCATTTTTTGTGAGCTAATGGTTTGCACTCTTATCCAATCAGAGCTCTATCCATACGGCACTCAAACATTTTTTGTAGCTAGAGTGCCAATTGGAGAATATTTCAAACCATTAGCTCACAAAAAAAAAAATATTTTGAAGTGGGTGGCTGGAGCAAGGGGTATTTAGATTTCAGCACTACTTAAAAAGTAAGTTAAAGAATATCTTCATTGCAACTGATGAATTAAACTCCATTTAAAATATCACTAACATTCTGGATCTGTTTATACAAAGTGGTAAGTTTAAATTGCAGGAAAAGGGCAGAATAAATTAAGGAAAATATATTCCAAAAGATATATATATATTAGTATTTAAAATTTTAAAATTAAAAACAAATGTCCCAGACAGTAAGTCAAAAAATTCTCTGCCTGGGTCTTTGGTTTGGTATTTGTGTTCTAGAATGTAAATAATAGTCTATATTTATTTAACCCCTTAAGGACCAAGGATGTACAGGGTACTTCCTACAAAAAATGTCACTTAAGGACCAAGGACGTACCCTGTACGTCCTCAGGGTTTTCAAGCACTGGAAGCGATCGTGATCGCTTCCAGCTGCTTTGATGTTATTGCAGTGATGCTGAGAGAGCTGTTTGGGGGGGATCAGGGAGGTTTGGGGGGTAATGGGGGCTCCTACACTTATAATAGTTTATATAAAAATATTCAAGGCCCATTTACAGAGATGGCAGAAGCTCTGTTTATTCCAAGAAAATTGTTTGTGACAAGAGGTCACAATTTAAGGTTGGAGGAAAACTTTCCTGCAACAGAAACGTTTTTTTCACTGTAAGAGCAATAAAATTGTGGAACTCATTACCAAAGGAGGTAGTGAATGCCAATACCCTAGATACATTTGAAAATTGTTTGGATACATTTTCTGTCTATAAAACAAAACATAGATATGATTGCTAGTATTAAATGGGTCACCTTTTTGTGGGATTATTTAAGCTTAACTGGAGTTTGTAAGTATTTTAGATTTGTATAGGTTGCACTTGATGGACTTCGGTCTTTTTTCAACCTCATCTACTATGTTATGTTACTATATATATATATATATATATATATATATATATATATATATATATATATATATAAACTTTAACAAAAAAGCACCTTTATTTTTATACTGGCAGACTTTCTGCCAGTACTTAAAATGGCGGTGCCAATTGTGGGGTGGGGTAGGGAAGGGAGCTGTTTAAAGGGGGGTCAGGGGGTGGGATAGTTCAGGTGTTAGGCTGATCTCTACACTAAAGCTAAAATGAACCTTACAAGCTACCTAATTAACCCCTTCACTGCTGGGCATAATACATGTGTGGTGCGCCGCAGCATTTAGCGGCCTTCTAATTACCAAAAAGCAACCCCAAAGCTATATAAGTCTGCTAATTCTAAACAAAGGGGATCCCAGAAAAGCATTTACAACCATTTGCGCCATAATTGCACAAGCTGTTTGTAAATAATTTCAGTGAGAAACCTAAAATTGTGAAAAAGTTAACGATTTTGTTTATTTGATCGCATTTAGCGGTGAAATGGTGGCATGAAATATTCCAAAATAGGCCTAGATCAATACTTTGTGCTGTCTACTATACTAAAGCTAAAATTAACCCTACAAGCTACCTAATTAACCCCTTCACTGCTGGGTATAATACACGTGTGATGCGCAGCGGCATTTAGCGGCCTTCTAATTACCAAAAAGCAATGCCAAAGCCATATATGTCTGCTATTTCTGAACAAAGGGGATCCCAGAGAAGCATTTGCAACCATTTGTGCCATAATTGCACAAGATGTTAGTAAATAATGTCAGTGAGAATCCTAAAGTTTGTGAAAAATGTAACGATTTTTTTTTATTTGATCACATTTGGCGGTGAAATGGTGGCATGAAATATACCAAAATGGGCCTAGATAAATACTTTGGGTTGTCTACTAAAAAAAAATATATTCATGTGAAGGGTTATTCAGGGATTCCTGACAGATATCAGTGTTACAATGTAACTATGGCTAATTTTGAAAACAAATGCTTTAGAAATAGCAAAGTGCTATTTGTATTTATTGCCGTATAACTTGCAAAAAAAGCAAAGAACATGTAAACATTGGGTATTTCTAAACTCAAGACAAAATTTAAAAACTATTTAGCATGGGTGTTTCTTGGTGGTTGTAGATGTGTAACAGATTTTGGGGGTCAAATTTAGGAAAAGTGTTTTTTTTTCTTTATTTTTCATCATATTTTAGATATATTTTTATAGTAGATTATAAGATATGATGAAAATAATGGTAGCTTTAGAAAGTCCATTTAATGGTGAGAAAAACGGCATTTAATATGTGTGGATACAGTAAATGAGTAAGAGAAAAATTAAAGCTAAACACAAACACTGCAGAAATTTAAAAATATTGCCCTGGTCCCAAACGGTCAGAAAATTGAAAAGTGCTGTGGTCACTAAGGGGTTAAAGCAACAACTATTACTTTCCTGATTGCAGTACTCAACTATCTTTCTGATGGTACTACAGTATGTATACAGCATTAAAAACAATATAAATCTTCCTTTTGGTTGCATGTATAAACTGTATTATTTATATGACATGTAAATGTTGCCTAAATGACATAAGCTATTGATGTTTACACTTTGTCCTATCCCTTCTCCAAAATTCCCTGTTTTATAGATACAAATATGCAAATATTCTAAAATACAAACTATTCTGAAATCCAAACCTTTTCTGGTCCCAAACATTCTGGATAAAGGGTTTTCTACCTGAACTACATGAAATAGTACAATCTCAATGTGGTTAAATGGACTTTGTTGAAGAGATATCTAGATAGGTAGTGTGCAAATATCTGGAGCCCAACATGACAGGAAATTGTGCTGCCATCTAGTGTTCTTGCTCATGTATAACATTGTTGCAAAACTGCTGCAGACACGAGCATTCCCCTGAACTTATCTCACTGCTTTTTATCAAAGGATAATAAGAAAATAAAGAAAATTTGATAACAGAAGTAAATTGGAAAGTTGCTTAAAATTGCATGTTCAGACTGAATCGTGAAATAAAAATATTGTGTTTTATGTCCCTTTAATTTTGACTTCACTGCCCCTTTAACATCACTTTAACATTATTACATTTGTAAGGGTTAATTGACTATTAATTCTGCATACAATGAGAACTGAGAATAAATTCTGGCCCCTAAATTTCTGCGACCTGGCACAAGCAGAAGGAAATGGAAGAGACAAATGGAACTTGTTTAGGATTTATACGTTCAAAAGATATATATTGATTACAAATCTCTAAATAATTTAAATATTCTTAATGGGGGGTTTGAAACTGCTGAAGCAATATATTAATTCTTGTCTATATACAGATATGTTTAGAGTCTCCAACATATCCATATACTGTTTTATTGAGCTATTAACTCACTATGAATTAAGGATTCCAATGATCTGCTTCAAGAGAAAGAAGCAGAGTTTCTTTAATTGCCACTTCTCTGACTCATTATCAATTATTCCAGTATTTATTTTGTTCCATGGCTAGAAATGCAGTACTTGTAAAATCCTGCAATATAATTTAGCATATGATTTAATGCACAACCACAAAACCAAAAGAGGAATATATAAAGTGAATTGCAACTACGTTTTATAGTGATATCAAAAGGCCATTATAGTTGAAAAATGGCATGCTCTAATTCATTCAATTTTAAGAGTAGCAATCCTTCACCTCTATGTATTTAAACTAAAAAAAAAAAAACAGAAAAGGACTGCACCAGCCATATAGTTAGAAATATTTTAAAACATAAGGATAGGAAGAAAATTATATTTTGGTACAGAGCCCTTAGTCATGCTTATTCATGAGAATGACTAATGGCGGTGTACAGAAATGTTGCTTTCTTCCTATAATTATGTATTAAATTATTTCTAACTATATAGATAGAGTAGCTTTTTTTTCTTTTTTTTTTTAAGTTTTTCCATTTGTTGTTAATGCAGTGACCTTTAAGTAAGCACATCCAGTGAAAATTTACTTGTGTGCAAAGGGGTTAAACACATAGTAGAAGTACCACTTAAAACAGTCAATGCATGCATATATTACTCTGCATGTGTTTTTACACTCTTTAAAGACCTCTTTTCTTTTTTAAAGATAAAATAACCTTTTTTAAATGATTTGTGATATAGTCTCGCATGACTGGTAACAATTATTATTTTATTATTATTATCATCAGGTATTTGTAGAGCGCCAACAGGTTCTGCAGCGCTATGAACATGGGTGGTATATAAAAATGATTACAGGGATCAAATGGGTGAAGGGTCCTGCTGAGAGTTGCATTGTTGTAGTCGGCTCTTATGAAGGTGAACTACAAACAGCTGGGCTCATAGGCTTACATGCTATGGGGTTTTAGGGGATAGCAGTGGAGATAGTAAGGTTAGTGTAGGTTGTAAGCGTCTCTGAATAGTAGAGTCTTCAGGGAGCACTTGAAGCTTTTAAAACTAGGGAGATTCTTGTGGAGCGAGGCAGAGAGTTCCATAAAATGGGAGCCAGTCTTGAGAAATCTTGTAGACGGGAATGTGAGGAGGTAACAATAGAGGAGGAGAGTAGGAGATCATGAGCGGAGCGAAGGGAACGGGAGAGAGAGTATCTGGAGACAAGGTCTGAGATGTAAGGGGGAGCAATGCAATTGAGGGCTTTGTGTGTCAGAGTGAGAGACCAGAGAGGATAGAGTTGCAGTAGTCGAGGTGGGAAAGGATGAGAGAGTGGATTAAAATCTTTGTTGTGTCTTGTGCAAGGAAATGTCTAATTTTAGCGATGTTTTTAAGGTAGAAGTGGCAGGCTTTAGCCAAGGACTAAATGTGAGGAGTGAAAGAAAGATCTGAGTCAAGTGTGACCCCGAGACATCGGGCATGTGAGGTTGGGGTAATGATGGAGTTGTCAACAGTTATATAGACATGGGGGAGGTAGAGATTTTTAAAGAAGGGGGAAATAAGGAGCTCAGTTTTGGAGAGATTTAGCTTGACGTAGTAAGAGGACATCCAAGATGAGATATGGTTTAAATCTAATCTACTATACACAAAAAAAAGCTGTCCACTTAATCTATTATATACCGAGTTAGAAAAATAAAATTAAGTGTGCATGGAAACCGTGACACTTTTTTTTAATCAAAAATAAACAGAGGCATCTCATATTAAGAAAAGATTATTTTCCTTCAAATGGTTACCCTAAATATAGATATAGTGATATCCACATCTTGATGACTTTGGTGCAATGCATGATGGGGGGGGGGGGTAAAAGTTACACAAAACACCTGGTATTTACATGATTTATTTTGTTTTGCTATATTTATTTTGTTTTGCTATAGAAGGAGCCAATCAGGACATGTTTCCATAGCATACAAGGCTAAGAATGCTTCTAACAATGTATACATTGTGAAAGCACTGCTGCCATCTAGTGCTCAAAAGTATTCTTCCCAAACTGTTGCCATATAGTGAAACAGGCATGTGCACACTACCTACCTAGATATTCTCGTCAGCAAAGAATACTAAGAGTACATTTGATACTAGTAAATTAGAAGCTTTCTTAAAATGATGTGCTTTATCTTTAATTCTATACAATGCATAGAGAAAATGAAATATGTCATTGTTGACAATGTTAAAGAAGAAGGATTACAAATCTATACATTAAAAGGGGCAGTAAACCTACACAATAATGTTATATAATTCTGCACATAGTGCAGAATTATATACTATTATTTTAGCGCCAACTTTATACTTCAAAGTATTTCAAAGATTTTTTATCTCAAAGTAGAATTTTGTAGAACGCCTCTATTAGCTCTACTGAGCGGGTCTGTTATATTCAGAAGCGCATCGCGGCACGCTGTCACAGTCGGACCGATCGTGCCATTAAACTCAATGTAGCTTGCTCTTGCTCTGGTCTGGTAACATTATTGTGTAGGTTTACTGCCCCTTTAAACTGTTTAGTGGATAACACCATTAAAGGATATGCTAAAAAAGATTATTCCAGGAAATATATAGTTATATTGTGAGCACGAGTAGATAAAATTACATAGAACAAGCAAAATAAAAAGTAAAACAAATAAAATTGTAATAGAAAAGACTTAACAATGTTCATAAAATCTAAAAAAAATGAAATTGAAATCATAAAAATGAATATGTGAGAAATATAAAACATAGCCCAGTTGTAAAATAGATATAAAATTAGCTGTGCAAATTTGTTAGAACAGACATGTTAAGAACCATATAGTACATGAAAATAGAAAGATTAACTTTAAAATGATAAATCTCAAGGAGCTGTAAATTCCTAACTAGTTTGTCTTTCATCTTCTTTGATTTATATTTATACATTTAAACATTTGTTGAAATCTCAAAACTGCTTCATTGTATTATAAATGTGACTGGTTTAAGACTTGATCTCGCATTTTTCTTCTGCAACTGAGTTCTGTTTAAGGTTAAATGTCATTATAGCTCTTTCTTGTGGATATGAATGGTCTCTTGATCCTACCTACAAGTTTCCATTCTCTACCAAAAATTCTAGTAAAGATAACATAAAACAGACATAAAAAATAAGCTGGATTCACTGCAATAACATCAAAATCTGTATTGAATTATAGATAGATATGTATTGTTATTAAATTGTAGCATAACTTTTCATAAATAAAATGGGTGATTTTTATTTTTAGATCTATTAGAACAAACCCACTTGAATTATGTAAACAAATAACAGGATAATATTTTTTTTAAATTGCCAAACATTTAATTATTATCATAATTGATAGCTCTGATGTCCACATTTAAATGTTGTACATATTTTAAGCTTAAAGTGAAGGTAAACTTTGATTAATGAAAGCCCGTTTTTTAAAAATACTATTAAAAACAGGGGCACTTTCATTCATCACAGTTTAGAAAGCAGCCGTTTAGTTTAAAAACGTACCTTTCTTCTTTTCACAGCCAAAGCAACTTCCCCCACCCGGAGATCTTCTCTTCACACGTCAGCAATGACTAATCCGGCTTCCTCCAATCACGGCTTTCCCCCCAGAGGAATCATTGCCTGAGGCCATGCCGTGATTGGAGGAGGCTGGATTAGTCATGGCTGACGTGTGAAGAGAGGATCTCCGTGTGGGGGAAGCTGCTCTGGCTGTGAAGAGGAGAGAGGTAAGTTTTTAAACAAAATGGCTGCTTTCTAAACTTTGATGAAGTTTTTAATAGTATTTTAAACAATGGGCTTTTATTTATCAAAGTTTACCTTCACTTTTAAAGGGACAGTCTACTCAAAAATTGTTATTGTTTAAAAAGATAGATAATCCCTTTATTAACAATTCCCCGGTTCTACATAACCAGCATGGTTATATTATTATACTTTTAACCTCTGTGATTACCTTGTATCTAAGCCTCTGCAGACTGCCTTCTTATCTCAATGCTTATTACAGACTTGCATTTTTGCTAATTAGTACTGACTCATGAATAACTCAACGTGAGTGAGCACAATGTTTTCTATATGGCACACATGACCGAGCAGTGTCTTGCTGTAAAAAGTTATACAAATGCACTGATATAAAGACAAACTTCAGGGGGTTAGAAACAGGCAGACATTTAGACGTTTAAAGTTTATAAAGTATATTCATATAACAATGTTGGTTGTGCAAAGCTGGGAAATAGGAAGTAAAGGTGTTATCTATCTGTTTAAAGAAGTACAATTTTGGAGTAGACTGTCCCTTTAAATTTCAGATATAAATATAAATGATTATATATTTATATGTATCTATCATCTATCTATCTATCTATCTATCTATCTATCTATCTATCTATCTATCTATCTATCTATCTATCTATTATCATCATCATCATTATCTATCTATCTATATATCTATCTATTTATCTATCTATCTATTATCATCATCATAATCATCATCATCATCATTATCTATCTATCTATCTATCTATCTATCTATCTATCTATCTATCTATCTATTTATCTATCTATTTATTTTTATGAATGATAGTTCATTAGGCAAATTCCCTTTTTTCAGCTTTTACATGCCAGGTATTATCTTATAATAGTAAATGGAAAAAACACAGTATATAGGTGTCATAATTTACACCTTCACGTACACCTGTGCACTGGGTTATTTAAAGGGGCTGTAAAGTCATAATTAGACCTTCGTGATTCAGACAGAACATTCAATTTTAAACAACTTTCCAATTTACTTCTATTATTTAAATTTGCTTTCTTATCTTGTTATCCTTTGCTAAAAAGGTTTAGCTAGGTAATCTCAGGAGCATCAAAGAACTTTGTTCTAGCTGCTGATTGGTGGTTGCATATATATACTGATTGTCATTGGCTCACCCATCTGTTCAGTTAGAAACCAGTAGTGCATTGCTGCTCCTTCAACAAATGATACCAAGAGAATGAAGCAAATTTGATAATAGAAGTAAACTGGAAAGTTGTTTAAAATGGTATGTTCTACCTAAATCATGAAAGAAAATGTTTGGGTTTCATGTCCCTTTAAGGATCAAGGTGTTATATTTTCAAAGGGCTGAAACGTTTGTTATGCACTTAAGGTATTTAAATAATACAGGGAAAAAAAATTGAAGTGCCTTTTTGTATTATTGTATCAGCTCCTTCTTATAATAAAGCAAGAAAGTTACTTTATTTTGTCAGATATATTCAAGCACCTGTGGTATGGATATAATAGTGTATAGTATAATATCTTTATGTAATGTGCAGTGGTGTCCCCAGAAATTTCTTATTGTGGGGTATTTCCAGGAGGCCCACTGGTGGTTTGTGGGGCCACGGAGGGAGTACGAGACTGTGTGTGTTGCCATCTGGAGCTGCTGCAGTGCCTGGGCACAGTAGGGGTGGGAAGCCACCATTGGGGTGGCACATGGGGGCCACCATTATGCTTGAGGGGCTTGTGCCCCCTGGTTACACCACTGCTAGTGTGGTAGATATATTTTCTCTAGCTGTGGGTCCTGAGCCTCATGTCTCAGCGTCTGGTCCTTATTAAAGGGATACTGAACCCAATTTTTTTCTTTCATGATTCAGATACAGCATGCAATTTTAAGCAACTTTCTAATTTACTCCTATTATCAATTTCTCTTCATTCTCTTGGTATGTTTATTTGAAATAGCAGGAATGTAAGCCTACAAGCCGGCCCATCTTTGCTTCAGCACCTGGGTAGCACTTGCTGATTGGTGGCTAAATGCAGCCACCACTCAGCAAGCGCTATCCAGGGTGCTAAACCAAAATTGGTCCGGCTCGTAAGCTTACATTCCTGCTTTTTCAAATAAAGATACCAAGAAAACATAATGACACAACTTTAGGCAAAAAAAAAATGTTAGTCATTAAAACAGCCTAATCCTGATGAAAGATACGGAGGGTCACAAGTAGCAAACAGTTCAGAAACTCTTCTAGCAGAAACAAAACCTTCCAAGAAAGAAGCTTAATATCCACTTTAGGCATAGGCTCATAAGGAGGAGCCTGCAAAACCTTTAACAGCCAGTTAAGACTCTCGGGAGGAGAAATTGACTTGATCAAAGGCTTAATTCTTGCCAAAGCCAGGAATGTCAGTAAGATTAGCAATCTTTCTATAAAAAAAAAAAAGAGCAGAAATCTGCCCTTTCGGAGAACTGGCAGATAGGCCATTATTTAAACCATTCTGGTAGAACTGTAAAATTCTAGAAATTCTAAAAAAATGAGAGGAAAAGCCATGATCTATACACCAAGAAATAAAAGCCTTCCAGACCTTATGATAAATATTCCTAGTCACAGGTTTACCAGCCTGGATTAAAGTTTCAATCACAGAATCTGAGAATCATCTGTACTTAAAACTAACCGTACAATCTCTATGCCATCAAGGTTAGAGATTTGAGATCCAGATGGCCAAAGAGGCCAACTGGGCATCTGTCCAGATCTGCATACCAAATCCCTGTGAGGCCAAGCTGGGGAAATCAGGATTTCTGATGATTTCTCTAGCCTTATCTTGGAAATCAGTTTGAGAAGAAGAACCAGAAGATGAAACAGATAATCAAGCTGAAATGACCCATGAACTATTAGAGCATCCACAAACTCTGTTTGAGGATCCCTGGACCCCACAAAGTACCTGGGAGAACCCAAAGATCCACAATCTGATTTAACACATCCTGGTGAAGTGACCATTCCCCTGGTTGCAGAGACTGATGACTGAAAAAAATATGCTTCCCAATTGTTCACTCCTGGAATATAAACTGCAGAGACTAGAAAGGAATTGACTTCTGCCCATGAGAGAATTTGAGACACTTCCCGCATGACTAGGGAAGTTTATGTTCCCCTTGATGATTTATATAAGCCCCTGCTGTGACATTCTCTGATTGAAAGCTGAGATGAGACTCCCTTTTCATCAGAGATCAAGTCTAAAGAGCCCTAAAAATAGCACAGAGTTCTAGAACATTTATTGGCAACCTTGCCTTCCAAGGAGCCCAAATCTATTGTGCTCTCAGAGGCCCCCACACAGCTCCCCAACCTGAAGTACTTGCATCTGAAGTGATCAGTCGTATCATGTGACAGCCATCAGCCAATCACAAAATGCATAGACGTATATACTGTGCACTTCTGCACATGCTCAGTAGGATCTGGATCCTCTGAAAGTGTGCATATTAAAGAATGTGGACATTTTGGAAATGGAAGTACATTGGAAAGTATTTTTGAGCTAATGCATGATTTACTTAAAGGGTTAGAATTCATTACTTTTGCAGCGTTGTAAAAAATACATAACCACTTAGTTAAGGTTTCAAAGATTAAAACCTTTTAAAGGGACACTCCAGTTAAATTAAATTTTCATGATTCAGATACAGCATGTAATTTTAAACAACTTTCCAATATACTTCCATTTAAAAAATATGCACAGTCTTTGATATTTACAATTTTTGAGTCCCCAGATCCTACTGAGCATGTGCAAGAATTCACAGACTATACGTATATGCATTTGTGATTGGCTGATTGCTATCTCATTGGTACAAGGGGATTGGAAATATACATAACTTTGAAATTTGTTATAAAAAAATCTACTACTCATTTGTAGTTCAGACTAAGTGCTATTGCATTGTCTTGTTATCTTGCATTTGTTGGTTATGCAAATCTAATGCGTTGACTGATCCTTTAAAGCTTCACTTTAAGGTAAGACTTAATGTTCAATAAAATTATGTTTTAGTTTACCTTGTAAACGGCCGCCCATAAATGTAGGCTGGATAATGCATTACCTTCCTTCCTCCTATGGTGCTGCAGCACTGATCAGCTAATTACAATATTTAAATGAAAGCGCATTCTAATGTGTGGGCACTCGCATGCTTAATCTCCAATCACTCAACTTTTAGTCGGCATCCGGAGAGGTGTTAATGACGCGGCAGTTGAAACACCAGGACAAGTCTGATATACCTATGCATTGCAAAACGTTTGTGTAAATGCGCATGCGTGATGCCATATTGGTTCTACCTAGGTAGAACTCGTTCATTCGGCTGCATAATGAATGAAAAGTTTGGCAGAATATACATTTTCTAATGCAATTTTTACATAAATTAAAAAAAAATGGCTAAAAGGTGTAATTTGGTCACTTTAACAACTGAATATGAAGTTTTTAAAAAATGGAGGAAAAAATTGGGTTTACTATCCCTTTAAGCTGTTATCTTGGAAGATTTTTTTTTTCTTTTGGCTATTTTGTCTGCCAGAAGGGTTTCTGAACATTCAGTGTTATCTTGCAATTCTCCTTTTCTGACTTCTCATCAGGATAACACTGTTCTTTGAATTAGTTTTTCCTTTCTTCCTAAGGTTCCTTCATCTAAAGAGCCTGGATGTTGTAAGAGCTCTCAAATATTATATGGAAGCCATAAAAAATATCAGATTTTCCTCTTTCTATTTTTGCATTTTTCTGGGCCTTGCAAAGGGAAGAGAACAATGGCTGTTACTTTAAAGAGACATGAAACCAAAAAATGTTCTTTCAAGATTCAGATAATACAATTTTAAGCAATATTCCAGTTTACTTCTATTATCTAATTTGTTTAATTCTCTATATGCCTGTTGAAGATATAGCAGTGCACATGGGTGAGCCAATCACACAAGGCATCTATGTGTACCACCAATCAGAAGCTATGCGCCTATTTAAGATGTACTTTTCAACAAAGGATATCAAGAGAATAAAGCAAATTAGAAAATATAAGTAAATTGGAAAGTTGTTTAAAATTGCATACTCTTTCTAATTCATGGGGGGGGGGGGGTTGGGTTTCATGTCTCTTTAACTGCTTGGGTTAAAGTTTTAATTCATAAGGCATATTTGGTTGCTGGGAGAACTCCCCTGAGCAGTTACCAATTTGTGAGCCTTTAGTAATGAGGTTTCCATTGATCACATTTGCAAAGCAGCTAATTGGTCTTCTATGCACACTTTTTCAAACTTTTATCACTTTGATGTGAATGCTTCTTTTGAGGCTGCCTTCTCTGTTTCCCCCTATTTCATGGTGATCTCGTAGAATTCACTACTTGGGTGTAAATTCCCACATGCTTATTTGATAAATTAATTTATTTTTTTCTGTTCAGGTGACGGTACTTGTTTTTCTTTTTACCTGCAAGGGCCTCGATCCGATATACAGCGTCGCCTGCAGAAGCCAAAATTTGCACGGGTTTGGTATCCTATATACGGCGTAACCTAGAAGTTACGCTAGTATATTTCTGCCTTCGCCCGTAGTTTTTTGGGCCATAGGCAGGTATACCAAACCCGCGCAGTTTGGTATCCAATATACAGCGTAAGGACTTACGTGGCGAAAATGGAGAAATCTTACTCCATTTTCACCTCGCACACAAAATGCAGCCGTAGTAAGCCTTACGCTGTCTATTGGAGGCCCGTAACTCCCTAAACTACCTGCCAAATAAAACCTAACACCTAAGGCATGCGCAATGTCTATCTACCTGCAACTGCGATCCCCCGCCGCAATCCCTAATAAAGTATTTAACCCCTAAATCGCCGCTCCCAGACCGCGCCGCCACTTATATTAAATATATAACCCCCTAATATGATCCCCCTACACCGTCGCCAGCTACATTACATACCCCCTAATGTGAGCTCCTTCCCCGCCGCCAGCTATATTAAACTACCCCCTAATGTGAGCCCCTTACACCCGCCGCCAGTTACAATAAACTACTCCCTAATGTGAGCTCCTACCCCTATTTTAAATGCATTAACCCCTAATCTAATCCCCCTACACCGCCACCAGCTATATTAAATTAATTAACCCCTAATCTAATCCCCTTAAAGTAATCACCTCTATTACCAGCCCTTAAAAGGGCCTTTTGCGTGACATTGCCCCAAAGTAACAGATCTATTGCCAGCCCTTAAAAGGGCTTTTTGCGGGGCATGCCCCAAAGAAATCAGCTCTTTTACCAGCCCCTAAAAGGGCTTTTTGTGGGGCATTGTCACAAAGAAATCAGCTCTTTTGCATCTAATCTAAATCCCCCTTCACCGCCGCCACCTATAATAAATGTATTACCCCCTAATCTAATCCCCCTACACCGCCGCCACCTATATTAAATAGATTAACCCCTAATCTAATCCCCCTACACCGCCGCCAGCTATATTAAATAGATTAACCCCTAATCTAATCCCCCTACACCGCCGCCAGCTATATTAAATAGATTAACCCCTAATCTAATCCCCCTACACCGCCACCAGCTATATTAACTATATTAACCCTAATTATATTAGGGTTAATATAGTTAATATAGTTATTATATTATATATATTAACTATATTAACCCTAATTATATTAGGGTTAATATAGTTAATATTGTTATTATATTATATATATATATATATATATATATATATATATATATATATATATATATATATATATATATATATATATATATATATATATATATATATATATATATATATATTAAGTATAATAACCCTATCTAACTCTAACATCCCTAACTAAATTCTTATTAAAATAAATCTAATTAATATTAATATTATTAATTAAAATATTCCTATTTAAATCTAAATACTTACCTATAAAATAAACCCTAAAATAGCTACAATGTAATTAATAATTACATTGTAGCTATTTTAGGGTTTATATTTATTTTACAGGTAACTTGGTATTTATTTTAACTAGGTACAATAGCTATTAAATAGTTAATAACTATTTAATAGCTACCTAGTTAAAATAATTACCAATTTACCTGTAAAATAAATCCTAACCTAAGTTACAAATACACCTACACTATCAATAAATTAGATAAACTACAAATATCTAAACTAAACTACAATTAAATACACTAAACTAAATTACAAAAAAAACCCACTAAATTACAAAAAATAAAAAAAGATTACAACACCTATTCTAAGCCCCCTAATAAAATAACAAAGCCTCCCAAAATAAAAAAATTTCCCTACCCTAATCTAAATTACAAAAGTTAACAGCTCTATTACCAGCCCTTAAACGAGCCTTTTGTGGGGTATGCCCCAAAGAAATCAGCTCTTTTGCCTGTAAAAAAAACAACCCCCCCATTACAACCCATCACCCACATACCCCTATTCTAACCCACCTAATCCCCCCTTAAAAAAACCTAAGTCTACCCCCCAAGTGCTCCTTACCTGTCCTGAAGACCGGCGGAGAAGGTCCTGTTCCAGGCTGAGATGTTTTCTTCCAAGCGGCGACCTCTTCTTCTTCCAGGATCCAGCCGGCGCGGAGCGGAGGAGTTGAAGACCGATGACCGCGGAGCTGAATACCCTCCATCTGGAACTGAAGACCGGTGATGCTGGAACTGAAAATCGGCGACGCTGGAACCCGAAGACCTCTGGAACTGAAGACCGGAGCCGGAACGTGGAGGATCCTCTTCATACGTTCGCCGCCGTACACTGAATAGGAATTCAAGGTACGCGATTTAAAATGGCGTCCCTTGAATTCCTATTGGCTGATTTGAGCCTTCAATTCAAATCAGCCAATCGGATGCGAGCTACTTTAATTCTATTGGCTGATTTGAATAGCCAATAGAATAAGAGCTACTGTAATTCTATTGGCTGATTAGAATAGCCAATAGAATTACAGTTGCTCTTATTCTATTGGCTATTCAAATCAGCCAATAGAATTAAAGTAGCTTGCATCCAATTGGCTGATTTGAATTTGAAGGCTCAAATCAGCCAATAGGAATTCAAGGGAAGCCATTTTTAATCGCCTACCTTGAATTCCTATTCAGTGTACGGCGGCGATCATATGAAGAGGATCCTCCACCTTCCGGCTCCGGTCTTCAGTTCCAGAGGTCTTCGGTTCCAGCGTCCCCGATCTTCAGTTCCAGCATCGCCGGTCTTCAGTTCCAGATGGACGGTCTTCATCTCTGTGGTCATCGGTCTTCAACTCCTCCGCTCCACGCCAGTTGGATCCTGGAAGAAGAAGAGGTCGCTTGGAAGAAGACATCTCCGCCTGGAACAGGACCTTCTCCGCCGGTCTTCAGGACAGGTAAGGAGAACTTGGGGGTTAGGCTTAGGTTTTTTTAAGGGGGGATTAGGTGGGTTAGAATAGGGGTATGTGGGTGGTGGTTTGTAATGGGGGGGTGTTGTTTTTTTTACAGGCAAAAGAGCTGATTTCTTTGGGGCATGCCCCACAAAAGGCCCTTTTAAGGGCTGGTAATAGAGCTGTTAACTTTTGTAATTTAGATTAGGGTAGGGAAATTTTTCTATTTTGGGGGGCTTTGTTATTTTGTTAGGGGGCTTAGAATAGGTGTAATTAGCTTAAAATTCTTGTAATCTTTTTTTATTTTTTGTAATTTAGTGTTTGTTTGTTTTTGTAATTTAGTTTAGTGTATTTAATTGTAGTTTAGTTTAGATATTTGTAGTTTATTTAATTTATTGATAGTGTAGGTGTATTTGTAACTTAGGTTAGGATTTATTTTACAGGTAAATTGGTAATTATTTTAACTAGGTAGCTATTAAATAGTTATTAACTATTTAATAGCTATTGTACCTAGTTAAAATAAATACCAAGTTACCTGTAAAATAAATATAAACCCTAAAATAGCTACAATGTAATTATTAATTACATTGTAGCCATCTTAGGGTTTATTTTATAGGTAAGTATTTAGATTTAAATAGGAATATTTTAATTAATAATATTAATATTAATTAGATTTATTTTAATAAGAATTTAGTTAGGGATGTTAGAGTTACATAGGGTTATTATACTTTATATATATATAATATAATAATGATATTAACTATGTTAACCCTAATATAATTAGGGTTAATATAGTATATATATATAATAACTATATTAACTTTATTAACCCTAATATAATTAGGGTTAATATAGTTAATATAGCTGGCGGCGGTGTAAGGGGATTAGATTAGGGGTTAATCTATTTAATATATCTTGCGGCGGTGTAGGGGATTAGATTAAGGGTTAATCTATTTAATATAGGTGGTGTAAGGGGATTAGATTAGGGGTTAATCGATTTAATATAGCTGGCGGCGGTGTAGGGGGATTAGATAAGGGGGTAATACATTTATTATAGGTGGTGGCGGTGTAGGGCGATTTAGATTAGATGCAAAAGAGCTGATTTCTTTGTGACAATGCCCCGCAAAAAGCCCTTTTAAGGGCTGGTAAAAGAGCTGATTTCTTTGGGGCATGCCCCGCAAAAAGCCCTTTTAAGGGCTGGCAATAGAGCTGTTACTTTGGGGCAATGTCACGCAAAGGGCCCTTTTAAGGGCTGGTAATAGAGGTGATTACTTTAGGGGGATTAGATTAGGGGTTAATCTATTTAATATAGCTGGCGGCGGTGTAGGGGGATTAGATCAGGGGTTAATTAATTTAATATAGCTGGCGGCTGTGTAGGGGGGTTAAATTAGGGGTTAATTAATTTAATATAGCTGGCGGTGGTGTAGGGGGATTAAATTAAGGGTTAATTAATTTAATATAGCTGGCGGCGGTGCAGGGGGATTGAATTAGGGGTTAATAATTTTAATATAGCTGGCGCGGGGTAGGAGCTCACATTAGGGGGTAGGTAATATAGATGGCAGCAGTGTAAGGGGCTCACATTAGTGGGTAATATAGATAAAATAGGTATCAGCGGTGTAGGGGGCTCACATTAGCGGGTAATATAGATAAAATAGGTAGCGGCGGTGTAGGGGGCTCACATTAGGGGGTAATATAGATAATGTAGGTGCAGCGGTTTAGGGGTTAATAACTTTATTAGGTGCGGCGGGGTCCGGGAGCGGCAGGTTAGGTGTTAATACATTTATTATTATTATTAGGAGAGTGAGGGGGATAGCGGATAGAGGGTTAGACGTGTCGGGCTATGTTTGGGAGGCGTGTTAGACAGTACGGGTGATTTAATAACTTAGTCAGGTTTTTTATGCGGTGGCAGTTTCTAAAGTACCGTAAAGTCAGTGGCGACTCCATTAAGTTTGTGAGACTTAAGGCACTTGAGCCTCTGACGGCGCCGTGTATGGGATAGCTCGAGTTACGAGCTGAAACTACGGGCGGCGCAGGTTTCCACGCTTGCGCCGAAACCTGCACTGTATATCGGACCGCGCCCAAGATTTTTCCTGCTTTTCTATTTCCTCCATCTACTTGGCTATATGTATGAGGGTTCAGGGGAAGTGGGAGGGATATAAAGCTCTGGTATTTTGTAGTGTTTTTCTCCCCCCTCCTCCTAGTGGTCAGTGTTTCTTAGTCAGGTATCAGAAATTATATTAAATGTTCTAAGCTGTGAGAAAAATGAAAACAATTATAAACAGATTTTAAGGATTAGAGGGACTGAATTTTATTCAATATGTTTTTATGAATATGTTCTTGGTTTGAATCATTTTATCGCCTTAGCAGTTACCCAGTGAAGGTGTTAATGATTTTTTTTAAGCAAAAGCATCTTAAAGGGACAGTAAACAACTTTTTTTATATATTTTTTATATAAAATCTTTAGTTATGCATAATAAAACAACTTTGCTTTATATTTTCATTATTTATTTTGCTCTCTATTCATGTTATTTAACTCTGAAAATAGAGCAATTTCTAACTCTCAGACCTTGAAAAACACCCTGCTGACTACTCAAGGCTAACCCTGCTGCATATATATCCCTAATTGGCCTAAACTGGTAACAGCAGCAATTTTTACTAGCATTACAACAGTGGATAGCTTTGCTGTCTGCTCAGTAAAGCCCAGATTGGCTTCTCCAAATAAGTCAAATGGTAGTTGTAGTTTGGCTATTGAAAATAATTTCAGTAAAAAGGATGTTGATTTGTTTTAAAAACATTAAAACTTGACTAATTTATTATTCTTTAGCAACAGAACAGAAATGTCTTATAATTACAAGGTGTTTACTACTGCCCCTGTTAAACATCAAGGGAATTCAAATTAAAGGGACAGTCTACTCCAGAATTTTTATTGTTTAAAAGGATAAATAATCCCTTAATTACACATTCCTCAGTTTTACATAACCAGCATGGTTATATTAATTTACTTTTTACCTCTGTGATTACCTTGTATCTAAGCCTCTGCAGACTGCCCCCTTATTTCAGTTCTTTTGACGGACTTGCATTTTAGCCAATCAGTGCTGACTCATCGATAACTCCAGGAGAGTGAGCACAATGTTATCTATATGGCACACATGAACTAACTCCATCTAGCTGTGAAAAACTGTCAAAATGCCCTGAGATAAGAGGCGGCTTTCAAGGGCTTAGAAATTAGCATACCTAGGTTTAGGTATTAAAGTGAATGTCAAGTTTCCAACTGCTGAAGACTCCTAACACTTCTTTAACACATCGCAATTTAAACCGCTAACTTTAAAAAAAAAATATATAAACCATTTGCAATCTATTTGAAAAAATACCTTAGCTCCGTTTGAGATGGAACTCCTCCTCCCTAACTTCCTTGTTAATCTCTGAAGCGCGCACCCGTGGAGCCCTTACTTTGTGCCCTTACTATGCGCATGCATTCAAAACGGATGTACTCAATCTGTGCATGCGTTTCAGCTGGTAACGCGTATACTCGGTCACTGCACACAGGGAGTCTAGGTTCTATCTATAAAGCATGTGTGTCTCGTGGACGTGCATCGCTTCCAAAAAAGGAGATTCTTATCTAACGCATGCGCAGAAGAAGCGCATGACGTTGAAAAAAAGGGTTTAACCCCCTGGAGGGGGGGGGGGGAACAAAATTGGAAATTGTTGATGTCAATCAACCACAAAAAGAGGGACTAAGGGGCGGGTTGCGGAAGCGCGATCGAAAAAACAATATTATAGTATTATCCTATATAATAAAAGGCCAAGTGTGTTTGTCCGAAGCTGTCATGCGCAGTAGACAGCACAGCACGAGGACAAACACACCTGGCCTTTGAGAGTCCCTAAGTCTCTGCTCTGCAGTGCGAGCAGAACCGAGCGTGGCTGGGGGCGTGGCCGAGCGTGAAGGGGGCGTGGCCAAGCGCGAGGGCCGTGAGGGCATGGTCAAGCGTGAAGGGGCGGGGCCAGGCGGCCCGTGAAAGGCTGTGCAGTGAGAGCTCAAAACAGCTCAAAAAAGGGGAGAGAGGGGGTAGGGAAAAGATAAGAAAGGTGAGAGAGAGAGAGATCAAGAGGGGAGAGAGAGATCAAGAGGGGAGATAAAGGGAGCACAAGAGAGGGAGCAAAAGAGAGGGGGAGAGACAGCAAAAGAGAGGGGGAGGGAGAGCAAAAGAAAGGGGACAGAGAGATCAAAAGAGAGGGGGGAAGAGAAAGAGGGGGGAGGTTGAGAGAGAGAGGGGAGGAGAGAGAGAGCGAGAGAGAGAGGTGGGAGGAGGAGAGAGGGAGAGAGGGTGAGGGAGAGAGGGTGAGGGAGAGAGAGAGGGGGGGAGAGAGAGGGGGGGAGGGAGAGAGAGAGGGGAGGGGGAGTGAGGGAGAGAGAGGGGGAGAGAGAGAGAGAGGGGAGTGAGAGGGGGAGGGGGAGAGAGAGGGGGGAGGGGGAGGGTTAGAGAGGGGGGAGGGAGAGAGAGAGGGGAGGGGGGAGGGAGAGAGAGAGGGGGAGATAGAGAGGGGAGAGAGAAAGGAGAGAGAGGGGGGAGAGAGAGAGGGGAGAAAGAGAGAGAGGGGGAGAGAGAGAGAGAGAGGGGGGGGGAGAGAGCGCAAAAGAGGGGGGGAGAGAGAGAGCGCAAAAGAGGGGGGAGAGAGAGGGGGGAGGGGGAGAGAGAGGAGAGAGGGGGGAGGGGGAGAGAGAGAAGGGAGGGAGAGAGAGAGAGAGGGGGAGGGAGAGAGAGAGGGGGGGAGATAGAGAGGGAGAGAGAGAGGGGAGAGAGAAAGGAGAGAGAGGGGGGAGAGAGAGAGGGGAGAAAGAGAGAGAGGGAGAGAGAGAGAGAGAGAGAGAGAGAGAGGGGATAGAGAGAGAGGGGGAGAGAGAGAGAGAGGGGGGGAGAGAGAGAGAGGGGAGAGAGCGCAAAAGAGGGGGGGAGAGAGAGTGCGCAAAAGAGGGTGGGATAGAGAGAGCGCAAAAGAGGGGGGATAGAGAGAGCGCAAAAGAGGGGGGAGAGAGAGCGCAAAAGAGAGGGGGAGAGAAAGCACAAAAGAGAGGGGGAGAGAGAGAGTGCAAAAGAGGGGGGGGGGGAGAGAGCGCAAAAGAGGGGGAAGAGAGAGCGCAAAAGAGAGGGGGGGAGAGAGATCTCAAAAGAGAGGGGGAGAGAGAGCGCAAAAGAGAGGGGGGAGAGAGAGCAAAAGAGAGGGGCAGGGAGAGAGCGCAAGGGTTGGGACTGCTGTACCCTGCAAAAAATGGCCCGTGTGAACGGGCTTTAGGACTAGTATCATAATATTATAGTATTTATCAACTTTTAAATATAAGATCTGTAAAAACAATGAATAAAAGTCACCCTAAATTGTATCGATTTAACATATGGCGTAAATGGGTATAGTTGAGTTGACATTCACTTTAAATTTGATGATAAACGTGAATTGTATAGTTCTTTAAAATTGCATTTCCTATCTGAATTAAGAAAGATTAATTTTGACTAGACTGTCCCTTTAAAAAAATGTTTAACAGGAATTAATTTGTTCATTAAATATTAAATATCTCAGTTAAATGAATAGAAAATAATAAAACAAAAAATTCCAGTAATGCTACAATTTATGTTCTCACACATAAAAGCAAGAATTTCCTTGGTTGGAAATAATGTTCTGGATACAAATTCTAGACTTTATTTACTATCGGCTAGATTACGAGTTTTGCGTTATGAGTGAAAAAGTCTGATAACACTGCTTTTTCACTACTACTGCTATTACGAATTTTGCAGGTATATCTGTACCGCACACTTTTTTGGCTGTAACGCAACGTAACTACCGCAGCTTTCAAAAAGTCATTTTTCAATGGGACTTCCACAGAGCCGGTATTATGAGTTTGCCTGTCCGGCCAAAAAGTGAGCGGTACAGCCCATAACAACAAGATCCGTACCGTAAACTGAAAGTCAGTAGTTATGGGTTTTACACTACAAAGCTGTACCATAAAACTCATAACTAAAGTGCTAAAAAGTACACTTACACCCATAAACTACCTATTAACCCCTAAACTGAGGCCCTCCCGCATCGCAAACACTAAAATACAATTATTAACCCCTAATCTGCTGCTCCGGACATCGCCACCACTATAATAAACATATTAACCCCTAAACCGCCACACTCGCGCATCGCAAACACTAGTTAAATATTATTAACCCCTAATCTGCTGTCCCTAACATCGCCACAACCTACATTACTGTTATTAACCCCTAATCTGCTGCCCCCAAAATCGCCGCCACTATACTAAAGTTATTAACCCCTAAACCTAACCCTAAGTCTAACCCTAACAACCACTAACTTTAATATAATTAAAGTAAATCTAAATAAAAATTACTATCATTAAATAATTCCTATTTAAAAATAAATACTTACCTATAAAATAAACCCTAAGCTAGCTACAATATAACTAATAGTTACATTGTAGCTAGCTTAGGTTGTACAGGTAGCCCTCAGTTTACGCCGGGGTTAGGTTCCAGAAGGAATGGTTGTAAATCGAAACCATTGTAAATTGAATCCCAGGTTATAATGTAAGTCATTGGGAAGTGAGGGAGTTAGGTTCCAAACCCCTCTCAAAATTGTCATAAGTAACACCTAATACATTATTTTTAAAGCTTTGAAATGAAGACTTTAAACGCTAAACAGCATTATAAACCTAATAAAATAATTACACAACACAAAATATATAATTAAACTAAGTTAAATGAACAAAATCTTTTGCTAAACAGCATTATAAACCTAATAAAATAATCACACAACACAGACTTCACTTGCATTTTTCTGCAAACAGTTCTTTCTATGCATTCCAATCTGGACTGATTTATAGACAGGAAGATCTTGTTCCTTTGAAATCTGCTCGATAGCTGAGGTCTGGTTAAACTGATTAATTTCAGCTTGCTTGGCTTTGCTGCAATACAAGCGGACAGCTCCGTCTACTGGCTATTTTAATAAATGCACTGCTTCTCAATGCTTTTCAATAGCAGTCACATGACTGGAAAAAAAGGTTGTTATTCTGAAACGGTGTAAATTGAACCGTTGTTTTAAACGAGGGCCACCTGTATTGTTATTTCACAGGCAAGTTTGTATTTATTTTAACTAGGTAGACTAGTTAGTAAATAGTTATTAATTATTTACTAGCTACCTAGCTAAAATAAATACACATTTACCTGTAAAATAAAAACTAACCTGTCTTACACTAACACCTCACCTTACACTACAATTAAATAAATTACATTAATTAAATACAATTAACTAAATTACACACAAAAATTATCAAATATTTAAACTAATTACACCTAATCTAAAAGCCCTATCAAAATAAAAAAATCCCCCCCAAAATAAAAAAAAACCCTAGCCTAAACTAAACTGCCAATAGCCCTTAAAAGGGCCTTTTGTTGGGCATTGCCCCAAAGAAATCAGCTCTTTTACCTGTAAAAAAAAATACAAACAACCCCCCAACATTAAAACCCACCACTCACACAACCAAAAACCCCCCAAATAAAATCCTATCTAAAAAACCTAAGCTCCCCATTTCCCTGAAAAGGGCATTTGGATGGGCATTGCCCTTAAAAGGGCATTTAGCTCTTTTTCAACCCAAACCCTAATCTAAAAATAAAACCCACCCAATAAATCCTTAAAAAAACCTAACACTAACCCCCGAAGATCCACTTACAGTTTTTGAAGACCGGACATCCATCCTCAACGGAGCCGGGAGAAGTCTTCATCCAAGCGGCAAGAAGTCCTCAACGAAGCCGGGAGAAATCTTCATCCAAGTGGCAAGAAGTGCTCCTCCATGTGGGCAGAAGTCTTCATCCAGGCGGGATCTTCTATCTTCATCCTTCCGAAGCGGAGCGGCTCCATCTTCAAGACATCCGGCGCGGAACATCCTCTTCTTTCGATGGTCACTGAAGAATGAAGGTTCCTTTAAATTACGTCATCCAAGATGGCATCCCTTGAATTCCGATTGGCTGATAGAATTCTATCAGCCAATCGGAATTAAAGGTGAAAAAATACCATTGGCTGATGCAATCAGCCAATAGGATTGAGCTTCAATCCTATTGGCTGATCCAATCAGCCAATAGAATTGCATCAGCCAATAGGATTTTTTCACCTTTAATTCCGATTGGCTGATAGAATTCTATCAGCCAATCGGAATTCAAGGGACGCCATCTTGGATGACGTAATTTAAAGGAACCTTTATTCTTCAGCGACCATCGAAAGAAGAGGATGCCCTGCGCCGGATGTCTTGAAGATGGAGCGTCTCCACGTCGTAAGGATGAAGATAGAAGATGCCATCTGGATGAAGACTTCTGCCTGCATGGAGGATGACTTCTTGCCGCTTGGATGAAGACTTCTCCCGGCTTCATTGAGGACTTCTTGCCGCTTGGATGAAGACTTCTCCCGGCTTCATGAGGATGGATGTCCTGTCTTCAAAAGTTGTAAGTGGATCTTCGGGGGTTAGTGTTAGGTTAAGGGTTTATTGGGTGGGTTTTATTTTTAGATTAGGGTTTGGGCTGAAAAAGAGCTAAATGCCCTTTTAAGGGCAATGCCCATCCAAATGCCCTTTTCAGGGCAATGGGGAGGTTAGGTTTTTTAAATAGGATTTTATTTGGGGGGTTTGGTTGTGTGGGTGGTGGGTTTTACTGTTGGGGGCTTGTTTGTATTTTTTTTACAGGTAAAAGAGCTGATTTCTTTTGGGCAATGCCCAACAAAAGGCCCTTTTAAGGGCTATTGGCAGTTTAGTTTAGGCTAGGGTTTTTTTTATTTTGGGGGGGCTTTTTTATTTTGATAGGGCTATTAGATTAGGTGTAATTAGTTTAAATATTTGATAATTTCTTTTTTATTTTGTGTAATTTAGTGGGGGTTTTTTGTAATTTAGTTAATTGTATTTAATTAATGTAATTTATTTAATTGTAGTGTAAGGTTAGGTGTCAGTGTAAGACAGGTTAGGTTTCATTTCACAGGTAAATTTGTATTTATTTTAGCTAGGTAGTTAGTAAAAAGTTAATAACTATTTAGTAACTGGTGTACCTAGTTAAAATAAATACAAACCCACCTGTGAAATAAAAATAAAACCTAAGATAGATACAATGTAACTATTAGTTATATTGTAGCTATCTTAGGGTTTTCTTTGCAGGTAAGTATTTTGTCTTAAATAGGAATTATTTAGTTATTAATTTTAATTTTTATTTAAATTTATTTAATTATGTTCAAGTTAGTGGGTGTTAGGGTTAGGGTTAGACTTAGGGTTAGGTTTAGGGGTTAATAACTTTAGTATAGTGGCAGCGACATTGAGGGTGGCAGATTAGGGGTTAATAAATGTAGGTAGGTGGCGGCGATGTTAGGGGCAGCAGATTAGGGGTTAATAAGTGTGGGTAGGTGGCGGAGATGTCGGGGGCGGCAGATTAGGGGTTAATAAGTATAATGTAGGTGTCGGCGATGTCAGGGGGCACCAGATTAAGGGTGTTTAGACTCGGGGTTTCTGTTAGGGTGTTAGGTGTAAACATAAATTTTGTTTCCCCATAGGAATCAATGGGTCTGCGTTATGGAGTTTTATGCTCCTTTATTGCAGGTGTTAGGCTTTTTTTTTGACGGCTCTCCCCATTGATGTCTATGGGGAAATCGTGCACAAGCACATAAAACCAGCTCAAAGCAGCGCTGGTATTTGAGTGCGGTATGGAGCTCAATGGAGCTCAACGCTGCAATATTGCCTGCTAACGCCGGGTTTATGAAAACCTGTAATAGCAGCGCTATAGGGAGGTGAGCGGTGGAAATAACTTGCAAGTTAGTGCCAAGCCGCTCATAACGCAAAACTCGTAATCTATCCATATATTATTTGTAAGGAGAGGTACAACATGCTTTATTTGGGAGCCCAGTGTTTGGTTCAATCAGAATCTTAAATCCAAGAATTGTATTGCTTTAATTGGCACATCTAAGAACGTACAATGTGGTACTAAATGTGTGTCTGATAATGTCCTTGGAAACTTTACTCATAGCCTTGTAATAAATTCTGGCATGGTGCAAATTACAAAAGATTAATAATTTAAATAGTATATTTTACAAAATCTGAATTTGTTATATACTGTATATATATATATATATTATGTTCACACCAGCAGGTCAGCACTCACAATTCTTGTCAGCATCAACCCAGGGTGCTTCCAAATGATAAAACAATCAATAAATATACGGATGCTCTCTCCAGGATTTTAAATCATTGTCACCTTTTAATGTCATTATATATAGCTTTTTCAATCTTTATGCTACATAATGGTTAATCATTATTAAATAATTGTGATTATAAACTACTGATTATAATAAGTGCACTTTAATGTCCTAAACAAAAGCCTTTTATGACTAAACTGACTACATTATTAATAAATAAATGTGACATTTCAATGTATTCCTAACCTTTGCTTTGATTATTATTATTAATACTACCACTGCTAATAATAGTAATTTATTAATTATACTTAGTTGTTATTTGCTATTGTTTTTATCAACTTGAAAGTATATATATATATATATATATAAATAATATTTAACCTATTATCATTATTTATTTTTATTTTGTAATTTATTTATATGTTTTTCTTTTGTTTTGTTTTTACCAACTTAAAGGTAGACATCCATACTTATACCTGCTATTAGCGGTTATAAAATATTTCTAACCCATAACATTTTGCTGTTTTGTGAGGATTAGTATATATTTATCATGCCTATGAGAATAAGATCCACAGTAACATATTTTCAGGTTGTGACAGGTTGACAGCATTTGTGATTGTCTTACTCTATACCCTGAAGGTAAAACATTTATGAACCATTGTAAATATTTTTATAAACTGAAACTAGTGATTTACATTGGGTAGATTTCCAAACTCTTGTTGGGTAGCAGAAGACCTAGTAAAATATTAAAAAGTGCAGCACAACTACGTTAGATTATTTCTGAGTAGCATTAAATCCAACAGTAAGTAAAAAACCATTGCAACGAGTTTCAGCATCTAATAACTTTTTCTGCTCTGGCCATAATCACTATATCCTATTTCCAAAATTTTAGACATTCGTTGAGTCTATATTTTCCATCACAAATGAATTTACAAATAAATAACCTGAAATTGAATCAGAATCTGATTAAATTATTTTATATCCAAAAACAAATTATAATTACAAACATATTTCCTGAATTGAATTATGTATTCCAATTAGTCTAAAAATATTTTACTTTTTACATTTTACATTTCAATTTGATTCTTCCAATAGAGTGAATTATTACAAAGCAATACAGTTATATCATTTTGTTATGCCCCATTAATTTGGCTTTCAATTCTCTGCACTAAATATGTTTAGCTCTTTTCAACATGGCAATTTTTCCGTCGTAGCGCCATTCCCCTTTTCCATTAGACATACATTTGGTGTTTTGCAATCCGACATAATAGCCTACTTTTATCTGCATTAACCACATTTCCCATGTATTAGCTCGAAAAACTAAGTGATCTAAATCCTACTGAATTTGACATCCCTATTATTTGCTGTTCCTCTACAATGACTATAATCTGTGAACTTGTACTATGTTGGTTATTTATATAAATGATAAAGGCCCATGACAAACCATTGGGTGCCTAATTAGAAACCCTTTACTTAGGAACTGGAAGTTTGTTTAGCAGAGTTTTCTTTCTATTCTTAACACAATTTTATCCCTGTCTGTTTTTTCTTTGGTTTGATTTATAATCTTAAATAGCCATGTACTATTAAATTCACTGATGGACAGAGTGTTTAAAATAATAGCAGTAGACGGCTATTCCAGTACATATTATTTGTGATTTACTAAAATACTTGCTATAATGTGAAGAAATGCATTTTCTTTTGCATTTTCATCTCAGATAATCTAAGTTTAAAAATATATTCAGTGGGTAAGTTATATGTATGTCATCCCTGCCCCTCCATCTGCTTGGGGGCATGTCTCAAGTTAGGCCATGGGAAGGATTGTATCTAAGAACTGCAGAGATTTAGGTTAAATGTTTATAAAAAAAATAATATGTGGATATATACTTGTACATATACAGTATGTTGATATATACTTGTATCTATCTATCTATCTATCTATCTATCTATCTATCTATCTATCTATCTATCTATCTATCTATATATATATATATATATATATATACAACACACACACACATGTGAGAGTGTGTGTGGGTGGGTGTGTAATAAAAGTATGTAATTCCTTCTTGTGTCTGCCTTCTCAACATTTGTAGTCAAGGATTACAATTAAATGGAAATGAAACCCCAAATTATTTTGTGATTCAGATAGAGCATATCATTTTAAACAATTGCTGCTGTACCTACCTATGTTTGCTTTTCAAAAAAGGATAGCAAAAGAACAAAGCAACTTAGATTATAGCAGTAAATTGGAAAGTTGTATACAATTGTATGCTCTGTCTGAATCATGAAAGAAAAGTTTTAGGTTTCAAATTCCTTTAATATCAACATGCATCATGCTGTAACAATAGCAGAATGTCAGTAATAACATTATTTTAAAAGATTATATGACAGGAGTCTTCAAATTATTATTTATCATACAATATGGGACAGAAACAAATATATATAGCAAAAAAAGGCACTCACTATTCACAATAAAACGTAGCTTTTAATAAGTATTCAAAAGTTAAAACGACATTGAATACTTATTAAAAGCTACGTTTTATTGTGAACAGTGAGTGCCTTTTTTTGCTTCTGGATTTGTGGATTTCGTTTAAGTGCACCCTGGCTGCTGTACAGACTGTTTGATGTGCTGATCCGTTTTTGGGATATTATATATATATATATATATATATATATATATATATATATATATATATATATATATATATATATATATATATATATATATATATATTAAAGAGAATAAACTTCCCTCATGCTGTGTCTGGCTAAACGCAGCTTGCCTCGGTGTCTCCAGTACCGTATGTAGTAGAAATTTCTCAAGTATGGCGGCACAGTTTTGTCCAGATTCTGGTGTTTTCCTTGTCAGGATAAGTCCTCACTCAGTGGAACCTCAATGAAGAGACAACCAACATAGTGCAATAAAGTTTGGAAATGGAATGCAGTAAATGGAAAATACTATACATTTTGTTACTTACTCTTGAAAATGGTGGTTGATCCACTGAAACCGGTAGAGTTGTTTACCTGTATTGAGCTTTTTTAATATATTATTAAACTGGAGTTCTTACCATGCTAGGAAGATTCTGGCTGTCTTTTAATAAAAACGCAATTCATCACACATCTGCTTGTGAGTATATTCCATTTAGTGCATTCCATTTCCAAACGTTATTGGACTATGTTGGTTGTCTCTTCATTGAGGTTCCACTGAGTGAGGACTTTTCCTGACAAAGAAAACTTGAGAATTTGGAGAAAATTGTGTCCTAATAACTAAGAAATTTCAAATTCTTATTAAATTAATAAAGGTCATGAAGGATTCCCCCCCCACAAAAATACTATCAAGAAGTGTGTGAATAAAGAGAAAAAAATTATAGAGGGTTAAGTGTAGACAAAGGGGCCCATTTATCAAGCTCCGAACAGAGCTTGTGGGCCCGTGTTTCTGACGAGTCTTCAGACTCAATTGGAATATATCTAGGGAGAGAGAGAGCGCTGAAACAATTCACCTCAAAGTATACAGGTTGATATCAAAAAATCCCCAGATAAAATTGATGATTGAAATCTATGTAAATAGTCTTCCTGCGCTAAAGGCCAGATTATGTGGACCTAAAGCTAAAACATTTGAGGTGACACTGAATAGATGGAAATGATCACTCAGGACATAAAATATGTTAAATATGAGCTAGTATTTATTATTAATAAAAGAGATGATTAAAATATTTTCTTTGAAAATTTATTAGTAAAATAATTTTTTAAATTTTTTTTAAAAAAATTGATTAAAAATAGAATTTAATTGAATTTTGTATTAAAAAGCTGATATAATAATGTTTTTCAGCAAAAATAACAGAGGCAAAAAAGATGAAAAGAAAAGATATAAGTGAGGTGAGTGTACTGAGCAGAGGATATAGTTAGTATACACAGCACATTTAGTTAGTATGTTAGTATAGTTAGTGAGGTTATTCAAACAACAGATGCGGTTAATATACAGCAAGTGTAATGAGTGCAGTGGATTTGATTGAGGTTAAAGTGTAAACTAAAAATGGGTCAGCTAAAGGTGTATAAGCTCAAGTGGTGTGTGCTAAAAGTGGTGTGTGCTAAAAATGTATTATAAATTAAAATTATGTCAACTAAACAGCTATAAAATAAATATACCTAAATTCATCAAGTGGACAGTTGTGCAAAAAAGCAATGTAAATGAAACTTAGCTAAAAAATAAAGTTAAATATTAAAGTTAAATAGAGCTAGGTTAATAAGGCAAAGTTAGTACAACTAAAACAGCGTAACTAAAATTTGGTATTAAAAATTGCCATTTCAAACACAATTGTGATAGAACTGTAAAATGAAAGTTCTTTTCTGTGCACAGATAAAGAGTGTTGGCATATGCAAAATGTTGGGCAAGTGAAATTTTCAGTGCCGTCTCCTTTTTATGTTAAAAGTACCTTGTAAGATCAGACTCACAGTCTTTTTTGTAATTCAATCCTATGGTAAAATCAAATGAAGTAATCCAAAGTTCAGGTAATACCAGGTTACCTTAAGCTGCTTTTATTCAAGGAAGCATCTGTCAGGTTGTTAATATAGTACCTTGTTTCTTTCCTTGTCCTTTGTGGTAAAGCCAGGTTACCACTATGAATTTCAAGCCGCATACAGGGCTGGTGTGACGTTAATGTGGTGCTTCCGCGTCTGGAAGCAGAGTAGTTCTCGTCTGGTCTTTTTCTTGATGATGGTAGTCTGACGTCACAGACTACGGTGGCTCAAATTGGCCAAAAAGAAGTAACGCGTTTCGGTCGTGGACCTTTCTCAAACTTCTGATTTGCTCCGTGTTCGTCTTGGTCTTTATATAGCAGAGCTTGTAACTTGACGTATGTAAGCACCTCCTTATTTGTTGTCAAAGGGCTAACATCAGTATGTCTACGCGTTTCGGCCTATATCAAGGCCTTTCTCAAGACTATCTTCAGACTCGCCAGAAACAGCAGTTATGAAGCAGCGGTCTAAAGACTGCTTCTCCATAACCCTGTCCGCCTGCTCTGATAAGGCGGACAGGAATCACCGGAAATCAACCCTATCGAGTACGATCGGGTTGATTGACACCTCCCTGCTGGCGGCCCATTGGCCGCGAGTCTGCAAGGGGCGGCATTGCACCAGCTCTTGTGAGCTGCTGGTGCAATGCTGAATACAGAGAGCGTATTGCTCTCCGCCTTCAGCGAGGTCTGGCGGACCTGATTCGCATTGTCGGATCAGGTCCGCATGACCTTTGATAATTAGGCCCAAAAATATCATACTAGCAAAGGTGTAAAGGTTCAAGGATATTTTAGATATATATATATTTGTGTGTATTGTAGAAGGCAACATGGTTCTATTATTTTAATCAAGGTTGTCAATATCTGTATTTCCTGCTAGGTAAATAATTCAAATTAAAAAAACAAACTAGAGCATAACTTGTCACAATAGGCAAAACAGATAATAGTATAAAATCCCAATGGACCTTTTTGTTGCTGCCTAAAGATATATTTTTATGTCTCTAATTAACACTATGGTATCAACCTAACTAAAATAACGCTGTGGTGATGAAGCCCAAGAGAAGAGTAAGTTAAGTCTGACATCTGTCCTTAATGGAGGACAGTGATTAATAACATCCTAAAATGCTTCCAATCTCCTTGTGATTTATTATTTCTGAGATGTTTCATACATCTGACCTTATAACCTTCACAAAATATACTTCTATATAGCTCCAGTGTTCCCTCAAAGTGAAACCCAATTTGTGTCTCTTCTCTATATTGAAATACAAAAAAAGCATTTTTTCCACTAAACGATCAAATTGTTTAAATCTCATGTCAACAGCAATCTTAAAAAATTTAACACTTTTGTATTTAGGGAAAAAAACTAATTCTCAAGGTAGACTTTCTATTTTATAAATGCTAACAAAATATACTGTGTATCATTTGGATTTATTTCCAAGAAAATCTAGATTAAAGGGACACTGAACCCAAATTTTTTCTTTCGTGATTCAGATAGAGCATGCAATTTTAAACAACTTTCTAACTTACTCCTATTATCAATTTTTCTTCGTTCTCTTGCTTTCTTTATTTGAAAAAGAAGGCATCTAAGCAATTTGTTTGGTTCAGAACCATGGAAAGCACTTGTTATTGGTAGTTGAATTTACCCACCAATCAGCAAGAACAACACAGTGTGTACACCAAAAGTGGGCCGGCATCTAAACTTTCATTCTTGCATTTCAAATAAAGATACCAAGAGAATGAAAATAATTTGTTAATAGGAGTAAATTAGAAAGTTGCTTAAAATTTCATGCTCTATCTGAATCATGATAGAAAAAAATTGGGTTCAGTGTCCCTTTAAGCCACATTTCTCAAATAAGATAAACAAGGACACAGTTTTTGACAGTGGATGAAACCAAAAAGAGATTACTAAAGAGATAGTAAAGTTAAGAAAGAGAACCATTTGTGATTCAGATTGGTGATGAAATTTTAAACAGCTTTTACCTTTTACTTCTATTATCAAATTTGCTTTTTTTCTCTTAGTATCTTTTTATAAAGAGCAAGCTCAAGAGTAGCAATGCAATGCACTACTGGGAACTAGCTGAAATATCACATACACTATTAACACTCTAACTGCTAACTATCCAAGACCCCTTAACCATTTGGGGTTATTTGCAAATAGGGTAGAGACTGATTAGTTGTTATAGTGTAGTGGGTTATTTTCAATGGGCAGAGTGAAGATTAGGAGGTTAATAGTGTGATGGGGAGGAAGTTCAAGGGACGTAAAACCCGATTTTTTATTTATTTTAGTATTCAGAATTGAGCAAACAATTTTAAAAAACTTTCAAATTGACTTCTATGATCAATTTAGCTTCATTCTTTTGGTATCCTTTATTGAAGGTGCAACAATGCACTACTGGGAGCTAGCTGAACATGTAAGTAAACCAATGACAATAAGCAATTATGTGCAGTAACCAATTAGCAGCTAGCTCTCAGCTCCTGAGCCTACCTCTATATCTTTTTCAGCAATGGATACCAAGAGAACAAAGCAAATTAGATAAGAGAAGTAAATTGGAAAGTTGTTTAAAAGTGTGTGCTGTATCTAAATAATGAAAAAACGTTTTTGGGTTTCATATCTATTTAAGGAAATGTTTATGTATTTGATTACATTATTGTGTCCATTTATTGCAAAGCACAAAAAAAAAAAACAGATGAAAAAATGGAAATGGTATGGATTTACATTAGTTGTGTCTGTTCCATACCACTTGTATTTTTGCATTCATCATGTAAATCTGCCCCTTAGTTTAATTTGTGTCATCTATTTCCATTCTCTCTAAGTTACATAGAATCATGAAGTCTTTCCTGGTAACTAAGTATTATTATTTTTTTAATCATGTACCATTTTAGTAGCCCTCTTTGGAACAATTTCTGGCAATGACCTACTCTATCTTTTACCTTATAGGAAAAATATAATGGCACCAGATTTTTGACAAATAATGTAATACAGTAAATGGCTAGATTAAGAGTTTTGAGCGCTATAGTGAAATTAACGACCTAAAAATTGCGTTATTTAACCCCCTATAGCGCAGCCATTACAAGTTTAAAAAAACCCGACTTGTGCGGGCGATATGGTTGTGTTGAGCTCCATACCGCATCAAAATACAAGCGCTGTTTTGAGATGCTTGTGCACGCTCCCCATAGACATCAATGGGGAGAAGGTGTCAGAAAAAAACACGCTGCCACATACATAATGTTATTAACCCCTAATCTGCCACCCCCAATATCGCCGCCACCTAACTACATCTATTAACCCCTAATCTGCCGCTCCTGATATCGCGGCCACTATACTAAAATTATTATCTCCTATTCCCCTGCACCCCAACATCGCCCACACTATAATAAATCTATTAAAGGGACACTGTACCCAATTTTTTTCTTTTGTAATTCAGAAAGAGCATGCAATTTTAAGCAACTTTCTAATTTACTCCTATTATCAATTTTTCTTCATTCTCTTGCTATCATTATTTGAAAAAGAAGGCATCTAAGCTTTTTTTTGGTTTCAGTACTCTGGACAGCACTTTTTTATTGGTGGATGGATTTATCCTCCAATCAGCAAGGACAACCCAGGTTGTTCACCAAAAATGAGCCGGCATCTAAACTTACATTCTTGCATTTCAAATAAAGATACCAAGAGAATGAAGAAAATTTGATAATAGGAGTAAATTAGAAAGTTGCTAAAAATTTCATGCTCAATCTGAATCACGAAAGAAAATTTTTGGGTACAGTGTCCCTTTAACCCCAAGTCCGCCTCTCCCCGACATCGCCACAACTAAATTAAGCTATTAACCCCAAAACCTCTGGCCTCCCACATCACTACCACTAAATAAATCTATTAACCCCTTAACCCCCAGCCCCCTACATTGCAACAACCTAAATTAAACTATTAACCCCTAAACCTAACCCTAACCCTAACACCCCCTAACTTTAACATAATTAAAATATAGCTAAATTAAACTTACAATGATTAACTAAATAATACCTATTTAAAACTCAATACTTACCTTTTAAATAAAACCTAAGCTAGCAACAATATAACTAATAGTTATATTGTAGCTACCTTAGGTTTCATTTGTATTTCACATTTAAGTTTGTATTTATTTTAACTAGGTAGACTAGTTAGTAAATAGTTATTAACTATTTACTAACTACCTAGTTAAAATAAATACAAACTTACCTGTGAAATAAAACCTAACCTGCCTTACACTAAAACCTAAAATTACAAAAAAAAAAACTAAACACTAAATTACAAAAAAATAAAAAAACAAATTATCAAACATAAAAAAGAATTAAACCTAATCTAATAGCCCTATCAAAATAAAAATGCCCACCCAAAATAAAAAAAAACCCTAGCCTACAATAAACTACCAATAACCCTTAATGGGCTTTTTGTGGGGCATTGCCCCAAAGAAATCAGCTCTTTTACCTGTAAAAAAACACAAAGACCCCCAACAGTAAAACTCACCACCCAACCAACCCCCCAAAATAAAAAACCTAATTCTAAAAAAAACCTAAGCTACCCAATGCCCTGAAAAGAGCATTTGTATGGGCATTGCCCTTAAAAGGGCATTTAGCTCTTTTACTGCCCAAACCCTAAACTAAAAAAAAAACACCCCAAAAACCCTTTAAAAAAGCCTAACACTAACCCCCGATTATCCACTTACAGTTTTTGAAGTCCTGCTTGAACGATTTCCATCCCGGCGTTGAAGACCATATGGAGCTTGATGCCCCTTGAAGGCTCGCTGGAAACAGAAGTTATGACCGCAGCTCCATAACTTGTCCGCCTGCTGTGAGGCCGCGGACAGAAATTACCCCCTACTAGCGTACGATTGGCCACGAATCTGCAAGGGGATGCGGGTGCAATGATAAATTCCAACAGCGTAAGCTGTCGGCATTTATCGATGTGCGACGGACATGATACGCTACTCGGTATTATGTCCGCTCGCACATTGATAAATGAGCCCTATAACTCTGTATTTATTTGTACTGTATAACAAAATATAGATGAAATCAACTTTGTAAATGTGTAGATGATAAAATCCTGTTTGTGAAAAACTTGTTAAAATACAGCAAATGTTTAAAAAAACAATATTGTTCTCTTAGTGACACCACTAGATATGAAAATATTATTTAAACTAAGAAATAGCTTTCCAAGTTGGCATAACTGATCTATATTAAAGGGACATAAAATCCAAATGGTTTCTTTCATAGTTCAGATAGTGGATACAATTTTTAAAAAAAACTTTTCAATTTACTTTTATTATCTAATCTGTTGTCATTCTCTTGGTGTGCTTTGCTGAAAAAAAAAATACATACCTAGGTAGGCTCAGCTGCTGAGGATTGGTGGCTGCTTGTATATGCCTCATACTATTGGCTCACCCATGTGAATTTCTGTTTCTTCAACAAAAGATACCAAGAGCATGAAGCAAATTACATTAAGTAAACTGGAAAGTTGTTTCAATTTTTCTGCTCTATTTAATTCATGAAAAGAGAAACACTGCAGTTTCATGTCCCTTTAAGACAAATGTCCCACTTCACATTAAAGCTAAGAGTCAGGTTTGTATTTTGGACTAGGCCAACTACAGCAAACAGCAGATTTTGAGGGATATCTCTATAGCAGGATACATTTGCATACTAATGTGCGTCAAATGCTTTATTAATTTTAGTACAAACCATGGCTCCTGTTTGTTTAGTAAGGTCAAGGCTGGATTGGCCTACCAGGACACCAGGAGATTTCCAAGTGGGTTGCAGCAGCTGGGATTGGCCGATTACAATTTAAGGGGGTGGTGTTTCTGGTGAAGTGATGCAGCTGTCCACTGAGCTATACGCATTAAAGTGATGGTAAATCCGATCGTTTCAAAAACGCTAGGATTTACCATCACAACAAATCAACTGTAGTTTTAGTCATCACTTATTATAAAAAGGGTGCTAAACTCACCCTGTCTGTGCTGCGGCAACTCGTTAAGGTGAATGAGCCTGGGACCACTCTGCCTAAGAAATAAAAATAAAGCCACAAATAAAAACCTCTTAGGCAGAGTGGTCCCAGGCTCATTCACAGTGGTCCCAGGCTCATTCACTTCTTCACACTACACCATTATTCACTTTACTCAAGCTGGTGCGGCACCCTTAAGGACTTTGTTCCCAGGATCACCCTCGCTAGGATTGTTTTTTTCAGGACCCATCATAATTTGGAATATTTGTGACTTACTGATAAACTCTTTTTTTACAAGTACACGTCTTTTTATTATCTTTTTTTATTTAGCCATTTTGTTTGTTTTTGGCCCCATGAGGGGTAGGACACTGATTAACCCTTTGAGTGCTAAGCTTTTTTTTTAACTTTTTTAACTTTTTTATTATTTCTTTCAGACCCCCAATACTTACACTGTTGGAAAGGTGAGGCGATTACCTTTCCAATGGTGGGTCTTGGGGGTCTGTAGCTGCTTAGATGCCTGAGATACAGGCTTCTAAGCAGCATGCCCCCTGCTCCTATACTTAACATTGTTAAGTATAAATAAAGTTGCGCGGAGACGTCACCACGTTATTGCGCGTGACGTCACCACGCAAAACGGGAAGCCCCGGCGATGCCTGTCACTATGCAGGCACGATTGCCGGGGTAGGAGAGGGTGGGAGCCCCCAGATCTCCCTCAAGATGGGAGAGTGCTAGCGACGACTCAGAGCCGTCATTAGCACCAGAGTGGGAAACTCTGTGACGGGTCAGAGCCGTCATTAGCACTCAAAGGGTTAAGACTATTAGGTTTTTTAGTTCTTTCACCAGCAATTTTGCACTATTTATTCATTTTAGGCTGTGATCATCTAGGGGCCTATTTATCAAGCTGTCAACCGCAAATACGCCGGAATTCCGCAGCGTAATTGTGGCGAGCTTGTTTCGACCTATTTATCAAAGCCTACAGACTGGCAAAATTTGAAATCTGTGACGTAACATACGATCTGCCAGTCTCAATCCGACACAGATCGATGCTTACGTCATTACAGATGTTCCGAATACACATTCGGCTCCATTTGACAACTTTTCCAAGTTGTCAAATTTCTAACAGGTTTGCTCGCGGCTATTCTGGCCCAGCATACCTGGTTTTCAATCCGCCACCCTGGAGGCCGCTGATGCCATAGGAATCAATGGGAGTCTGAACGCAGCGAAAGCTTAAGTTCGATGCTGCCCGATATCCCATTGATTTCTATAGTAGAAAACCAGTTACGTTTACACCTAACAACCTAACATATACCCCAAGTCTTAACACCCCTAATCTGCCACACCGACATCGCCGCCACCTACATAATATTATTAACCCCTATTCCGCTGCTCCCGGACCCCGCCGCCACCCAAATAAACGTATTAACCCCTAAACCTCTGGCCTCCCACATCACTACCATTAACTAAACCTATTAACCCCTAAACTGCCAGCCCCCACATTGCCATAAACAAAATTAAGCTATTAACCCCTAAACCTAACAACCCGCTAACTTTACATTAAAATTACAACATCCCTATCTGAAAATAAATTAAAACTTACCTGTAGAATTAAATTAAACTATATTAAACTATCAATTACCCTACCCTAACTATTATACTACAATTACCTTAAACTACCAATTACTATAAACTTAAACTTACCAATAAACTATATTACATATTAAAAAACCCTAACCCTATTCAAATTATTTAAATATACTTTTTAACCCTTATTAAAAATTACTAAATAAAAAACAAAGTTACAAAAAAAAAAAACGCTAAGTTACAAAAACAAACAAACCACAGTATCAAAAATAAAAATTAATTACACCTAATCTAATAGCCCTATCAAAATAACCCCCCCCCCCAAAAAAAACAAAAAAACAAAACAAAAAAAAACCTAGACTACAATAAACTACCAATGGACCTTAAAAGGGCCTTTTGTGGGGCATTGCCCCAAAGAAATCAGCTGTTTTACCTGTAAAAAAAAAATACAAACACCCCCAACAGGATTGAAGACTTCTTGCCGGCTGGATGGATCCTTCAAGCGGAACTTCAAAAACTGTAAGTGGATTTCGGGGGTTAGTGTTAGGTTTATTTAAGGTTTTTTTGGGTGGGTTTTATTTTTAGATTAGGGTCTGGGCAGGTAAAAGAGCTAAATGCCCTTTTAAGGGCAATGCCCATACAAATGCCCTTTTCAGGGCAATGGGGAGCTTAGGTTGTTTAGATAGGCTTTTATTTGGGGGAGTTGGGGGGGTGGGTGGTGTGTTTCACTTTTGGGGTGTTTGTATTTTTCTTTACAGGTAAAAGAGCTGATTTCTTTGGGGCAATGCCCCACAACTGCCCTTTTAAGGGCCATTGGTAGTTTATTGTAGGCTAGGTTTTTGTTTTTTTTTTGGGGGGGGGGTTATTTTGATAGGGCTATTAGATTAGGTGTAATTTGTTTTTATTTTTGATACTGTGGTTTTTTTTTTTGTAACTTGGAATTTTTAATAAGGGTTAAATAGTATATTTAAATAATTTGAGTAGGGTTAGTTTTTTTTTAATATGTAATACAGGTAGCCCTCAGTTTACGCCGGGGTTAGGTTCCAGAAGGAATGGTTGTAAATCGAAACCGTTGTAAATTGAAACCCTGTTTATAATGTAAGTCAATGGGAAGTGAGGGAGTTAGGTTCCAGGCCCCTCTCAAAATTGTCAGTTTGTAAGTAACACCTAATACATTATTTTTAAAGCTTTGAAATGAAGACTTTAAATGCTAAACAGCATTATAAACCTAATTAAATAATCACACAACAGACTGTAACATCAAACTAAGTTTAATGAACAAAAACATTTTTTTACTTGCATTTTTCTGCAAACAGTTCTCTGCATTGTTAGCATGTTAGATAATATTTGGTCTGCACCTATTCTATGCATTTCAATCTGGAGTGATTAATAGGCAGTTAGGCATCCTCACCTCAAGCAGCTGGACAGGAAGATAATAGGGAAGTGACTGCTAGATCTTGTTGCTCGATAGCTAAGGTCTGTTCTGTGTACACAGATTAATTTCAGTCTGCTAAGTTACATAACTTTGCTGCAACACAAGTGGACAGCTCCACCTACTGGGTATTTTAATTAATGCACTGCTTCTCAATAGAAGTCACATGACTTAAAAAAGGTTGTTATTCTGAAATGGCGCAAATTGAACCGGCGTAAACCGAGGGCCAACTGTATAGTTAATTTAATTGCTTAATTTAGTTTATGGCAATGTGGGGGCTGGCGGTTTATGGGTCAATAGGTTTAGTTAATGGTAGTGATGTGGGAGGCCAGATATTTAGGGGTTAATACGTTTATTTGGGTGGCGGCGGGGTCCGGCAGCAGCGGAATAGGGGTTAATACATTTGTTTAGGTGGCGGCGGGGTCTGGGAACAGCGGGATAGGGGTTAATAACTTTATTAAAGTTGCAGCAGGGTCTGGGAGCAGCGGAATAGGGGTTAATACATTTATTTAGGTGGTGGCGGTGTTGGGGAGCGGCGAGATAGGGGTTAAACATTTTAGTATAGTGGCAGCGTTTAATGACAGGGTATAAATAAAGTTGGGGAAAAGCCGAATAGCAGCGAGATCAATGACTGCTAGTTAACAACATACTTGGTGCGCTGCTTTTTCCCGGCTTTTTTTATAAATATGGAGAGCGTATTCAGGTCCGCAGCCTCGATGTTAGGCGATGTTAGTCAAGCATATTGGTGCCGGTGAATGCAGCATAGTTGAGACTTTGATAAATATCCCTCCAAGTGTATATCCATCATTCTAAAACGTGCTAATGTTTATGTGAATTTTATTTATGTAAATGTCTATTAAATAATTTGCTTTTAAGATTTTTAATAAGATTTTATTCAGAATTTGTTTAGATTTTTAATAAGATTTGTAAAAGCATTTAACAATGTTTTGCATGTTCTAATTTAGCTACAGTCCTATTATTGGTCAACACCTGACATATATAGTTGCTATAGTTATTTTTTCACATTGTACCCATTCCCTGATAGCATACTTTAGCCCTTGGCACTCCTATTTTCCTTTTTTTTTCTGTCCATATTATTTTAGGATCTTTATTAGGAGATCTTATAATAGTGAGCCTGTATGCGACACCGGGCGCAGTCAATTACCTTAGTTGTTTTGTTTTAAATTTCCAGTCCGGCTCTGAGTTCGGGTACATAACCCTTTGATATGTCCCTGGCTTCTGGCTCAGATTGTACAATTTTAGCATATTTTAAGATGTTTGTTACTCAAAAAAGGCTACCATTAAAGAGACTATCATCCATTTGAAAGAACAACATGAAGTTGACTTTTTGGCTTGCAAAATGTAAAGTATAAACCTGTTTGAATTTAAATTAAAACTAACACAGCTGTATCATGTGCGCACTTGCTCATAAACGTTGGTGCCTTTCACCCAGTGAGTATTAGCAAAAAGTATCAATCAACCAATGAGCATTAGTAGCAACTGCAACTGATACTGCTGTATTAGTTTCAATTTCAGTTACATAATTAAAAGGACAGAACAATCAAAATTAAACTTTCACGATTCAGATAAAGCATGATATTTTAAACAAGTTTCCAATTTACTTCAGATTTACTTTATCTGCTTTACATTCTTTGTTGAAGAGAATTACCTAGGTTTGTTCCGCAGCAGCAATGCACTGCTAGGAGCAAGCTGGTGTTGGTGGCCGCACATACTCTATAAGCCTCTTGTCATTGGCTCACTGTTCAGCTAGCTCCAAGTAATGCATTGCTGCCCCTTAGCCTACTCAAAACGTTGATTAAAATTGAATGCCCTATCTGAATCATAAAAAAGATTGATTTTGACTTTATAGACTCTTTAAACTTCACATTTTTCAAGCAACAAAGAAATGATTATTTTGAATTCTTCTCTTTAATATGGATGTTAAAAAAAGATTTGCATGCAATATCCCTTTAAGTACAGTTATGCATAATGGTAAAGGGATACTGGACCCAAATCTTTTCTTTCATGATTTAGATAGAGCAAGCAGTTTTAAGCAATTTTCTAATTTACTCCAATTATCAAATTTTCTCTGTTCTCTTGGTATTTTTATTTGAAAACGCAGGAATGAAAAGCTTATGAGCCTGCTCATTTTCGGTTCAGAGCCCTGGATAGTACTTACTGATTGGTGGCTGCATTTAGCCACCAATCAGCAAGTGCTATTCAGGTGCAGAACCAAAGATGGGCTGGCTCATAAGCTTATATTTCTGCTTTTTCAAATAAAGATACCTAGATAACGAAGAAAATTTGATAATAGGAGTAAATTAGAAAGGTTATTATAATTGCATGCTCTATCTGAATCATGAAAGAAAGAAATTTGGGTTCAGTATCCCTTTAAGTGTTCTTCAGTGGTTTCTGAGGGTAGATGTATGCTTGACTTCAGGAATTCATCTTACAGTAAATTATGATGTCCTTAGATACAGGATAAAATAGATCATGAACCAAATTTAGCTTATTTTTTTCTATGACAAGTAGAAGTTTTTGTTCTGATTTCCAGTGACTGTTTTTCTTAACATAGATATGTCTGGAGCATGTTCAATTTGAACACTGAAACTTGTTATTAGTAATGTGAGTTGATGACTGATACTGTGAAATATAAAAATGGAAGCAAGTTCTCTTGGCTCAAGTATATAACAGATGTCAGTTCAATGAAAAAAGCAGGCGAGAACTCGGTGGGACATCGCACAAGCTTCATGACAACCTCATACTGCAGTTCAGATAGAAATCTGTTTTACGCCTGCATGCATCTTTCTAGCAGGTGTTAAACATTACAAATGTTTTCTGAGATAATACAATTCAATTTGTGGGGGGGAAAATAACCAGGCCAATTATTGATTGGGTGTTCCCCTTATTTATTTATTCTTCCATCCTCAAAATGTTATATTGCATGTTAACAGCATCCAAGTTGTCACATTCATGCAGCTTGCCTCAGTCTTAAAGGGACAGTCTACAATACAATGTTTATTGTTTTAAAGATAGATAATCCCTTTATTACCCATTCCCCAGTTTTGCATACCCAACATGGTTATATTAATATACTTTTTACCGCTTATTACCTTGTATCTAAGCCTCTTTTGAAACCCACATGAACTAGCAGTCTCCTGTAGTGAAAAGCAATAAAAAAAAGAATGTAATAAGAGGCTATCTGTAGTGGCTTAGAAACAGGCAGAAATTTAGAGGTTTAAATGTTATAAAGTATATTAATATAACAATGTTTGCTGTGCAAAGCTGGGGAATGGGTAGTAAAGGCGTTATCTATCTTTTTAAACAATAACAATTTTAGTGTTGACTGTCCCTTTAACAAACAGAATTAATTATTTTCTAAGGGCTTATTCATTATTTTTTTTTATCAGCCTATTCTATCTTAAAATATTCCATTTTAATTTCCTATTTTCCACAGCATAATTTATCTAGATATGCTTGAGTTTATCGTTCCCCATCCTTGTTATGTTTTCTGGTGCGCCTAATTATGTCACCTAAATACCCCCATAGTGTATGATACTTACTGTCTGTGACATTTTCTAAAATAGCCTTTCCAAGCCCTCTAGGTGTTAAAACTACTCAATTTGATACAGTAAAGATTTTTCACTTACACTTTCTGCTTAAAGCACTGGTGCTAAACTAATCTCATATTAACACTTGACTTATTTTGTCATCAAAATATTCATTTTTGCTTTTTTTTTTTTTACATATGCTCTGTATAATAAAGTTCATCTCATTTGCAAATAATATACTTTTTATTTAGTGTTTTTACACGCTTGCAAATTCAAGCCTCTGTACCTTAATATTTATAATTGTACAATCAGTTATATATTTTATTTTATTACATTTATATTTTTATTTATTGCTGGTATAGAAAGGTTTTAGTGCATAGTATTATATGCTTCACAAATTTGCTAATAAAAAATGTAACTATTTTGCCTAGCATTTTCTCTCTTTTAATTAATTAATGCATTTATTATTATTATTAATATTATTACCACTGTGATGAGAGTGGGAGTTTGATGTCACCGGATGGGGGCGTGGCTTATAGCCGTTTTAGTCTATATTGCATTTACTGCGTTAGATGTGTTATACAAGCTGTATACTGCTATACTCTTCAATAAAATAGCGTTGTACCTTCTATGCTGTGTCCTGCATCTCATGACATGGTGTCAGAAATACTTGCCTACGCTTCTGTTTCCTGAGTAATGACAATGTCAAAGTTTACCCCTGAGCCTTTTGATTTCTCTCAGCCTGCAGCTTGGCCCACATGGCGTCAGTGGTTTCAACACTTCAGGATTGCTTCCAAGCTGGGCAAGGAGAGTGGTGAAGTACAAGTTAATTCTCTTTTATACTCTATGGGGAAAGATGTGGAGCCAGTGTTTAATGCCTTTACATTCCAAGAAAGGGAAGAATTTGACTTTGAAATAGTTATGAACAAACTCACTGCTCACTTTGTGCCCAAAAGAAATGTGATACATGAGACGGCTTGTTTTCACAAATGTGCTCAGCATGTGGGAGAATCTGTGGAGTCATGTGTGTGCAGCCTGTATGAACTAGCTGAATTCTGTGAGTTTGCTGTTGCTAAAGAGCAAATCGGAGACAGAATAGTCATAGGAATTGCAGATGCTGAAGTCTCACTGAAGCTACAGTTGGAGGCTGAATTAACGTTAGATGGGGGCAATTAGGATGGCCCGCCAGAGTGAACAGGTGAAAAAGCAAAGTGCTGGTCTGAGGTCTGAGAGTATTGTGGATGAAGTACGGCAGTTCAGGAGAGATGCAGGTGAAAGGCACAGTGTGAGTGGTAGACTAAGGACAACAGGAGATGCAGGTGGATAGTGACCAGAAGGGTCAAGAAGTGTCCTTTGTAGGGTCTGTTGTTAAACAGTCTGGTTCAGGCAAAGATTGGCGGGTTATCCTTACTGCAGTGGGAGCCAAGGTTGCCTTCAAGATTAACACAGGAGCAGACATCACTGTTATGTCCCTTGCAGCATTCATAAAACTGCCTTGACAGCCTCAGCTGGCAAACATTACAATGAAAGTTCATAGTCCTAGTAGCCGCATCGATTGTGTGGGGAAATTTCTTGCCAGCTGCGAGTACAAGCAGAGGAAATTCACCATGTGGGAACATGAAATTAGAGGTCAGTGTGTTAACAACCTACTGAGCAGGAAAGCAGCCTGTGGCTTGGGCCTTGTCGCCTGAGTGAATGAGATTTCGGAAGACATATTTGGTGAATTGGGCCTACTGAATTGAAACCCAGTCCAAATATCACTTAAAAGTGATGCAGTCCCATACAGCATTACCACTCTTCATAGAGTTCCGTTCCCGCTCAAGTGGAGAAGGAATGTCTGCGTATGAAGAATATGGGAGTTATTGAAGAGGTTGTTGAAGCAATCGACTGGTGTGCCCCATTGTACCTGTTGCGAAGAAAAATGGGAAGGTACGCATCTGCGTAGACTTGAAAAGACTGAATGAGGTGGTGAAGAGAGAGAGATACGTGCTGCCAATGCTTGAAGACATGGCTGCGAAACTGGCTGGGGCGAAGTTCTTCTCTACACTGGATGCTTCCAGTGGTTTCTGGCAGATACCTCTAGATCCACAGTGCCGCAAACTGACTACCTTCATTACACCGGTAGGTCAGTTTTGCTTCTGCAGACTCCCCTTCAGGATATCCTCTGCTCCTGAAATCTTTCAAAGAGAGAGGAGTTCCCTCCTAAGGGACCACGAGGGCATGGCAGTCATCATGGATGACATTTTAGTGTATGGGCCTACATTGGAAGAACATGAGCTGTGTGCTGCAGACCATTAAAGAGCCTGAGCTGAAATTAAATAAAGAGAAATGTAATTTTAGAAAATCTGAGTTATATTACTTTGAGCATATTATCAATGGAGGTGGCATCAAGCCGGACCCTGATAAAATCCTTGCTATTGAACAGATGAAAAGTCCTTCTGATGTACATGAGCTGAGACAAATATTGGGCCTTGTGAATTATGTGGGCAGATTCCTTTCAGATTTATCCACGGTACTCCACCTTATTACAGAGTTGTTGAAGAAAGATGTTGCTGGGTCTGGGGTCCTTCACAGGAAGAAGCTTTTGTACAGGCCATGTCCCTGCTGGGGTCTGCCCCAGTGTTGGGGTTCTATGACCCTTCTAAAAAAATGTGGTTAGTGCTGATGCGAGCAGTTATGCTAGGGGCCGACCTCCTGCAGCTGAATGAGAACAAACTATAGCCTTTCGCCTACCGTTCCCATACACTGACGGCTGCTGAGTCAAAATATGCCCAAATTGAGAAAGGGTGCCTGGCCGCAGTTTGGGCCTGTGAGCGCTTCTATCATTACCTAGTGGGTTTAGAGAAATTTAGTCTTGAAACTGACCACAAACCACTAGTCCCTCTAATCCACTCCTATGATATTAGCAAGACACCCCTAAGATGCCAGAGACTTCTGATGAGGCTGCTCAGGTTCAACGTTCAGGCAGTGCATGTGCCGGAGAAACAACTGGTAGTGGCAGATACACTTTCCAGGCTCCCGCTGGCTGCTGCTGAATAATCTTTAACGGAATCAGATGTGGAAGTGTATGTGGATTCAGTTCTGGCATTGAAATCCATTTCGTCAGGAAAGCTAGAAGAAATAAGAAAGGAGACACGTTTAGATACACACCTTCAAGAAGTTATCAAGTACATAAAAGAAGGTTGGCCTGAGAGCTAGGCAGCCTGGATGTCTTACCAGTCAGAGAGGTTGCAGCTCACAGAGCTGGATGGTTTAGTTCTGTTCCAAGACCGCATTGTCATTCCTGTTAGCATGCAGCAGGAGATGTTAAGCAGGATTCATGATGGCCACTCGGGCATTACAAAGTGCAGAGAAAGGGCAGCTACAGCGGTATGGTGGCCTGGAATCAGTTCCAACATTGCAATCCATGTGTCAAAATGTGCCTTTATACCCCGTTACCCTGCTGCCTGCAGGTCCGTGGCAGAAGATAGCAGAATATTTGTACGAACTGCATGGGAAGAAGTACCTAGTCGTGATTGACTACTATTCCAGGTGTTTAGAGATCACCAGTCAAGCAGTTATCACTCGTCTCAAGAGCTTGTTCGCCCGGTGCGGCATACCAATGGAGTTACTGAGTGATAACGGAATGCAGTTTGCCTCCATGGAGTTCAATTCTTTCAGCAGTGAATATGATTTAGTTCATTCTACATCAAGTCCACATTATCCACAGGCCAATAGAATGGCTGTGTCAAGGTATATGTAAAGATTAATATATATATATATATATATATATATATATATATATATATATATATATATTATATATTTGACTAATCAATTCCAAATGATTCATTCATTCAGAAAAATTGACTTGAAACCCATATTCAATCCTCCCCCACTTCTGTGATTACACAGGATGGGTCACAAAGTCACTTAAAAAGAAATTGCTTTCAGGGTTATCTTTGGAGAGATCATTTAAAAAGGAACACTTTCTTGCTGGGGTGTGAAGCTAAAGTCCCTATCAGATAGTGATTGAATTTTTCTTATGGCCCTAAAACCTCTGGTGATCAGAGAGAGGATCAATCTATATAGCTATATATTCCTGGTCTTAGATCAGACATAGGATAACATTTGAGCTATTTCAAAAGGAAAGGCAAATTGCTTCAAAAGAAATGGCCATGTTTATTTTTGTGTATTATAAATCTTGGATTTGCAAACATCTTCAAAGAATAGACATCTAAGAACAAGATTCTCAGATAGATAGCCATATATATATATATATATATATATATATATATATATATATATATATATATATATATATATATATATATATATATATATATATATATATATATATATATATATATATATATGTGTGTGTGTGTGTGTGTGTGGGGTACACACATGTACAGTATATTCAGACACATATTAAACATGGAGACCTAAGAGCAAAAATTCCAAGATGTTTTCACCTATATATATTTTTGGAAGCATAGAATGTTTTGGGATTTAACAATTATTTATTTGATTACAGACAACAATTGGACATGGGCACCAATTTATATATTCAGGAAGAAGTACACTGAATGTGACACATGCTGTATTTGTATGAATATATATATATCAGGATTTGAAATGCTATTAATTTTGGAATTAGTAGTATAATAGCTTTGATATAATGTAATGTTAAAAACATACTATATTTCATATTAAAATAATCAGAATAAATAATGTGACATAATACAGTACATATGAACATATAACTTATAAATGTAAGGAAATTATTACATTTATTACACATTTAAAAGGAATATGTTTAAATGTTAGAAATGATTAAATGAATTGCTGTGTTGTTTTTCATGCTGCCCCCGATGGCAAAAACCTGGTATTACAGCCAAAAAACTTGACTGTTAAAAGATACTTCCCAGATGAACCAATCCATGTTCAGTGTCAAAGGACCAATCTGAGACAAGCTTCCGTTTGGGCGTTTCCAATCTCACCAGTGATGGTACTGATCAAAAAAGGGGAGGGGTGAGATCAAATGATTTAACCCCAAGCATAGAGGGAAAAGGGGGCTGCTAGCTAACTCTGCTTAACTTTGACTGGTAAACCGTTTTTGCTGGACCCTGAAGGAATAAGTGCTACAGTGATAAGTAAACAGCTACTTTTGCTCTCCATATGCAAATATTCTCAAATTTTGGTGTTCTGAGGTGAGATTGTTCCTGTTGAGAAACATTGGAAACTGGATATCGATTTGTTTATTTGGTAAAGTACATATATATATAAAGGTTATTAATTGTATTAATACTTTAACACAAATATATGCATAGTCACTGCAGTTTAAAGTATAGTTGAGAGATTTAAAAGAGCAGGTTGTATTTTAGTTTATATTCATAGTCTGTGTATTGTTAAACATATATCCTTAATGCTAAGTTGTTTTATCTGTGAAAATATAGAGTTATAACTCAGAGTTTGATTGTTGGCACAAATAATATATATAACTTCTGGCCTTTCAATTAGAGTATATATACTATCCTATTGTTTAACTAAGCACTGTTAAAATTGTATTGCTTGGATGTTAGCAGTCAAAGATCTTGGAATCTCATTGTGTTAACTGAATGAAATTCTATTGTGAATAAGGTAAAATTTATTAACTCTGCGTAGCATATTTTAATAGTTTTTAAACGTGTACAATATTAATTCATATTCTGGTTCCTACAAATATATTTCAATGTGTTCATAGATATTAACTAATAATAAAGAATTTAGGAATTTATATTAATTTTAAAGGAACAAGAAAGAAAAGAAGTGCCACATGGCCCAATAATATTTGGTCCAGAACTTGTAGGTCTTAAAATAAGAAAAGAACTCACATTTGGAAAAGCACCTCAATCAGTGCTATAGAGGCAGTCTGGGATCTAATTGGTCACCCAGAGGACCAACTTCCCGCACAGGATGTGATGCCTGCATGGACAGAGAAGGGACACAGGTGCCTATATGGCCTAGTATTGTTGATGCAAGGTGACAAGATCAGCAGGTAATAAGAATGGTACTCACAATATGGATAGCACCTCCTTTAGGAGCTATCGGAGCGGGAAGGGATCAATTCAGTCACCCAACAGACTTGTGGCAAGGCATCCAGTGAAGGTAGTAGTAAAGAGGGTCCCACAGCTATCTGGATGATGATTGCCTCAGATAAAAGGCAAAAAATCCCAAAGAAAGATCGGCAAGTGTTCAAATGCTAAAAGATTAAAATTACAGGCAACGTGTTTCTCAGCCAATGGCTGTTTCATCAGGCTTCATGAAGCCTGATGAAACAGCCATTGGCTGAGAATCGCGTTGCCTGTAATTTTAATCTTTTATTAAAAGTCATTTTTAGCATCTGAACACTTGCCGCTCTTTCTTTGGGATTTTTTGCCTTTTATCTGAGGCAATCATCATCCGGATAGCTGTGGGACCCTCTGTACTACTACCTTCACTGGATGCCTTGCCACAAGTCTGTTGGGTGACTGAATTGATCCCTTCCCACTCCTATAGCATCATAGGAGGTGCTATCCATATTGTGAGTACCATTCTTATTACCTACTGATCTTGTCACCTTGCATCAACAATACTAGGCCATATAGGCACCTGTGACCCTTCTCTGTCCATACAGACATCACATCCTGTGTGGGAAGTTGGTCCTCTGGGTGACCGATTAGATCCCAGACTGCCTCTATAGCACTGATTGAGGTGCTTTTCCAAATGTGAGTTCTTTTCTTATTTTAAGACCTACAAGTTCTGGACCAAACAATATTGGGCCATGTGGCGCTTCTGTTCTTTCTTGTTCCTTTAGATTGCTGTTCCTGGGTCCTGGCCTGGATCTTCACAGATAGCTGCCTCCTCTCCTCTCAAGAGACTTTACATAATATTTTATTGCTACAAGTGCAATTTCTTTATTAATATTATTCTCTATAGGCATTGTGATATATATTATTATTAATTGTTTGATAATTTTTCACATTATAATTGTTTCACTATTTGTATTGTAGTTTTATACTTGTTTGATTTTTATCATTTTTTATGGATTAATATGTGACCACTGTTACCATTAGTATATTGCAATATTGTGACCACTAGGGTTACTTATAATTGACACTTCACTATTGTGAATTATTGTTTACATTCACATTTATACACCAGACTACTTTTACTTATAATAATTGTTTTTGACATTTTGGAAGACATCCTGTCTCCTGTGATCAGCTTGCCACCAGTATTATATTCACTGAACCAATAGGGCGCCCCTCATTTTTTGTTATATTAATTTTATTGTCTTAGTATATGCATATTGATTGAGGGTTTATTTTAAAGAATGATTATTAAATATATTGTTAAAACCCTGCCATATACTGACAGCTGAAAGGGCAGTTCAAACAACCAAGTTAATTTTGAAGCAATCTGAGCTGTACCTAGCTCTCTTGGCCCAGCACAGTTGATGCTAGGACGACAGATCTGCACTACACTACCCTCTGTGGGTGTTTTCCAGCCAGTCTGCTCTGTTCCTCTGGACAAGGTCCTTAGGAGGGATGAAGAGGCAAATAGGGGCTACTGATTCTTCTACGACAGAAAATACTCTTGCCTAGATTACGTTTTGTGCTAAAAAGGGTGCGAAAAAAAACGCCAAAAAAGTGCATTATTTCACTCTCCATATCGCTGCCATTACAAGTTACTTAAAAGCCTCCTTGTGCTGTGCATTATGGTGTATACCGCCCAGAAGCCAAGGACTGAGTTTACGTGCTTGTGCACGCTTTCCCCTATAGACATTAATGGGAAGAAAGTGTTAGAAAAAACTAACACCTGAAGTGCGGAATGGAGATCGCTGTAACGCAACCCCATTGATGTCTATGGGGAAAAGAAGGTTACATTTAAACATAACACCCTAATATAAACCCCTAGAGGCCTACTTATCAAGCCATCAACTTACTTGAATTCGACGGCACCAATACGCTCACCTAACATCGCTGCCGCGGACCTGAATACATTCTCCATATTTATATACAAAGCTGTCAAAAAGCTGCGCACTGAGTACAGGCGATGAGCAGCGGACTGTTGTTAACTAAACAGTAATTGATCTCACTGCTCTTTGGCTTTTTCCCAGCTTTATTTGTATACTGTCACTAAGCACCGCCACTATACTAAACTGTTTAACCCCTATACCCTCGCTCCAGGACCCCGCTGCAACTAAAAAATGTTATTAACCCCTATCCTGCCGCTCCCGGAGCCCACCGCAACTCTATAAAGTTATTAGCCCCTATGCCACCATTCCCGGACCCCGCCGCAACTAACTAAAGGTATTAACCCCTAAACCTCTGGCCACCCACATCACTACCACTTACTAAAACTATTAACCCCTAAACCAACAGCCCCTCACATCGCCATAAACTAAATTAAACTATTAACCCCTAAACCTAACAACCCGCTAACTTTATATTAAATATTAACTCATCCCTATCTTATAATAAATTTAAACTTACCTTTAGATTTAAATTAAACTATATTAAACTATTAATTAATCTACCCTAACTATTATACTACAATTACATTAAACTATATTAAACTAATAATTAACCTACCCTAACCATTATACTAAAATGACATTAAACTATATTAAACTAATAATTAATCTACCCTGTTATACTAAAATGACATTAAACTGTATTAAACTAATAATTAATCTACCCCGTTATACTAAAATTACATAAAACTACAAATTAAATTAACTATATTATATATTTTAAAAAACTAAACCTACTCAAATAATTTAAATCTACAATAAAAAATTACAAAGTTAAAAAAAAACTAACAACTAAGTTACCAAAAAATAACAAACACTAAGTTACAAAAGAAAACAAACACTAAGTTACACAAAATAAAAAAGAAATTATCAAATATTTAAACTAATTACACCTAATCTAAGAGCCCTATGAAAAATCAGCCAATAGGATTGAGATTGCTTTTTTATTGGCTGATTGGAACAGTCAATAGGATTGAAGTTCAATCCTATTGGCTGATTGCATCAACCAATAAGATTTTTCCTACCTTAATTCCGATTGGCTGATAGAATTCTATCAGCCAGTCGGAATTGAAGGGACGCCAATTTGGATGACATCACTTAAAGGACCCGTCATTGTTGAAGAAGACTCCGGATGAAGAGGATGTTCCGCGTCGGATGTCTTGAAGATGGAGCCAGCCGCTCCACGCCGGATGGATGGATGAAGATAGAAGATGCCGTCTGGATGAAGACTTCTGCCCGTCTGGAGGACCTCTTCTGCCCAGCTTGGATGAAGACTTCTGCCCGTCTGGAGGATCACTTCGCCCGGCTTCGTTGAGGACTTCGGCCCGGTTGGGTGAAGACGTCTCAAGGTAGGGTGATCTTCAAGGGGTTAGTGTTAGGTTTTTTAAGGGGGGATTGGGTGGGTTTTAGAGTAGGTTTGGTGGGGTGGGTGGTGGGTTTTAATGTTGGGGGGGTTGTAATATTTTTTACAGGTAAAAGAGCTGATTACTTTGGGGCAATGCCCCGCAAAAGGCCCTTTTAAGGGCTATTTGTAATTTAGTGAAGGGTAGGGCTCTTTTATTTTGGGGGGCTTTATTATTTTGTTAGGGGGATTAGATTAAGTGTAATTAGTTTAAAATCTTGTAATTATTTTCTGTAATTTAATGGGGGATTTTTTGTACTTTAGATCATTTTATTTAATTTTATTTAATTGCAGTTAGTTTAGGGAATTAATTTAATTATAGTGAAGTGTTAGGTATAATTGTAACTTAGGTTAGGTTTTATTTTACAGGTATATTTGTATTTATTTTAGCTAGGTAGTTATTAAATAGTTAATAACTATTTAATAACTATTCTACCTAGTTATAATAAATACAAAGTTGCCTGTAAAATAAAAATAAACCCTAAGATAGCTACAATGTAACTATTAGTTATATTTTAGCTATCTTAGGGTTTATTTTATAGGTAAGTATTTAGTTTTAAATAGGAATAATTTATTTAATGCTAGGAATATTTATTTAGATTTATTTAAATTATATTTAAGTTAGGGGTGTTAGTGTTAGGGTTAGACTTAGGTTTAGGGGTTGATAAATTTAATATAGTGGCGGTGGTTTAGGGGGGGCAGATTAGGGGTTAAACACTTTATTTAGTTGCGGTGGGCTCCGGGAGTGGCGGTTTAGGGGGTAAACAGTATAGAATAGTGTGGGTGTTTAGTTACAGGGTACCAAGAAAGCTGTAAAAAAGCTGAAGAGCAGCAAAATCAATGACTGTTAGTTAACAACAGTCTGCTGCTCATACTTGGTGCGCGGCTTTTTGTCAGCTTTTTTGATAATTTTGGAGAACATATTCAGGACCACGGCAGCGATGTTAGGCGATCGTAGGCAAGCGTATTGGTGCCAGCGAATGCAGGTAAATTGACAGCTAGATAAATAGATGCCACTGAGTGCATCTACATAATCTGTGCCTTTATAGTTGAAATGAGGACAAAACTTTCAGAGGTATAAAAGTCCCGTAAACAATAATTTCCCAGAATGGTGAAATGATAATAGCAGCAGCAAGACACTACCGGTATGGGTGCTAAACAGCGTGTATATACACACACAACTTTAAAGTCACTCTGTGACCTCACCCACTTACCGGTCCTGGTGTCCTATGTTGTTATCCATGCTGAACTCGATGAACGCTGTCAGCGTCTAGCCGTGAACAACCTCTCCTTGATCCTCTATGTGGAACTGCCGCGTCTATCCGGGTACCTCGTTTCAAGTAACCACATGATTCTATTGCCAAATCAGAGGGCATATCCTACTCTGGTGGCTCCAACGAACTGTAGGCTTCTTCCAACCTCAAAACACAGAATCTAGGCTGTCTTAGGGTCTACTGGGGTAAAGCAGCGATCTAAAAAAGACTGTCTCTTTTTGTTCCAGAATGCAAAATAAATATCAAAGAAGAAAGGTTGCAGAGACAGTCTTCAATATAAAAGTCAAAAATTTATTTGTACAAAGTAAAAAAGTATGAACTTGAGGGTGCCAACTGTGAAAAGCAAAAAGTATCACAGCAGTGAAATCGCTAACATGTTTCGGCTCTAGGCCGTAATCATAGCTAGAGAGTATATCTATCACATGATTTAAATACTCTACATTAACCTCTCATTGGTTAAAAACAGCACTTGCCGTTAACATTTGATAAACACTTATTTAAAGGTATATAAACCCTTTGGAAAAACTCAACAGCACTTCTGCCTCTATGTATTGAAGATCTCTATTCATAATATACATTTAATATATAGTATGCACTTAGCTTCTAATACATTAGTTAGGACATTTGAAATTGCATACAAAATGATATACTGCATGATAATCTATATTCAATAAATGTACCGAAAAGTCTCTAAATATTGTAAGTATATACACACATGTAAAATAGAAAGTAAATATTCTATTATTATATTATTTACACTTATCTATATAGTGTGTATGATGGTTACATTATGGAGTAGGAGAAAAGACCATATAATATGATGTTTAAGAGAAGCAAGATAATGATAAAATCATAATGGTAATGATGATGTAAAACAATAAAAGTTACAGTAAAAATTACATCATTTAACACAAAGTTATATTGAGACACAGTTGACATATGTTTAAAGAAATGTATATACTCGGTATATATTAGAAAAAAATTATATATAAAGCTTAATGTCCTCAAGTGTAGATTCTATAACTTCCAGTAATTGATGATGTCATATTCTGAATTCATACCGTGCGGTACTCTTGTGCCAAGTTTAAAAATCCAGAAAATCTCCCTCTTGCCCAGCAACTTGTCCCTGTCTCTACCCCTAGATGGTGTGGTTACTTTCTCAATAGCTTGCCACCGAAAGCTGGCTAGAAATTTACTATGTCTCCGGGCAAAGTGCTGGACAAGAGGGGTAGTGGCCTCACCTGCTCCTATTGTTGACAAATTATTTCTGATGCGGTTATTGGCATCATTAGTCGTCAACCCTACATATTGAATCATACAATCTAGACAAGTTATCACATAGATAATATATGTTGAGGTACAATTCAAGCAAGATTCTATCCTGAATTTTCCTCCTGTAGTCTGAAGCCAAGAGCTCTGTGTCTGATCAACAGGTTTGGTCAGACAAGAAGGGGATAAAAATTACCCAGAGTTTTACTCTTTCTATAAGAACACCTTAGCCCACTCTCTACACAATTAATTAACCTGTGATCGGCGGCTAAAAGTCTGAAATGTTTTTTCACAATTTTGCAAATTTCCCGATACTGGGAGCTGTAAGTGGTGACAAAATACACTCCATTATTTTTATTACTCTTGCTACAGTGTTCCACGGTTTTGTCCCTAAGCAGAGTTTGTCTATCATACTCAGCAACTTGTTTTCAGCTTTATCAAGTATTGACTCCTTATATCCTCTCTCTTTAAATCTTCTCTTGAGATCCTTGCTTTGATTTAGGCCCCATCCTCTGTGCAATTTCTCTTAAGTCTTATAAATTGGCCTTTGGCCACCGCAAAAGGCACATGCGGAGGATGGCAGCTTCTAGCATGCAAAAGTGTGTTCTTATTAATGGGTTTACGATAGGTATCACTGATGACCTGGCCATCATTGCTGCCTGTCAAAGTCAAATCCAGAAAACAGATGCTTTTATCATCTTGTTCAAAAGTGAATTTCAAACCTATGTTGTTTTGGTTTAAAAGACACATGAACATTTCCAGATCTTTTAATGATCCTTGCCAAATAAATAGCAGATCATCAATGTATCTCCTGTAAAATACAATCTGCTATTTGTAAACATTAGAATCTCCAAAGATGTGGGACAGTTACCACCAACCCATAAAGAGGTTGGCGTACGATGGGGCAAATTTTGCCCCCATCGCTGTCCCACATCTTTGGAGATAAAACTGCTCATCAAACCAAAAGTAATTATGTGACAAAAGAAACCTGGTCACTCTTACTACAAAACCTTTCAAATCCTCTGTGAAAACTGTATAATTATCAAGAAAAAAATGGATAGCCTTTAGCCCCTCCTCATGCGGTATTGATGAGTACAGGGCAGCTACATCGACTGTGTATATATATATATATTTATTTGTAAGTTCTAGTGGTTGTAACTTTTTTTAAATTATTTTTCAAGACCTCTAGGCATCCCAACATTGTTGGCAGCACTTGAAATTTTGAGTCAAGGAGACATAGGTCCTTGAATTTTAACTCTGCAAACTTTTGGATTGTGTGAACCAGGCCCTTAGACCTTTTTTTTTCCCACATAAACAAAAATTGGTTTATGTAGCTAAAGATAATTTTTTTATTTTTTTAAATAAAGCAAAACATGAAATATAATTGTAAACTTTCAGTTTTTGATTAAAGAGAAAAAAAGTATCATGTCACTTTAAGGGGAGAATATTTGTTCTTTTCCCTGTAGTATTGATAAAGGTTTAATGGAATGCACTCATACCTTTGTAACTTCAATATAGCGTAAGTATCTGTAATAGCTAATGTATCAATTGTATTTTGTAAATTACTGTATACAATGCACAATTTATAAGAGCTATAAAAGAGTTACAGACAATTAGCTTGAAGAGTTGGCTTTGAATTTCTCATTGAGCTTTTTATTGGTAGAGTTAGATGAAATGTAAAATTAGTATAAAGTAAAAGTGAATGTCAGCTTCTCAAAATTTCTAGTAAATGTAGTAAAATGCATCTTTCACCATGAATTAATATATATATATATATATATATATATATATTTATATATATATATATATATATATATATATATATATATATATATATATATATATATATATATATTAATGCTTTTTGATAATAAAAATTACAAACACAGGGATTAGTTCTATCAACTTTTTTTTTTTTTTTTAGCTATATGTGTAAAAATCCTTATACACTGTGGCATTGCATTTTGGGGCTAAGCTTTTACATCCAAATAGAATCAGCTGCCTTGGGAGATTATAATCTATATTTCATAAAGCACCCTAAATAGTTACAAAAGCCCTATATCAGTTATCCAATTTGGCTGGAAGGCAGTATTCATTAGAAATCACTATAGTGGTATAATGCAGTATATTCTTTGTGCTTAACATAAAAAAAACACAGACATACATTTCTCTCTACAACGTGTTCAGCTTTGAAATATACATTTGTGCACTTATTTTGATAAAGTTCAAGCATGCTCATTAGAAACATAAAGCTGAAGGAATAAATGGAGACATGCCCTGTATCAGCATTTGCCAGCAAAGGTTTTTGGGAGTGGTAGTCCCAGATATTGATCTGTTTGGTGCTGTAGTTCCAAGGCAGTGAATATCCTGTATTATGTATATACAGTATGTATACATCAGTGTTGGAGTAAACACACAGTAGTACACACAGCACACTACACAATTAAACCAATATCTAGAGCTATAAATTCTACAAAATTAAATACTGCTACTCAGCCTATCTTCATTAATTATTTTTGCTTCTACTGAGCATGTTCAAAACTATTTAAAAATAAGAGACGTTAAACCAAAAAGGCTAAAAAGCAAATTATGTTACCTGCAAATCCTATAGCTGGTTTAGGCAATTTGTAGCATTTTGAAAATCTCAGTTACAGATTTTGCTTTTTTGGCCTCTCTAGGGAGATTGTGACAAAGCACATTTTTTCCACAAAAGAAAGGGGTGTGTAATGTTGTTTAACCCCTTAATGACCACAGCACTTTTCCATTTTCTGTCCGTTTGGGACCAAGGCTATATTTACATTTTTGCGGTGTTTGTGTTTAGCTGTAATTTTCCTCTTACTCATTTACTGTATCCACACATATTATATACCGTTTTTCTCGCCATTAAATGGACTTTCTCAAGATACCAATATTTTCATCATATCTTTTAATTTACTATAAAAAAATTATAAAATATGAGGAAAAAATGGAAAAAAACACACTTTTTCTTACTTTGACCCCCAAAATCTGTTGCACATCTACAACCACCAAAAAACACCCATGCTAAATACTTTCTAAATTTTGTCCTGAGTTTAGAAATACCCAATGTTTACATGTTCTTTGCTTTTTTTGCAAGTTATAGGGCCATAAATACAAGTAGCACTTTGCTATTTCCAAACCACTTTTTTTCAAAATTAGCGCTAGTTACATTGGAACACTGATATCTGTCTGGAATCCCTGAATATCCATTGACATGTATATATTTTTTTTTAGAAGACATCCCAAAGTATTGATCTAGGCCCCTTTTGGTATATTTCATGCCACCATTTCACCGCCAAATGCTATCAAATAAAAAAAATTGTTCACTTTTTCACAAATTTTTTCACAAACTTTAGGTTTCTCACTGAAATTATTTACAAATAGCTTGTGCAATTGTGCAATCATGGCATAAATGGTTGTAAATTTTTCTCTGGGATCCCCTTTGTTCAGAAATAGCAGACATATATGGCTTTGGCGTTGCTTTTTGGTAATTAGAAGGATGCTAAATGCCACTGCGCACCACACGTGTATTATGCCCAGCAGTAAAGGGGTTAATCAGGGAGCATGTAGGGAGCTTTTTGGGGTAATTTTAGCTTTAGTGTAGTAGACAACCCAAAGTATGGATCTAGGCCCATGTTGGTATATTTCGTGCCACCATTTCCCCCGCCAAATGCGATTAAATTAAAAAAAACGTTACATTTTTCCAAATTTTAGGTTTCTCACTGAAATCATTTACAAACATCTTGTGCAATTATGGCAAAAATGGTTGTAAATGCTTCTCTGGGATCCCTTTTGTTCAGAAATAGCAGACATTTATGGCTTTGGCGTTGCTTTTTGGTAATTAGAAGGCCGCTAAATGATGCTGCGCACCACACGTGTATTATGCCCAGCAGTGCAGGGGTTAATTAGGGAGCTTGTAGGGAGCTTGTAGGGTTAATTTTAGCTTTAGTGTAGTGTAGTAGACAACCCCAAGTATTGATCTAGACCCATTTTGGTATATTTCATGCCAGCATATCACCGCCAAATACAATCAAATAAAAAAAATAGTCGCCCCCCTCTCTGCCTTGGAACCCATCGATGGCCGCCCACCCGCCTCCCACTTCAGCTCCCACCCACCAACGAATGTGGCCATCGATGTCCGGTGCAGAGAGGGCCACAGAGTGGCTCTCTCTGCATCGGAGGGGTAAAATATTTATTGCAGGATGCCTCGATATCGAGGCATCCTGCAATAACCGGAAAGCAGCTGGAAGCGATCAGGATCGCTTCCAGCTGCTTTCCAGACTTACGACGTACGCCATACGTCCTCGGTTGTTAAGTGTATTTTTTTTCAGGATATATGGTGTATGTCGTCGGTCGTTAAGGGGTTAAAGGGACACTGAACCCAATTTTTTTTCTTTCGTGATTCAGATAGAGCATAAAATTTGAAGCAACTTTCTAATTTACTCCTATTATCATATTTTCTTCATTCTCTTGGTATCTTTATTTGAAATACAAGAATGTAAGTTTAGATGCCGGCCCATTTTTGGTGAACAACTTGGGTTGTTCTTGCTGATTGGTGGATAAATTCATCCACCAATAAAAAAGTGCTGCCTGGAGTTCTGAATAAAAAAAACAAGCGTAGATGCATTCTTTTTCAAATAAAGATAGCAAGAGAACAAAGAAAAATTGATAATAGGAGTGAATTATAAAGTTGCCTAAAATTGCATGCACTATTTGAAAAATGAAAAAAAAAATTGGGTTCAGTGTCCCTTTAAGGAGCCAAGCCTCACATATCTAAGTGCATCATACTCCTGACAAAGTACAATGTTAAATAGGTATTTAAAGGTATAGTAAAGTCAAATTTTAAATGGGCTCAGGAGCATGCATGTGTCTTTAGCACTCTATGGCAGAAGTGTTTGCAACAATGTACAAACCTGCTAAAACAATGTTGCAAAGCACTGCTGCCAGAGGGGTCGATTTATGGAGCCTCAAATGCTTCTTCTGACCCACTCCGCTTCAGGTCCGCCTGAAGCGGAAGTTAAGAAGTAGCAGTCGTAAGACCGCTGTTCCTTAACTCGTCCACCACCTCTGAGACGGCGGATATCAATCAGCCTGATCGGATACAGGGGCCGGCATTACACAAGCAATTCACTAGAAATGCTTGTGCTTGTGCAATGATAAATGCCGACAGCGTATGTGCGGAGGACATGATCCTCTACAATTTTTGGTTCGTCCAAAATTTTCATACCGGATATTCGTTGGCTGCCCTATTTAGTATTTGCTTAGTTTAAAACTAAATGAATACTGCATTTTAGTTTAAAATCAGTATAACTATTCAAAGCTACAGGTGAACTTTTAAAACTTACCTTAATGTGCTCTAGAGAGCGCACTAATCCAATCCTCTTCTTGCCAGATCCCCCGGCCACACTGACAGCAATATACAATGCTGCAATAGAGTACTAAAGACATGTGCACACTGCTGAGGCTCTTACGAGCCTACCTTAAATAAAGGATACCAAGAGAATAAAGCAAATTTGATAACAGAAGTAAATTGAAAAGTTGTTTAAAATTACATGCTCTATCGGAATCGTGAAAGTTTAATTTTGACTTTACTGTCCCTTTAATATTGCAAGGAACTTTGCAATGCAAGGGCTGCTATAAAAGAACAATTTTCATGATTAAGATGCTGAATTCATCATTTAAAAAAAAAAAAAAAAATTAAAATAAATCTACTGCTCATTTGAAATTTTGAGTAAGTACTATTGCCTTGGGTTTTATTTATGTATTTGTTGAGTATGCCATTCAACTGCGTTTAATTGTCCTTTAACTTGATCTCTGGTTCATTTTCTAAAAGTCCCACAATTGGCCCGAAATTTCAATCTTTATTAAAAAATATAAATGGTAGCAACTTTTTTTTTAATAAAGTAACTTCAAAAAGCAGTTACAAGGGGCTAAACGTGGCGGCTGATGGGGGTGTTAGAAAAAAACATATAGCGTTCTATGGCAACTGTGTGTTCCCTGTAAATATTATGCCAGGGTTAGGTTCCAGAAGGAATGGTTGTAAATTGAAACCGTTGTAAATTGAAACACAGTTTATAATGTAAGTCAATGGGAAGTAAGGGAGTTAGGTTCCAGGCCCCTCTCAAAATTGTCATAAGTAACACCTAATACATTATTTTTAAAGTTTTGAAATGAAGACTTCAAATGTTAAACAGCATTATAAACCTAATAATATAGATTGTATCATAATCAAACTAAGTTTAATGAACAAAAACAATTGCTAAACATCAACTAATAAAATAATTACACAACAGATTGTATCATCATAAAACTAAGTTTAATAAAAAAAACATTTGCTAACAGCATCTAATTAAATAATTACACAACAGACTGCATCATCATCAAACTAAGTTTAATGAACAAACATGTTTTTTACTTGCATTTTTCTTCACTCAGTTCTCTGCATTGTTAGCATGTTAGATAATATTGGTTCTGCACCTATTCTATGCATTTCAGTCTACAGTGATTAATAGGCAGTTAGGCACCCTCATCTCAAGCTGCTGGACAGGAAGATAATAGGGAAATGGCTGCTAGATCTTGTTGCTCTATAGGTCTTGTCTGATCTGTGTACAAAGATCAATTTAAGGTTGTTAAGTTGCATAACTTTGCTGCAAAACAAGTGGACAGCTCCACCTACTGGCTATTTTAATTAGTGCATTGCTTTCCAAAAGCTTTTCAATAGCAGTCACATGACTGAAAAAAAAGGTTGTTATTCTAAAACGGCGCAAATTGAACCGGCGTAAACCGAGGGTCACCTGTGTGTATATATATATATATATATATATACTGTATATATATACAGTTGCAAGAAAAAGTATGTGAACCCTTTGGAATTATATGGATTTCTGCACAAATTGGTCATAAAATGTGATCTGATCATCATCTAAGTCACAACAATAAACAATCACAGTCTGCTTAAACTAATAACACACAAAGAATGAAATGTTGCCATGTTTTTATTGAACACACCATGTAAACATTCACAGTTCAGGTGGAAAAAGTATGTGAACCCTTGGATTTAATAACTGGTTGAACCTCCTTTGGCAGCAATAACTTCAACCAAACGTTTCCTGTAGTTGCAGATCAGACGTGCACAACGGTCAGGAGTAATTCTTGACCATTCCTCTTTACAGAACTGTTTCAGTTCAGCAATATTCTTGGGATGTCTGATGTGAATCGCTTTCTTGAGGTCATGCCACAGCATCTCAATCGGGTTGAGGTCAGGACTCTGACTGGGCCACTTCAGAAGGCGTATTTTCTTCTGTTTAAGCCATTCTGTTGTTGATTTACTTCTATGCTTTGGGTCATTGTCCTGTTGCAACACCCATCTTCTGTTGAGCTTCAGCTGGTAGACAGATGGCCTTAAGTTCTCCTGCAAAATGTCTTGATAAACTTAGGAATTCATTTTTCCTTCAATGATAGCAATCCATCCAGGCCCTGATGCAGCAAAGCAGCCCCAAACCATGATGCCCCCACCACCATACTTCACAGTTGGGATGAGGTTTTTATGTTGGTGTGCTGTGCCTCTTTTTCACCACACATAGTGTTGTGTGTTTCTTCCAAACAACTCAACTTTGGTTTCATCTGTCCACAGAATATTTTGCCAGTACTGCTGTGGAACATCCAGGTGCTCTTGTGCAAACTTTAAATGTGCAGCAATGTTTTGTTTGGACAGCAGTGGCTTCCTCTGTGGTATCCTCCTATGAAATCCATTCTTGTTTAGTGTTTTACGTATTGTAGATTCGCTAACAGGGATGTTAACATTTGCCAGTGACTTTTGTAAGTCTTTAGCTCACACTCTAGGATTCTTCTTCACCTCATTGAGCAGTCTGTGCTGTGCTCTTGCAGTCATCTTTACGGGACGGCCACTTCTAGGGAGAGTAGCAGCTGTGCTGAACTTTCTCCCTGTATAGACAATTTGTCTTACCGTGGACTGATGAACAGCAAGGCTTTTGGAGATACTTTTATAACCCTTTCCAGCTTTATGCAAGTCAACAATTCTTTATTGTAGGTCTTCTGAGAGCTCTTTTGTGCGAGGCATCATTCACATCAGGCAATGCTTCTTGTGAAAAGCAAACCCAGAACTGGTGTGTGTTTTTATAGGGCAGGGCAGCTGTAACCAACATCTCCAATCTCATCTCATTGATTGGACTCCAGTTGGCTGACATCTCACTCCAATTAGCTCTTGGAGATGTCATTAGTCTAGGGGTTCACATACTTTTTCCACCTGCACTGTGAATGTTTACATGGTGTGTTCAATAAAAACATGGCAACATTTCATTCTTTGTGTGTTATTAGTTTAAGCAGACTGTGATTGTTTATTGTTGTGACTTAGATGATGATCAGATCACATTTTATGACCAATTTGTGCAGAAATCCATATCATTCCAAAGGGTTCACATACTTTTTCTTGCAACTGTATATAATATATATATGTGTGTTAATATGTGTTAAAATAACAGAAGAGTTTTGAAAAGAACTGCAAGCACAGTATGAATCCAGATAATGTAATCCATAGAATATTCACATAGTTAATTCTTAAAGGGACAGTCAAGTCCAAAAAAACCTTTCATGATTCAAATAGGGCATGCCGTTTTAAAAAACATTCCAATTTACTTTCATCACCAATTTTGCTTTGTTTTCTTGGTATTCATAGTTGGAAGGTAAACCTAGGAAGTTCATATGCTAATTTCTTAGACCTCGAAGGCCGCTTCTAATTTAAATGCATTTTGACAGGTTTTCTCTAATAGAGGGCGTTATTTCATGTTTTTCATATAGATAACATTGAGCTCATGCATATGAATTTACTGTGGAGTGAGCACTGGGGAATGGGTAATTAAGGGATTATCTATCTTTTAAAACAACAACAATTCTGGTGTTGACTGTCCCTTTAAACTATACTGTGTAAAACATTGAGTATTATACAAACATATGTAAAAACTATAGAATAGGCTTTGGCCTAGTCTTTGTCTAAGAAGGACACTTCCATGTAGCCTTTGATTGGTGTATGATAGGACACACCTTAAAGGGCCATGATACCCAAATGTTGAAACACTTGAAAGTGATGCAGCATGTAAAAAGCTGACTAGAAAATATCTCCTGAGCATCTCTATATAAAAAAGAAAGATATTTTACCTCAAAAATGTCCTAAGTATTCAACCCCATTGCAAAGGACTTTAAGCAGCAAATCAGTATGCCTGTCCTGGGACAGCCAAGGGAGTGAACCTTGTGCACACTCATGTTAGTTCCCTATTCAGATTAAGGAAGTTTACTATGAAATCTCATGAGAGTTAAGTCAAATCTCATGAGATCACAGTAAAAGAGTTCATGACTTCAGCACTATTGATGCTGATTTGCTGCAGTTTATTTCTTCTTAATTTTTTTTTTACCTGCAGCTGGACAGTAACTGACAGATAACTTTTTACACAGAACTTACTCTGCTGAGCTGAGGAGATTGCGAGGTAAAATATCTTCCTTTTTTACATAGAGATGCTCAGGTTATATTTTCCTGTCAGCTTTTTACAGTGCTGCATCAGTTTCAAGTGATTTAGCATATGAGTATTATGTCCCTTTAAGTAAATTAAGTATACAATGGCAGTCAATTACTATACACATTCTTTTCCTTCCTCACCTCCTGGAAGGAACTGATCTTATAGAGAGAGAGAGAAAGAGAGAGAGAGAGAGAGAGAGAGAGAGAGAGAGAGAGAGAGAGAGAGAAAGAGAGATAGATAGATAGATAGATAGATAGATATATATATATAGAGAGAGAGAGAGAGAGCACTGGAGGACTGAACTGGCTGAGTATATTATCATTATTGTGCATTCTTCTTGGGATAGATTATCTGGTGTACTATGTCTAGTTAGTAGTATTGCTTAACTTGAGTTTATTTAAAGGGACACTGTACCCATATTTTCTCTTTCATGATTCAGATTGAGCATCAAATTTTAAGCAACTTTCTAATTTTCTCCTATTATCAAATTTTCTTCATTCTCTTGGTATCTTTATTTGAAATGCACAAATGTAAGTTTAGATACCGGCCCATTTTTGGTGAACAACCTGGTTGTCCTTGCTGATTAGTCGATAAATTCATCCACCAATAAAAAAGTGCTGTCCAGAGTACTGAAACCAAAAAAAAAGCTTAGATGCCTTCTTTTTCAAATAAAAATAGCAAGAGAATGAAGAAAAATTGATAATAGGAGCAAATTAGAAAGTTGCTTAAAATTGCATGCTCTTTCTGAATTACAAAAGAAAACATTTGGGTTCAGTGTCCCTTTAAGTTAGAGTTGATCTGTATAATTTGGACTTGATGTTGTAGCTTCTGGTATTTTCTTGAAGGTTGTTTAATACTTGTGTAGCTTTTAGGCAATTGTTAATTTTTCATGCCTATATTATCTGTCTTCTAATAAAATCATTTTAAAAAGTGGACAATCCTTTTTGTTTTACTATTCTGGTACCAATTACCACCACACACAGGAGGAAGGACAATAGCACAGTGAGTAGCAGCTACGTTACTGTAGTTGTACCCAGAAGTTGTTGGTAGACATTGGTGCCACTTTGGAGTCAGTGTGCCTTGAAATATATTTCCAGTACTAATTGCTCTTTTTCTTATGCCATTAATATCCATTGTGCTCTCATGTTTAGTGATCTGCTTCTTAAGCTGTATCATATTAAGAGTTGTAGTTTTCCAGGATGTGGAATGCTACTCACCAGCCACAGCTAAATTAAACTGTGAGGGACCCCAAAAAATAAATAAATAAGAGCACACACCCCAGTGCATGATCCACAGAAGTATAAAGTGGGGACTTTACACTTTGCCTGCTTTTACATATTTATTGTAGGAGCACTTGCCTTTTTGGAACTGGGAACCTAGGCTAAGATAAGGATACTTGTAGGAGGAGTCACTGGTGTTTTGTTGATGGAGCCATGACCAGCAGAGGTGAAGTTGTAGGTGCTAAATAGACTACGATAGGCAGAGCATGAGGGTTGGGTTGCAAGTGTGAGATATGTAGTGGTGGACCATGGTGAGAGTTAGTATATGGTCCCTAGTTTCAATTTGGAAACCAGGACATTTGTAGGGAAAGGAAAGAGCTTTTAAGCCATGTATTTTGGGACATCTGGATTTCAGGAGGAACCTACGTCAGATCCCTCCTACAGATTGCTAACGCCACCCTAGACACAGCCTACTAAGATAAGTTACAAAAACATTTCTAACCCTTTAAAAGGGCATTAACACCTCTTACTTTTGGGTGAATAATGTGCTTACGCCACACTCCCTAGAGAGAGGTCAAAAAGCAAATACTGTAACTTGCAAATGCTGCAAATCAAATAGCTGAATTAGGTCATTTGCAGCATATTGAAATTCTAGGTTACAAAGGTTGCTTTTTCACCTCTTGAGGGAGTGTGGGACAGAGCACAGATTTTTTATACAAAAGAAAGAGGTGCTTAATGGCCCTTTTGGGTATGTTACATTCCTAGCCAATCATTACTCAATACATTGTTTGCAACAGAATTTGATTCATTCACTTGCAGAGCACTTGTATATACTCTACTAATTAAAACAGTTTACATTGATTGAACTATGAAAATATTTCTTCTGTAATTTAATATTTATATTTTATACTAAAAATACAAAGCAAAACATACTCTCTTAGGTAGTAGCTTTATTTGATTGCTGGCTCAAAATAACTTTGAATAAGATGAACCTGTTTTAATCTGTGAACACATTCAGAATATTAATGGTCCGCCTCTTTATCTCTGCTTTTTTCATAGAATGCTATAAACAAAAATTAGTTTAAAATAAAACTCCCACATACATCTGAAATAGGGATTTTTTATTGCCTTCCTAAATTGCATTTCTAATCTGAAATAATTAATGATAAAGTGAGCAAATAATATTTCTAACATACTTTATGCTATGCAATTGTGTATGACATCATTTTGAAAAAGGGTAAACATATTTTTCATAAAACTTATTTGAAATGTTAATGTGCAGTTCCTTGTTGCAAACGGCTTACATTAAAAAGACAAAATATTACAGTGAAACAGTAAGCTGGTATTAGTTGGATTTGATCAATGACACTAGGACTGTAAAATAGGCATGCGTTTTTTACATTAATCATTTCAATGCATATTGCAAGATATGGCTGAGATTGCATGAATATCATTTACCCATAACTCATTCAGAAATAACATTTTACAATTATACAGTAAAATTGTTGAAAAAAAATCAGTACCTCACAAATCACCACACCTTAAATGCATATATAGCAAATGCAAACAATAACTGTGGTGTTCAAATTAAAACAAAATATGTGTTTGTGCTTTGGACTTTTAAAGTAAACGCTACAAGCAAAGGGCTAAGGTAATATGATACACAGTTTATTATACAATAAAATTATACAATAAAAATTAAAAACTTCATGGATCCATGTTTTACAAATAAACAGTAAAAGTACAACAATATAAAATGATGAAATACAATGCAATAAAGTGCAATAAGGTCAGGTGGTCACTGCATAAGCCAAACTAAGGTTAAAAACACAATGAACAATGCTATACAAATAGTTATGGTGTATGTCCTATAAGAGTAGTGGTTACTGAAAAGTCTTCCTATGTGGTGTTGAATCCATGTGAATAGTTATAGTGAAAATGTATAACTATTCACACGGATTCAACACCACATAGGACATACCCCCTAACTATTTGTATAGAATTGTTCATTGTGTTTTTAACCTTAGTGTGGCTTATGCAGTGACCACCTGACCTTATTGTACTTTATTGCATTGTATTTCATCATTTTATATTGTTGTACTTTGTAAAACATGGATGAATGAAGTTTTTAATTTTTATTGTATACTTTTTATTGTATAATAAACTGTGTATCATATTACCTTAGCCCTTTGCTTGTAGCTCTTACTTCCCCATTTAACTACTGTTACTTACTAAAATCCACTAGGGGATATTTTGGAAGAAAGCTTAAGGGTACTCACGAGCGCTTGGTCTACTACACCATTTTAAAATTTTTAAAGTAAACACTGGCATATATTCACTAAAGTGAGAGTTGTCTTTCCAGCAGCAGTTATATCACCATTAAATATAGTATAATTGCATAATTAACAAATGCATAATAGAAAAACAATACTTTAACACTTACTCTAAATTTTTAATTTAACGTTACTTTCCTGAAGGATATCAGTATAATCCCGCCTAACAACCTCTAATTGAAATGATTGAAAGTGCTGCATTCTTTATTTTGTTTTGTGGATTATCAGTCTCATCCTGCCTAACAAGGTCAGTCCAGCCCCAAAATACCAGGCAATCCTTCTCTGGTTAAGGAACATGGCAACCCCAGATGATCATTTTGGCCTTCTTTGGGCCACATCAGTGAGATGCACCCATATTCTTCTAAGCACATTGGGTAAGTCCACATATGGTTTCCTCCATCACCCTTAGGGAAACTTCACCAGGGGCATATTTCAAATATATACAGAATAAGAAGAGCTCTCCCAGGAACAAACAATAGCCCTGTAGCTTGTCCTTTGGCGAGTTATCATCTGGGATGCAGTCTCTTTTAGCCCAATTGAGTGGGACATAGTTCCCAGCCCATAACAATCTAACAGAATGCAGGGTGATTGGGAGATATTCCCACTTCCCGCCAATAGCTTCTCAGCCGGGGCAAATATTCTACTTTTCATGGACTCTCTCAGCTTTGCCAAGGGCTAGTCCTGCCCCACCCACGCCCATGGTACAACTCATCGCCTATACACCCACACCTACAAAATGATGGTAGGCTACAGCTCACAAATTTTCTTACCTTCCTGTCCTGTTGGGCGTTATGACAGCTATTGTAAGTAAAAAGATTCAGTAGCTACCAAACCAATACCTGCATAGCATTTTGTCTGTCCCTACAAGTATACCTACATATTTATTTTGATCAACATAAATATTTATACATTGTATTTGTGTATGTATGTATGTATGTATGTATGCATACGTATTTAATTACACACATACATACATAAAGATATATACATACACACATACAAATCCATATACCCTGTCATATACCATATGCCATATACCATACTTCCATTGTCAAAATGTGCAGTATTTTAAATGCACACTTTCTGAGCCACCAGATACTAATGATCATGTGTAAGATTTCACAGTGTATACCTATATCGGTCTGTGATTGGCTGATGGCTGTCACATGATAAAGGGGGGCCAGCAAATTGAAGTATATTTTTAAATTTGTCAAAAAAGAATCTAGTGCTCATTTAAAATTAATGGAAAGTGCTATTGCAATGTCTTTTAAGTATGCACTTGTTGATTATGGAATTTTACTAGGCCATTTTTCACTTATCGGATTTCACAGCTAAAATGACTTGATAAAGTTGTATTATGATATGTAAATATTGCCTAAAATAGATAAGATATTGTTGTTAACACTTGGTTCCATCCCCAATCCAAATATTCCAAAATATATGGTTCCATGGTAGGTTGAGTTATTATGTCAAGGTAAGAGGAGCTTCCCAATAGCAGGAGCAGAACCCAGTGGCAAAGAACAAATAGAAAAAAGTCCAAGGCGAAACAACAGGCAAGGTGTACAGCAGAAATCAAAGTCAGGAAAATCCGTTGTCAGGGCTGGTCGTGAAGAAGCAACATCAAAAGGACAAGCCAAAGGTCAAAAGCCCGGGAGTACAAATACAAGGGTGAGTAAGCAGGAACAGGGTAGAGCATATGAAGCGCTTTGTCTCTATGAAACAGCCAACAGAATAACTCGGCAATGAATGAGAGGGCTGTCCAGGCTTTTAACCCTGCAAGGACCTGAAACGCCCCCGTTGCTCAGGTAACGCAGGTGCAGCAGTCACCTGAGCACCTATTGGAGGCACAGAACATAAAGGTGTAACCACAGGACACTCCTCTCGCCTGTCAGGAGCTAAGGACATGCCGTGCACATCATCCGTGCACGAGCTGGCCTTCTGGCGCCCCCTCTGCCATGGATGCCAGCAGACATGTGGGGAGGTGACACGACCTCACCCACTGAGCCCTCCCTCGGCCACCCAGGTAATGGGGCACCCCTTGTCCCATGACAGTTAGGAACAAGTTGCTCTATTAGAAGATGCCCACCCAGTATTCCTGTTGTACTAGCTTCTTGTCCTCTGCGAAGAGAACTTTCCTAAATTATGTCAGGCCGTTTCAATCCAAAAAGCAAGTCCAGTTTAGTATTTCTTTGAACAAGAGATTTGCACAACCAAAACAAAGAATTGTGAGTGGATCCCAGAAAAGAAAATAACTTCTGATGAAGAGTACGTGTTCTTGCGTGAAATGCAGCATGTGGCTCTGACAGTGAACTTCTCTTGCATACTGTTTCTCACTGACCAAATAAACAGCACTATATAACTGCAAGTTTTGATTAGTGCTTCTTAGGGCTAGATTTATTAAAGCCCTACGGCTGCAAGTTCTCCCAAGAACTTGCTCGCCGTCATTTATCAAGCAGCGATCACCAGACCACCGCTTCCCTAACCTCTTCGCCACCTCTAAGGTGGCGAAATGCAATCTCCTCTGTCTATTCAGACCGTGGAGATTGACAGCTCCTGCCTGCGCGTGATTGGCTGTGCGTGGGCAGGGGGCGGGATTGCACGCGAGCGCAAATTGCACTCGTGTGTAATGGCGAATACCTGCGGGTAATTTCACCCTGCCACAGGCACCCTGTCCGCCTCAGCTTTAATAAATCTAGCCCTTATTGTTCACTTTGTACAGCTTTTTTATTTTTACAACAGGTATGTGTTAGTCAATATAGGCTCTTTTCATATGTGCACATCAATATATTTCTACTCACGTAGGCAAAGTATTTACTCCATGTAACTAACTGACTGGTCCAATATTACATTTTATAATAGCTATCTCTTAACTTGTAAGGTGAGGTATTTTTAAGCCCACATATGACTGTTTTATTGACAATACATGCTTTTTATTTTTTAGGAGTACAGCAACTTTATTTTTGTAAAGATTCATATTCTGCTACAAAACCCAGTAAAACCTTCATTTACTGTTCATTTCTTAACACAAGGCCACATGAGATTAAATATTCCTGAAAAATCACATTTAAAAAATAAAAATATAAATATATATATATATATAAAATTGTATATGGCTAAAGTTGAGCATACTGTATAAGGTTACCAATTACAATCACAATTATGTAAGTTATACAAATTGATTTTGCTTTTAGGATTTGATTATAGAATATCACTTCTACGATATGTGCATTTGTTTGTGGGAACATACAAAATTGCCTCTCAAATGATATTAGAAAACCATTACAAAAGATTTTCTGAGGTACTACAGACCTGTATGCACGAATCCTGAATTTCTAAATCACAGACGGCCAGATTACGGGTTTTGCCTTATGAGCGACTCTGTAATAACTTGCAAAATAGGTCTTAGTGTAAGACAGGTTAGGTTTAATTTTACAGGTAAATTTGTATTTATTTTAGCTAGGTAGCTAGTAAGTAGTTAATAACTATTTACTAACTAGTCTATCTAGTTAAAATAAATACAAATTTAGCTGTGAAATAAAAATAAAACCTAAGATAGCTACAATGTAACTATTAGTTATATTGTAGCAAGATTAGGGTTTATTTTATAGGTAAGTATTTAGTTTTAAATAGGAATTATTTAGTTAATGATAGTAATTTTTATTTAGATTTATTTTAATTATATTAAAGTTAGGGGTGTTAGGGTTAGACTTAGGGTTAGGGTTATGTTTAGGGGTTAATAACTTTAGTATAGTGGCGGCGGTGACATTGGGGGTGGCAGATTAGGGGTCAATAATATTTAACTAGTGTTTACGATGCGGGAGTGCGGAGGCTTATGGGTTAATATGTTTATTATAGTGGCAGCGATGTCCGGAGCGGCAGATTAGGGGTTAATATTTTTATTATAGTGTTTGCGATGTGGGAGGGGCTCGGTTTAGGAGTTTATAGGTAGTTTATGGGTGTTAGTGTACTTTGTAACACTTTAGTTATGAGTTTTATGCTACAGCTTTGTAGTGCAAAACCCATAACTACTGATTTTAGATGGCGGAACGAATCTTGTCGGTATAGGCTGTACCGCTCACTTCTTGGCCTCCCAGGCAAAACTCGTAATTACAGCGCTATGGAAGTCCCATTGAAAAAGGACTTTTTGAAAGGTGCAGTAGTTACGTTACGTTACAGCCAAAAAGGTGTGTGGTACTGCTATACCTACAAGACTCGTAATACCAGCGGTAGTGAAAAAAAACCATAACGCTGCTTTTTCACTCATAACGCACAACTCGTAATCTAACCGAGAGTTAATATGGGTGTACCCTTGAATTTATATGCATGTTAAAAGATTTTATCATCTTGTTATTTTATTATAACATCTTACTGCCAATTTTTGTATTTTGATATTTATTTCACTGATTGTTAATGAAATATGAATACATTTGGAATAATGGCTATAGTTTTTATGGTGTGTTTAATCTGTTTTATTTATCTGAACATTTTAAAAGTTTTCTCCCCAAAACACCACTGGCACAATCAAATGTCTGGGAAGAAAAGTAATTTATTAAGCAGTAAAATGGTCTATAAATAGTTAAAGGATGGTTAATGTAAAAATGCTTTTAATTGGTGTATTATGAAAAGAATATATAAAGTTTTGAGCCATTGCAGTGATAGGAAAAAATGTAATTCAAGATTAAGGAAGACCTCTATGGTCTAATGAATTAGATGAAGCGTGGCTTTGATCTGTCAGTCCATTTGCAATCATCAAGATGAATGTAACCTGGTTTAGTCATTTCACATTACGCTCATTTGTTAAAACACATAGGACATATATGTAAGCGACACTTACGTTGGGCCAGATTACAAGTGGAGAGCAAAATATTGCTTTCGCAAAGGCGATATTTGAGCTCCACTTTGTATTACCAGCACACGCAAATGTGCGCTGGTATTACTAGTTAGGTGCAATGTGAATGCGACCTCGCATTTGCATTGCACGGAAGCTTTGCGCTCACAAGAGTGCACTTCCATAGGCTCCAATGGCCTCGTTCTCATGCTGTCAGACACGGCATGAGAACTTAGCGCAGCGAGGGGGGTATGTCAGGCAGTAGATATAAATATATATATATGCATACATACATACAGTATATATTTATGTGTTAATATGTTTATATTCACATATCAACACTTAAATATATATGTATATACATATATATTACAGGGAACACACAATTCCCCATAGTCCGCAATTACAAGGCACTTTTGAGTGCCATTTTTTTCTAACACTCTATACCCGCCAACTCTAACCCCTAAAAATTGATTTGTGCAGTTTGTTTTTATAAAAAAAAAGCTAATTTTTTTTAAAAAAATAAAAACCTACAGTATGCTTTATTTTGGGGGCAATTGGGGCATATTTTGAAAATTAACCAGAGATATGACCTGTGGTTAATTTTCGGTGCACTAATTGCTATGGTGAGCTTGTGGTAGCCATAACCAGCCACTTGTAATGACTGGTTATTTATCTCACACCCGTAAACAGGCGAATATGCCCATTTATGGGCGCGCAATAAATTAGTGCTTCATTTGTAATCTAGCACTATGTGTGCTGTGTGCATGTTTTCTCTATAGGTTCATTTATTTATTACGTTTTGCTCTAATATTTCCACCAGATTTGCTTCATTTGCATGTAGTAAAAATTGGGTTTTAAAATACATTTCTGAAAGAAGATAAATATATATGGTTGTCACATTGTGGGATATGCATGATTGCTTCTTATTTTTTAATCTAATAATATTTAGGTGTGCAATTTGGGTACTTAGTGCACATTTTTATACTGTACCTGTAGGGGTACTTGCTAAGAAAGGTTAAAAAACACCTTATAGCAGTGGTTCTCAACCCAAGTGTCCTGACTGGGACATAAACCCCAACATGTTTCTTTCATGATTCAGATAGAACATACAATTTTAAACAACTTTTCCGTTTACTTCTATTTTTTTAAATTTTCTTCATTTTCTTGTTATCCTTTGTTGAAAAGCAGGGATGTACGCTCGACAGTGTACACATGTGTGCAGTACTACTTGACAGTAGTTTTGTCACAATGTTATACTAATATAATGCAAGAGCACTAGATGGTAACAATATTTCCTGTCATGTAGTGCTTCAGGCACTCTACCTACCAATGTATCTCTTTAACAAATAATAACATAAGAATGAAGAGAATTTGATAATAGAAGTAAATTGGAAACTTTTTTAAAAATTGTATTCTCTGACTGAATAATGAAAATAAAATTTTGGGTTTCATGTCACTTTAAGGCCCTGTAAATTTTAGCTGGATGTGTCCTGGAGCTGGTAGTCATCAGGAGCGGGGAAGTAGGTCTGTACGAATTTACAGCTGCACATATATCACACACATATATATATATATATATATATATATATATATATATATATATATATATATATATATATCTCAGTCCATTAAACAGAATCACCCTCCAGCTGGACATCTGCCTGGGTGCAAAAATGGCAATAATAGATCACAAAAATGATGCACTCTCAGGTCTTTGTGTCAACAAAAGCTTCAGTTTAATGAAACGTCCCCGAAAACGTTTCATTAAACTGAAGCTTTTGTTGACACAAAGACCTGAGAGTGCATCATTTTTGTGATATATATATATATATATATATATATGTAGCAGTGAGGGAAGGCAATATATATCTATATGTTTTCATTGGTGTCAATGGGAGGCTGGTAGCGTTAAAGGTACTTACCTTTGTTCTCCAGGGTTGGTCCCCTCTGCTCCTCATCCCACAATGTCCTCCCAAAACGCTCTAATGTCAGATTTGTCGGGCAGCAGTCTGGTACTGACCAGACTGCTGCCCAATAAATCTGACATTAGAGCATTATTTTTAACCTTTTATGACTCATTAAGTGAAAGAAAAAAAGGGTATTAATAGCTATAGATCTCTTATGTTTGCATTATAGACAGTAAATCCTCTTTCTAGATATCGAAATATACAGTAACATTGTGATTCTTAGCTTGACTATGAATAGCAGCAGTATAATAATATGATCTTTTATTGCATTTACATTGCAGCTTACTAATAGGCACATTTATTTTAATGCTGACAGTTGTATTTAGCACTTTTATTTTGGTTTGTTAAAGGGACAGTCTACCCAAAAATGTATATTGTTTAAAAAGATAGATAATCGCTATATTACCAATTCCCCAGTGTTCTATAACCAACACTGTTAATATGTTAATATGCTTTCTACGTCTGTGATTACCTTGTATCTAAGCCTCTGAAGACTGCCCCCTTATCTCAGTGATGTTTACAAACTTGCATTTTAGGCAATTGGCGCTGCTTCATAAATAGCTCCACAACATTGAGCACACTGATATCTATATGGCACACATGAACTAGCACTGTTTGGCTGTGAAAAGATAATACAATGCCCGAGATAACAGGCAGCGTGGCAGATGCTTAGAAAAAGGCAAACATGTAGCAGTTTAAAGGTTATAAAGTATATTAATATAACAATGTTAGTTGTGCATAGCTGGGGAATGGGTAGTAAAGGCGTTATCTATCTTTTTAAACAATAAAAAAAAAGAATCAAGTGGACTGTCCCTTTAACAAAAATCAGTATTTAACTGGCACAAAGAAGTTCTTTGTCACTTTCTTACTACTCATATCAGTTGTTAATTCGCAAGGCAATGGCTCTGCTTCCAACTGAAACAGTAATAATGAGAGTGGACAGCATTTAGTCACTTTCTCATTATGAAGGGTTAGACAATTGTGGCATTAGCTAACATTTTGTTGTGGGATAATGGGTAATGTGAAAAGGTCATGTGGTTTTCTATTGTCCGCTAATTTAATACATTCCTTGCCAAGTTATCCCCACCCCCGTGTCAAGCTCTGTTTCTTCATATAGGAGGAATTCTAGCGACGGTCTTGGAGCTAGAAATCCATGAGTCACACTGTTTGGTTGAGCAGGAATATGAGTGAGTGTAGTTTGCAAACAGTGTCTGAAGAACATTTCCCTAGTATAAATCCTGACTAATCTGAATTTGCAATACTAATATTATCTATGTATTTGCTGATATTAATGTAAATAGTTAATGGAATATACAAGTAAAAATAAAAAAAAAAGATAATGATCTGTGTTAGAGAATGTTTTATTGCACTATAATTATGTTTAATGTGAATATGGGTTAAATATATATTTGAAGTCATCTCCAAAGCATCATTACACTACTGGGATCTAGGGTTGCAGGTGTCCAGTATTCAACTGGACAGTCTAGTTTTTTAGCAAGCCATTCAGTAAAATCTTCACAGAAATACTGGACATACTGGCTTGTATCCTGTAAGCAGTTAACAAATTGAGTCATTACCAGATGGTACAAGCACTTTAGGGTATCTGAGCATGTGTTGTGCTTACTTAAATACACGTTTGAAACAGCTATAGCTTTTATTAGAAGCATATTTGCTAATACATGTATATTGCAAAAATGCTTCTATTCAAAATTTTAATGCATCCATGTGGATTTCAATTTTGGCTGGACTGTCCCTTTCCCTCCCACCTCCTCTCCCCACTCAGTTTGTTCTTGGCCTCCGAGGAGAGAGGTGCTCTGAAAGCAAGATTTTATTATTTTCTATCTAATCATTTATTGGGAGCTCAGACCTGACTTGAGACCCAGTACCCCTCTTCCATCTTCACTAAGGACTCAAGATGTCAAAATAATTTCTCCAAGATTCTGAGTGAAGCATGGTTAAATCTCTGAGCCATATTCTCTTTCTCAGATGCTTTCTGATCAGTCTTCTGAAGATGTTACCAACCAGTCTTTAAAATGGCTAATGATTTAATTTGTGATGCAGTCTTTGACATTATCAAAATTTATGTTAAAAATATGTCCATTGTTGTTTTCTTAAGGAGAGCTTTATGGCTTAAATCTTGTCAGTTACCATGGTTTCTAAGAATAGGTTATTATCAGTACCTTTTGAAAGGAAGATGCTTTTTGGATCAGTTTGTTCTTGGCCTCCAAGGAGAGAGGTTGAGAGAGGTGCTTTAATAGCAAGATTTTATTATTTTCTATCTAATAATTTATTGGAAGCTCAGACCTGACTTGAAACCCAGTACCCCTCTTCCATCTTCACTCAGGACTCAAGATGCCAAGATAATTTCTCCAAGATTCTGAGTGAAGCATGGTTAAATCTCTGAGCCATATTCTCTTTCTCAGATACTTTCTGATCAGTCTTCTGAGAATGTTACCAGCCAGTCTTTAAAATGGCTAATGATTTAATTTGTGATGCAGTCTTTAACATTATCAAAATTTATGTTAAAAAATATGTCCATTGCTGTTTTCTTAAGGAGAACTTTATGGCTTAAATCTTTGTCAGTTACCATGGTTTCTAAGAATAGGCTATTATCAGTCCCTTTTGAAAGGAAGATGCTTTTTGGATCAGTATTGGATGCTATTATCAAAACTTTCACTGGGGGAAAGAGGCTTTTCTTCCTCAGGACAAGAAACAAATCCTTTTCGTTCCTTTTGCTCCCCTATAAAGCCAGGGTTGTCTTAGTCCAGAAACAAACAGATTAAATAGCCCAACTCAAATCAGGAATCTGCATGAAGATCTTATTGCTCAGTTCTGGATCCCTAGGTTCTCAAAATCATATCCCAGTGTTATCGCATAGGGTTTTGCACCAGATCTCACTGGGAACGGCTTAATCTGACTCACATTACAAAGGATCCTGTAGAGGTGGCTGCTTTTGTTCAATGTGTTCAAGACTTAGAGGATAGGAGAGTGATCCAACCTGTTCCAATCTCTCAACAGGGTCAGGGTTGCTACTCCAACTTCTTCATTGTCCCAAAGAAGAATGAACAAACATGAGATCTGATAACTTACAAAATTTCAATATAGCTAATCCCTTATGAATAGACCCTCACTCCCTGAGGGTTTAGAGGTTATAATAAAAAATAAACAAGTTAATGGGATAGCGCTGATAAGCTATTGAAGGACCCACTAGGGGACCCACTATGGATTATATAGTAACGAGGAAGAATGGTTTAGTAATAGGTTTAGTTAGTGTTGTCGATGTTTGGGAACTGCGGTTTAGGGGTTAATAAGTTTAGTAAGTGTCGGCGATGTCGGGGAACTGCGGTTTAGGGGTTAATAGCTTTATTTAGTGATTTAGTTAGTGTCGGCGATGTTGGGGAACTGCGGTTTAGGGGTTAATAGGTTTAGGTAGTGTTGGGGATGTGGGTGAGCAGCGTTTTAGGGGTTAATATGTTTAGTTAGTGTCGACTATGTGAGAGGACGGTGGTTTAGTGGTTAATAGGTTTAGTTAGTGTTGGCAATGTTTGGGAATTGCGGTTTAGGGGTTAATAAGTTTAATAAGTCGGGGAACTGAGGTTTAGGGTATAATAGGTTTAGTTAGTGTTGTCGATGTTTGGGAACTGCGGTTTAGGGGTTAATAAGTTTAGTAAGTGTCGGCGATGTCGGGGAACTGCGGTTTAGGGGTTAATAGCTTTATTTAGTGATTTAGTTAGTGTCGGCTATGTTGGGGAACTGCGGTTTAGGGGTTAATAGGTTTAGGCAGTGTTGGCGATGTGGGTGAGCGGCGGTTTAGGGGTTAATAGGTTTAGTTAGTGTTGACTATGTGGGGGGACGGTGGTTTAGGGGTTAATAGGTTAAGTTAGTGTTGGCAATGTTTGGGAATTGCGGTTTAGGGGTTAATAAGTTTAGTAAGTGCCGGCGATGCCGGGGAACTGCGGTTTAGGGGTCAATAGCTTTATTTAGTGATTTAGTTAATGTTGGCGATGTTGGGGAACTGCGGTTTAGGGGTTAATAGGTTTAGGTAGTGTTGGCGATGTGGGGGAGCGGCAGTTTAGGGGTTAATATGTTTAGTTAGTGTCGACTATGTGGGGGGACGGTGGTTTAGGGGTTATTAGCTTTATTTAGAGTCGGCGATGTGGGTGGCGATTTTATATAATTTTGTTTTGGCAATCGCCCGCATATTAGTTATGTTTAGTTAAATCTTTTTTTTCGGATTCATTCTTTATTCATATGCATTATTCTATTCTAAACTTCAGAATAGAATAATGCATATGAATAAAGAATGGATCCGAATAAACGAACAGATCCGAAAAAAACGATTTAACTTAACATAACTAATTTGCTGAAACTATTTTTTTTTTTTTTAAACTTAACTAATTTTCAGAAACTAATTTATTTAACTAATGAAAACAAAACTAAATTAAACTAATTTTCTAGCATTGCACATGTCTACTTCAATCTTGGCCCCTACTCAAACAGGAAAAATTAATTTGATTTCATTCAGATAACATTACTGCTGTGGCGTACATCAATTATCAGGGAGGGATTTGAAGTCCCTAAACTATGCTAGAGATATCTCACAATCTATCTTAGGCAGTGGAAAACCACTGCATCCTATCGACCATTCACATTCTAGTAGTGAACAATTGGGAAGCAGATTACCTAAGTTGTCAGTACGTCCATCCAGGGGAATGGTCTCTTCATCAGGATGTTTTTGATCAATTAGTCCTGAGGTGGGGTCCTCAAGTAATAGATCTTATGGCATCCAAATTGAACCGCAAACTTCTGGTTTATTGTGCCAGTTCAAGAGATCCAAGAGATCACAGGATAGATGCTCTAGTCTGCCCTTGGAACTTTTATCTGGCCTATCTGTTTCCTCTGTTTGTTCTTCTTCCAAGAGTCATTGCAAGAATCAAACAGTAATTGGCTTCTGTAATTCTCATAGCTCCGGTGTGGTCCACAGAACTTGGTATGAGGACCTTATACAGATGTCATCTCTTCCTCCATGGACTCTACCCCTAAGGAAAGATCTGCTGTCTCAAGCACCCTTGTATCATCCGGATCTCAAATCTTTGAATTTTATGGCGTGGAGGTTGAATGACTAGTTCTAAAAAACAGAGGTTTCTCAAATTCTGTTATCTGTTATACTGTTATCCGTTATACTTTACTGCAAGCCAGAAAACCTGTTTAGCAAAAAATGTCTCTTATGATTTAGAAAGCTTACTTTGGTGTTCTTCTAGAGGTTTCTTTTGGAAATCTTTTAGAATCCCTAGAATTGTTCAGTTACTTCAAGATGGACTAGATAAGAGATTATCAGCTAGTTCTTTAAATAGTCAGATTTTGACATTATAGGTTTTGTTTCACAAAAAACTGGATAAATGACCTGATGTTCAAACTTTTGTCCAAGCCTTGGTGAGAATTCACCCTGTTATAAGACCCATTTGTCCCCCTGTGAATTTAAATCTGGTTCTTTCTGTTCTGCAAGGTCCCCCCTTTAAACCTATGCACTCCTTGGACCTAAAGTTATTGTCATGCAAAGGTTCTCTTTCTTCTAGCCATTTCTTCTAGTAGAAGAGTTTCTGAATAATCTGCCATGTTTTCTAATCACCCCTTCTGGATTTTTCATCAAGATAAAGTGGTTCTCCGGACTAAATATGATTCTACCGAAGGTAGTGTCTTCAGAAAATATTAATCAAGAAATTGTTGTTCCTTCCCTGTGCCCAAATCCTTCTAACCCTAAGGAACGCCTACTTTAAACAATATAAATTCTGGCCTAAACTGTCCCCTTAACTTATTCTAAGATTGTGGTAGATTAGGTGTAGCCATAATTAAGTTTTTGCTGTGCTTTAAGCATTAACGGTGTCGTATATACCAGGTCACACAAATTACACCATACTTAAATGGACATTGTACTCCAGAATTTTTACTCATAAGAAAAGCTGCAATTATACATTCTGAGATTGTATTTTACCTGCCAAAAATGTGAAGGTAAGAAACGGTTATGGTCAGGGCCCATGCATGCCATGGATATTGGGACTGTCCAACACAGACCTGGGGCAATCCCTGAAAACATTTGTCCTATCTGAGAAGCTGTGGGTCAGACCTCTCAACTAATGACAATCCAGTAAGATCCGATGTTCTGATTTGTTGTACGCAGTGTTTAAGATTTTTATCTGACCTTCTTATTTGATCTGAGACCAACATTTAGAGACTATAAGGATGTGTTATAAACAGTGACCCTCTATATACTAGTGGTGAGCTCCAGTAAAATCTTTGTGCAATATTGACTTGTACTTTAGTAAAACTGGGTGTTTTATGCTACTATATACTACATTAACTTGGATTGAGAATACAGACAACACATATAGGGACTGATTTATTAAGGGCCGAATGGCCCTGAATACAGCTGTTTCCGCACGAGCCTTCAGGCTCACCAGAAGCAAGAGGTAAGAAGTAGCGACTGCAGACATCAATCCACCTGATCGCATACGATCAGGTTGATTGACACCCCTTGCTAGCGGCCGATTGGCTGTAAATCTGTAGAGGGTGGCATTGCACAAGGAGTTCACCAGGAATGCTTGTGCAATGAGAAATGCCTACAGCGTATACTGTCCGCATTTATTGATGTCTAGCGGACATGATCGCTACAGCGATCTAAGACAAACTGATCGTATATTGAACAGATCAACACCATGAGACCAGTGTTTAATGGTGTGAGGCTAACAATCAAAAGTACATTGAAAGATTTGGCGAAGGTCTGGGAAAGAGACCAGACCCTGATTATGCACATCACCCTTTGACTACTTTGGGATGAATTTTGCTATCCAAACTAACTCCATTAATATTAAGAAATGTATGCATATGTAGAGTTGGAAAGAGCCTTTTTTTTGTATATCCTGATATTTCCACATTTAAAGGGAGGAATGTGCTTAGATATCAATTACAGGTGACTCCTTAATATATATATTATTCAGAATATGATCATCTACAGATCATATATAGGATCAATTTAAGATATATATATATATTAATTGTTTATATATATATATTGTTATATATATTGTTTTGTTTTTTTCAACTCCACCACTGGCCCCCAATGGCAGTTCATCAAAATTTCTGTAATTTCCAGTTGGTAAAGCTTTGCATCTTAATACTGGGAGACACTATCATGAAGCTTTGATATTATTACACTCTGTGACAGAAGCAGCGCACAGTCTCAGATCAGTGACAAAGCTGACAGCTATATGTTCTTTAACATGCACAATACTGAACGAAAGCTTTACATTTTTGCTACATTGCTCTGTATTATTCCAGAAGGTTGTTTTATATATTTTGTATAACTTTAAATTGCTTTTAAAAATAAAAACATTATAAAACCTGAAAGCACACAAAACAGCTGTCAAAATCAATTAACATCACTGTTAAAGGGACACTGAACCCAAATTTTTCTTTCATGATTCAGATAGAGCATGCAATTTTAAGCAACTTCCTAATTTACTCCTATTATCAAATTTCTTCATTTTCTTGGTATCTTTATATGAAAAGCAAGAATCTAAGTTTAGATGCCGGCCCATTTTTAGTGAACAACCTGGGTTGTTCTTGCTGATTGCTGGAAAATTCACCCACCAATAAACAAGTGCTGTCCAGGGTCTGAACCAAAAATTGTCTGGCTCCTTAGCTTAAATGCATTATTTTTCAAATAAAGATAGCAAGAGTACGAAAGAAAAATAGATAAATAGATAATAGGAGTACATTAGAAAGTTGCTTAAAATTGCATGCTCTATCTGTCCCTTTAATGTGCAGCACTAATGTCACAGTGTAAGAATACCTAAGCTCCAAGATGGCTGTGCATTGTCCCTCCCGGTTTTACAGCTAGCGGGCAGCAATACCCTGCCTGCATTTATGCAGCTTCTGCAATGCTGCTGCCTGCTCTCTTGTGAGGAGGGTCTGTCAATCACCCTGTTTGGAGAAGTCCGGGGGATTGAAGAACGCTACTTTATAGTTGGCATAGCAGGTACGGAAGCAGTTTCTTAAATGGAGCCCCAAGAAAAGTAAAACAAACCACTATAAAACAAAAGAAAAAAATGTTGCTGATGGATTGGAATAGCATTATAAATTTGTCCCTGTGCAAGATGTATGGGATGTTATTACAAAAAACTTGTCGTAAATAGGAAATTACAGAGTTTTCTAATGGATTGAAATTAATTTGAATTTGAAAAACCTTGGAAAAATGATTTAGGGAACTTTGGGAAAATTATTTTGGGTTATAACGAGGATCTCTTTGTTCTTCAGAAGCACTTTAATAACTCTATTAAAATTTAAAGGGACATTCTAGTAAAAATGTAAATGCAAAACAAGTGCATTAAAATTTTGATAAGAAACCTATTTGCACTATACTTTCTTAACTAAAAATGCTTCTAGTAAGCTATCTTTTAGAGATGGCTTTAACTGTGCATGTGACTTATTAAGTATACTTACGTATGCCTTGTGCACCCGTATTTACATTTTGCAGCTTCTCAAACAAATTGCAATAGCTCATTTTGCTTCAGTGCCTACATAATATGTATCACTGCCTGCATGTTATGGATGCAAGTGCAAAAAACATACATGAATATGCTCTGTAAGCCACATGCACAGTTAAAGGGACACTCAAGTCAAAATTAAACTTTATTGATTCAGATAGAGCATGCAATTATAAGCAACTTTGCAATTTACTTCCATTAACAAAATGTGCACAGTATTTTAATATTTACACTTTTTGCGTCACCAGCTCCTACTGAGCATGTGCAAGAATTCACAGAATATACGTATATGCATTTGTGATTGGCTGATGGCTGTCACATAATACAGGGGGGTGTGGAAATAGACATAACTGAAATTTATCAGAAGAAACTACTACTCATTTGAAGTTCTAAGTGCTATTGCATTGTCTTGTTATCATGCATGTGTTGATTATGCAAATCTACTGTATTTACTTGTCCTTTAAAAAGATTGCAAAAACGGTAATAACGTTTACATAAAACCTTTTTGCTTAAAGGGACATAAAACTAAAAATAGTTCCTTCATAATTCATACAGAGCATACCATTTTAAACAACTTTACAGTTGACTTCTGTTATCAAATTTGATTAATTCTCATGGTATTCTTTGTTGAAGGAGCAGCAATGCACTACTGGGAGGTAGCTGAACACATCCGGTGAGCCAATGACAAGAGGCATATAGTGCAGCCAATGAAGTGAGCCAATGACAAGAGGCATATAGTGTAGCCACTAATCAGCATTTTGCTCCCAGTAGTGTAGTGTTGCTCCTCGTTCTAGGTTTGCTTTTCAACAAATAATACCAAAAGAACAAACAAATTAGATAACAAAAGAAAATTGCAAAGTTGTTTAAAATGACATGCTCTGTCTGAATTATAAAAGTATAATTTGGACAATATTGTCCCTTTAAAAAATCATATTGTCAAAAATGCTTCTAACCAAAGCTGAAATTAATAATTGTAAATATTCATTTTAAAGGAATAGACCAGTCAAAATGAAAGTTTCATGATTCAGATAGAGCATGCAATTCTAAGCAACTTTCTAATTTACTCCTACTATCAATTTTTCTTTGTTCTTTTGGTATCTTTATTTGAAAAAGCAAGATTGAAAGCTTAGGAGCCGTCCCATTTTTGGTTCAGCCCCTGGGTAGCGCTTAATGATTAGTGGCTAAATGTAATCCACCAATCAGCAAGCGCTACATAGGGTGCTGAACAAAAAATGTGCCGGCTCCAAAATTTACATTCTTGCTTTATTAAATAATGATACCAATAGAACGATGAAAAATTGATAGTAGGAATAAATTAGAAAGTTGCTTAAAATTGCATGCTCTATCTGAATCATGAAAGTTTAATTTTGACTAGACTATTCCTTTAATTTTGACTATACCTTCCTGGTTTAAATACATTAAATATTCAGCATGAAGGTACAGATACAAATAAATAAAATAATAATTACAGAAGAGTCTGTTTGACTTGATTTCTAGTGTTGCAGTTAGTTAGCAATGTACAACCAATCTAGTCTGTAAAAATTATTAAAAAAAAAATGGAACACCCAACATTTTAAAGGCTTTAATTTATCTAATTAACTGTTATTTGCTCCCAATTGCGTATTTTGACTCAATTAAGACAACTTACCTTGTCTGCTCAGTTTTGACTGCAGTGAAAAACACTCAATGGCAGTATATTGCCTTGAGCAATGTGTTTAATTATAAGCTTATTCTTGTGCTGGCTGATTGTACAAGACACATTTTCAATTTACTTTTCAACTTTGCCTGTTATGTTTAATATATCATGTCAATAGGGAATCATTAATGCCCTTTCACTACAATGGATGGAAAGAGAAATAGGATGTTGTTCTAAAGTTTATGTTAATAAGACCCAGCAACATTATTAATGTGTATGTTACTGTCTGCTTTTACAAGGCGACAAAATAAGCACATTTACCATTACGTCTTCCATTTAAAAAAAAAAGTTTCAATCTTTTTCTTTTATGTTAAAAAACAGTATAATACGGTAGCTGCTATTTATTGGGGCCAGTGCAAACAATGTTTCCAGACAGGGAACTTGTCCGGAATGCCTTTAAGACCTCTGACTAAGGGTTAGCTGCTGGATTTTAGCATTGAACACAAGCAAACGCCCATGAGAGTAGCGCTTTCTCATTCATACCAAATGAATGACTCCTGTTTTGTTTTAAATTCGCTACCTCTTAAATTGGGGACAGATTAAGATTCAACTGTCATAAGAATAGCCTCAAAACTGCATTGGCAGCTTTAAGGGGATACTAAACCCTATTTTTTACTTTCATGATTCAGCTAGAGCATGCAATTTAAAGTAACTTTCCAATTTACTCCTACTATCACATTTTGTTCATTCTCTTGCTATCTTTATTTGAAAAAGCAGAAATGTAAGGTTAGGAGCCAGAATATTTTTGGTTCAGAACCTGGGTAGCGCTTGCTGATTGGTGGCCTCATTTAGCCACCAATCAGCAAGTGCTACCCAGGTGCTAAACCAAAAATAGGCCGACTCTGTGCGTACTTATTGCCCTGCTTAGCTCTTCTTTTCGTATAAAGATACCAAGAGAACAAAGAAAAATTGGTAATAGGAGTAATATAGAATCATGAAAGAAAATTTGGGTTTAATATCCCTTTAATAATGGGGGGGGGGGGCATTATTAGTAATATCCAACCCATTTCAACAGCCAGAAATGGCAGGCCATTTTATTTATAATTATTTTCTGATATATTGTTTAAGGAAAAAATATGCTAGTGGAGCAAAGCAAAAATGCAAATTATTTTTGGCTGTTTTCATTGCTTGTATTCATATCGATTTGTGAGCAGGGGCATTGTCATACTGGAACAGGAAAGGGCCTTTACCAAACTATTGCCACAAACGTTAGAAGCACCCAATGGTCTAAAATGTATTTGTATCCTGTAGCAAACTCCAAAAAACAGCACCTCCACTAAACTTTGCAGTAGGCGCTGTGCATTCCGGTATATAGCGTTCTCAGGTAAGTGCCGAACCCAGATTCTTCGATCAGACTGCCGGATAGTGATGTGTGATACATCTCTACTGAGAACACGTTTTGACTGCTCCAGAGTAGAGTGGCGCTGTCCTTTTACACCACTTCTGCTGATGTTTTTTGCAGCCTCCAGAGGCAGTCTGGTACTCTGTGGTGAGTGATGCAACAGATGATAGATGATTTTATGTGCTAGGCACTTCAGCCCTCACCAGTCCCTCTCTGTGTGAGAGAGACAGAGGATATACATATCCATCCTTCATCTGTCCTTAAGAAACATCTCTTTGTTGCATAGATAAGCAGATTGTTTTTTTTCCTTTTGCTTTCAGACTTCTGAACCTAATTTCATTTTGCTATCCCGGTTTTTTTTTTTCTTACCTAGTCTGTCCCATACACTGACACAACCAACGTCTGACAATAAACAAACTCTAAAATTAGCACATCCAGATTTGCTGTCATGATGGCGTGTGACTGCACAGATGTATTTCATTTGATGCTTAGGCTGCTGGACAGCTCTGTACTACCATTTGATCCTTAGGTGGCTGGGCAGCTCTGTACTACCATTTGATCCTTAGGCTGCTGGGCAGCTTTGTACTACCATTTGATCCTTAGGCTGCTGGACAGCTCTGTACTACCATTGGATCCATAGGCTTCTGCACAGCTCTAAACTACCATTTGATCCTTAGGGTGCTGGACAGTTCTGTACTACCATTTGATCCTTAGGCTGCTGGACTGCTCTGTACTACCATTTGATCCTTAGGCAGCTGGACAGCTCTGTACTACCATTTGATCCTTAGGCTGCTGGACTGCTCTGTACTACCATTTGATCCTTAGGCTGCTGGACTGCTCTGCACTACCATTTAATCCTTAAGCTGCTGGACTGCTCTGTACTACCATTTGATGCTTAGGCGGCTGGACAGCTCTGTACTACCATTTGATGCTTAGGCTGCTGGACAGCTCTGTACTACAATTTGATCCTTAGACTGCTTGACTGCTCTGTACTACCATTTGATCCTTAGGCTGCTGGACTGCTCTGTACTACCATTTGATCCTTAGGCTGCTGGACAGCTCAGCACTACCATTTGATCCTTAGGCTGCTGGACAGCTCTGTACTACCATTTGATCCTTAGGCGGCTGGACAGCTCTGTACTACCATTTGATCCTTAGGCTGCTGGACAGCTCTGTACTACCATTTGATCCTTAGGCTGCTGGACAGCTCTGTACTACCATTTGATCCTTAGGCTGCTGGACAGCTCTGTACTACCATTTGATCCTTAGGCGGCTGGACAGCTCTGTACTACCATTTGATTCTTAGGCTGCTGGACTGCTCTGTACTACCATTTGATCCTTAGGCAGCTGGACAGCTCTGTACTACCATTTGATCCTTAGGCTGCTGGATTGCTCTGTACTACCATTTGATCCTTAGGCAGCTGGAAAGCTCTGTACTACCATTTGATCCTGAGGCTGCTGGACAGCTCTGTACTACCATTTGTTCCTTTGGCTGCTGGACAGCTCTGTACTATCATTTGATCCTTAGGCTGCTGGACAGCTCTGTACTACCATTTGATCCTTAGGCTGCTGGACTGCTCTGTACTACCATTTGGGCTGCTGGACTGCTCTGTACTACCATTTGATCCTGAGGCTGCTGGACTGCTCTGTACTACCATTTGATCCTTAGGCTGCTGGACAGCTCAGCACTACCATTTGATCCTTAGGCTGCTGGACAGCTCTGTACTACCATTTGATCCTGAGGCTGCTGGACTGCTCTGTACTACCATTTGATCCTTAGGCTGCTGGACAGCTCAGCACTACCATTTGATCCTTAGGCTGCTGGACAGCTCTGTACTACCATTTGATCCTTAGGCGGCTGGACAGCTCTGTACTACCATTTGATCATTAGGCTGCTGGACAGCTCTGTACTACCATTTGATCCTTAGGCTGCTGGACAGCTCTGTACTACCATTTGATGCTTAGGCTGCTGGACAGCTCTGTACTACCATTTGATCCTTCGGTGGCTGGACAGCGCTGTACTACCAATTGATCCTTAGGCTGCTGGACTGCTCTGTACTACCATTTGATCCTTAGGCTGCTGGACTGCTCTGTACTACCATTTGATCCTTAGGCTGCTGGACTGCTCTGTACTACCATTTGATCCTTAGGCGGCTGGACAGCGCTGTACTACCATTTGACCCTTAGTCTGCTGGAAAGCTCTGTACTACCATTTGATCCTTAGGCGGCTGGACAGCTCTGTACTACCATTTGATCCTTAGGCTGCTGGACAGCTCTGTACTACCATTTGATCCTTAGGCTGCTGGACAGCTCTGTACTACCATTTGATCCTTAGGCTGCTGGACAGCTCTGTACTACCATTTGAGCTGTACTACCATTTGATCCTTAGGCGGCTGGACAGCTCTGTACTACCATTTGATCCTTAGGCTGCTGGACTGCTCTGTACTACCATTTGATCCTTAGGCAGCTGGACAGCTCTGTACTACCATTTGATCCTTAGGCTGCTGGACTGCTCTGTACTACCATTTGATCCTTAGGCAGCTGGACAGCTCTGTACTACCATTTGATCCTGAGGCTGCTGGACAGCTCTGTACTACCATTTGATCCTTTGGCTGCTGGATAGCTCTGTACTACCATTTGATCCTTAGGCTGCTGGACAGCTCTGTACTACCTTTTGATCCTTAGGCTGCTGGACTGCTCTGTACTACCATTTGGGCTGCTGGACTGCTCTGTACTACCATTTGATCCTGAGGCTGCTGGGCAGCTCTGTACTACCATTTGACCCATAGGCTGCTGGAAAGCTCTGTACTACCATTTGATAGACTTCTAGACAGCTCTGTACTACCGTTTGATCCTTAGGCACAGATGCGTACTACCATTTGATCCTTAGGCTGCTGGACAGCTCTGTACTACCATTTGATCTTGAGGCTGCTGGACAGTTGTGTACTACCATTTGACCCTTAGGCTGCTGGAAAGCTCTGTACTACCATTTTATAGGCTGCTAGACAGCTCTGTACTACCATTTGATCCTTAGGCTTCTGCACAGCTGCGTACTACCATTTGATCCTTAGGGTGCTGGACAGCTCTGTTCTATCATTTGATCCATAGGGTGTGAGACAGCTCTGTACTACCATTTGATCCTTAGGCTGCTGGACATCTTGGTACTATCATTGGATCCTTAGGCTGTTGGACAGGTCTGTACTTCCATTTGATACTTAGACTGCTGGACAGCTCTGTACCACCATTTGATCCTGAGGCTGCTGGACTGCTCTGTACTATCATTTGATCATTAGACTGCTGGACAGCTCTGTGCTATGATTTTAACCTTAGGCTGCTGAATAGCTCTGTACTATCATTTTAACCTTAGGCTGCTGGATAGCTCTGTACTACTATTTGATCCTTAGGCTGCTAGACTGTTCTTTACTAAAATGTAATCCTTAGACTACTGGACAGCTCTGATTTATTATTAGAAACTGGAGTTTGTTTATTGTCTATGATTTCTGCATGTTATTTGTGATAATTTGTAACTATAATTTGTGTTTATATTGAAACTAATGCAGCAGTATCAATTTTGTACTCCCTATTAACATATGCTGGCTGGTAAACAGAACTAACATAGATCTATTGGTGGAGAGAGGTGCACCTAAAAACTAAGAACCTGTAACACATTTTTTCAATGCCTCCTTTCAAATGAAAGAAAAAAAAAAGGTTTATGTCCGTTAATCTATGCTGGTAGTGGCTCTTGTTATAATAGCTTTAGCACAGTGCCCCCTGGTGGACATTAAAGGAGTGCAAGCTAGAAGCTTTTGATCTGCAGACCTGAACAGAACAGGACATTTCAAATTTCATAGACACAGACACAAAGTTATAAACAATTACTGAAAAGCCTATAATGAGATGTGCGTTGTGTTCTTAAAGGGACATTAAACAGCAAATAAATGATAGACATAAAACTCAGTGGAATTGGAAATCCCACCATTTTGAGGGAATAAACTCAATTGTATGGTTATAAAATGTATTTAGTGTTTAATGTCCCTTTAAAGTAAAGATAAATATATAATATTTGTTTGTGGCAAACTTTTTTCTAATACACATAATTATATTTATATTACAGTCTTATACTGTTTGATATTCCTTTAAAATGCACTAATAATGATTTGACTTATAGCCCGGTTGGGTGTTTTTACACATTACTGTCTGAAAAGTGTAGACAGGTAGTGCAGAAATAAAGATACATATAAAAAAAAAATAAACAGATTAAGAAAGATATATATATATATATGTATAGATGATATAGAGAGCGATAGGTTTATAGAGCATTACTTGCTCTTATTTGTTAGAGCAGGTCATTTTAGCACTACTGACCCTACAAGTCTATATGTTTAACCACCATACTGGGTTAAATTCATAGTTAAAGCACCTCTCTGGAGTAAAGCACTGCTTGGTCTGAGTAAATAGCGGCCAAAATAAGCTAATAAAAAAAAAGCTGTGTGAGTGCCATTGCTGATTGCCTCACTGCCAGTTTTCATTTGTGACCAGCAGTACCATTTCTATAATGACCCTTTAAATGTGTAAATATTTGATATTGAAATCTTAGAAGAAACTGTACCTTTAGATGAAAGCATTTTCAGATAATTAATTGCAGGCGTACTGTTTAGAAAAAGCTCTTTACTTTCTATCAAGAAGAAAATCAACTATCGCTAAACATATTACAGTGTACTAAACAGATGGCAACTACAGATTTTATATATATTTTGAGAGATGACAAGTTATTTTTGAAAAAAGCCACCGTTAAAGAAAATATGCCTTAGGGAGTTAATAATTAGTGATAAACAATTGAATTAACCATAAAAACAAATGTTAATTTAAATTCCCATACATTATATTTTCATATTATTACTTAAATGGTAATCTGTTAGAAAAGCACATACTGGTATGGATTACAAGTGGAGCGTAAAAAATGTTAGGGCTGTGGTGCACTAATATCGCTAGAGCACAATAGTGCTCCTATTTTTACCTACATATTTCAAGTGGAAAGTAAAATGTAAAAGCTTAAGTGAAAGCCTCGTGCGTGCTAACATCCAGAGGTTGTATAGCGCAGCCGCACTTAAAGGGACATTAAACACAATTTTTTTCTTTCATGATTTAGATAGAGAATACCATTTTAAACAACTTTCTATTTTACTTCAATTATCTATTTTGCTTCATTCTCTTGCTATTCTTTCCTGAAAAGCATATCAAGATAGGCTCAGTAGCTTCTGATTGGTAGCTGCACATAGATGCCTCATGTGATTGGCTCACCAATGTGCATTGCTATTTCTTTAACAAAGGATAACTAAAGATTGCAGCAAACTAGATAATAGAAGTAAATTGTAATGTTGTTTAAAATTGTATTCTCTATCTGAATCATTAAAGAACATTTTTGGGTTTAATGGCCCTTCAATCTCTCACCTAATAGACTTCTATGGGGCGCTACAAAACTCAGGTCCTAGCTTTTGCTTGAGCACTAACCCAAAGGTACGCTAAGCAGAATGTGTATTTGTATGTGTGTATGTATAGATGCGTAATCCACACACATGTTGCTGTATATATAATATATATATATATATATATATATATAAATACACACACACCTTTGAGCTCTTGTCATATACCATATCCCTTTAAATCACAGTTATAACACTTTAATATATATATATATATATATATATTACATTATATATATATATATTACTTTATATATATATATATATATTATATATATATATATATATATATATATATATATATATATATATATATATATATATATATATACCTGTACATACATACATATCTGTCTGAATTACTTTATTTTAATATGGATTTATGGGGTGCTAAAATTGTCAGCTAACATTCTCTGGTTAATATCTTTGACCACTGACTTGTAATATCAGGTTGCGCACTATTGTTAGCACAGTGTTGCAATATGGATAGTGCACCCTGCCTAGTGCTCCATTTGTAATCTAGGTCAAGGAGTTTTACTTAACACTACACATTGTAACACAAAATTCAACTTTTATGATTCCAATAGAGCATGTGATTTTAAATAACTTTCAGTTTATTATATTATCAAATTTAATTTGTTCTCTTGGTATCCTCTGTTGAAGAGCCTACATAGGAAGACTCAGGAGTGTACATGTGTCCAAAGCACAATTTGGCAGCAGGGTTTGCAATAATATTTGAAACAATGTTATACAATATTTAAAACACTTCCAAACTATAGTGCACAATAATATATAGTGTTGTTGAAAAAAGACTGGTGCCAATTGCCATATAGGGCCCAATTTATTAAATATTTATACAAGTATTTCAGCACTCAAGCTAGGTATTGCTTGCAAGTCACCCAAGGGCCACTGCCTAAGCCCAAAAATACATATTTAAAAAATAGCAAGCGGGTGACAGCAAATTCCAATATAAATTTATTCAAAAAAAGACAAAAAAGGGCAACGTTTCGGGACCCTTAGTCATGCAGGCATGACTAAGGGATAAGGTCCCGAAACGTTGCCCTTTTTTGTCTTTTTTGAATAAATTTATATTGGAATTTGCTGTCACCAGCTTGCTATTTTTTAAATATCCCGATTTATTAAATGCCGGACGGACAAGGTTCACTCTCGGAAATCTCAACCGCCCATCATAGCAGCAATCCGGCAGAGTATGTAACATGCAATAGCTTTTGCAGCCATGTCCTTTGTTCTAGTTCAACCAAATGGGCAAGAGCAGGGCCTGTCAATCATCTGGATGAGATCAGGATGATTTAACTCCTTTAAATCTTAAAACCAAAGCTACTTTTACATTTCAGGCTTGTTTGGGCACCAAAGCTGCATCTGCAGCGTCATAAATTGGGCTACATACACCCCCCTTCAACCTATCTAGGTATGCTCTTCAAATAAAGATACAAAGAGAACAAATACAAATTGGCAATAGAAGCACATTTAAAATGTTATTTAAAATGGCATTATCTTTATGAATAATGAAAGATTATTTTTTTCAGTTTTGTGTCCCTGGATGCCAGTATACTGTGCAGTGTTCTGTAGCACTCTCTGTACATAAAGTGTTACTATTGAAAGACTGGGATAAAAACTCTAACATAGATGAATACAAAATGGAAAAATATTTGTCTATTTTTATTTATTTATATAATAGACACTGGGAAAAAAATATTTTTATATCACTCTGCTTCTTTTTATGAGGCTGACAAACTGTTCCTAAAAAATACAAAATCACAAGAGAAGAACCATCATTCCGTAGCCTATAGAATATAAATTCTCATCACCAAAAAGACTGTAAAAACATGCAAGGTTTTGTGTTTTATGAGGCTGGCTGCCTTGATAAGCTGAACCTATGTGCAAAACGCTAGCTGTATCTCATTAGATTGAGTGTGCCTAGCGTCTAGCAGATCAGAGATAAAAATACAGATTGCAGATGCAGGTCAGCAGATGTATGCCTCAGGTGCTGTAAGTTCACTGAGGAAGGAAATGTGCTGTAAAACAGATGACATGATTATAAATGCTGTCCAATTTTTTTTTTTTTTTTTGGGGGGGGTTGACTAAGTTGCATTACCATGCAGATGATATTTAAAGATATATTGTTAAACCTGCTGGACCACAAGTAGAACAAATTGGTTTGATCTTTTGACATGTCCTGAAGGCAGCGTACTGAGAATGTATCCATGCCTAATGATTGCTAATGTTATGTTCTAATTTTATTCTTCACTAAAAGCAAACAGTGTTAGCTGTAAATCTGCAGGTTTTAGTAGGGTGACTGTATTTCTTTTTTTAAAAGGGGATGCTTATGAAAAATACTTAAAGCTAGATAACAAGTGGCGCGCTAACGCTAGCATCTGCAAAATTCTTAATTTGTGTGAGAATTAAGCTTGATCGAATATTCATAGAATATATTTATAAGGGTTAAAAAAGTATATGGTATATGGCCATGTATTTGACTGCAAAAGGCTATAATATCTATATACTATATATATATATATATATATATATATATATATATATATATATATATGTCTGTGTATGTGTCTAACTAATAGTTCCATAATAATATTGAATGTGTTCTTACAGTAAATGTACTGTAAATATTTAACATTCCAATGCTCTTTACATACAGGAATATGTTATTTTTATTGTAAGTACATATTTCTATATATATTTGTATATTCCTATACCTGTATATCTATTCCTATAGATATATAGGTATAAATATATATTATACATTTAACCCCTTGAGTGCTAACAACGGCTCTGAGCCGTCGCAGAGTTTCCCACTCTGGCGCTAACGACGGCTCAGAGCCGTTGCTAGCACTCTCCCACCTTGAGGGAGATTTGTGGGCTCCCACCCGCTCCTACCCCGGCAATCGGGCCTGCATAGTGACAGGCATTGCTGGGGCTTCACGTTTTGAGTGGTGACGTCACACGCAATGACGTGATGACGTCATCGCGCAACTTTATTAAAAATTTACAATACAAAGTATAGGGAAAGGGGGCATGCTGCTTAGATGCCTGTATCTCAGGCATCTAAGCAGCTACAGACCCCTAAGATCCACTGTTGAAAAGGTAATCGCCTATCCTTTCCAACGGTCATAGTCTTTGGGATCTGGAAAAAAAAAATACAAAAGTTAAAAAAAATATTTCCAAAAAAAAAAAAAAACTTAACCCCTTAACGACCAACGACGTATGGGGTACGTCCTGCAAAAAAATGCAGTTAACGACCAAGGACGTACCCTGTACGTCGTTGGTCTTTGAAAGCAGTGGAAGCGATCCTGATCACTTCCAACTGCTTTCATGTTATAGCAGTGATGCCTCGATATTGAGGCATCCTGCTATAACATTTTTTAGCCGTCCGATGCAGAGAGAGCCACCCTGTGGCCCTCTCTGCATCGGCCATTGATGGCCATGTTCGTTGGTGGGTGGGAGCTTACCAAGGGAGGCGGGTGGGCGGCCATCGGTGGGAAGGGGGGCGGATCGAGTGTGGGCGCGCACGCGGGTGCGCGCGCGTGAACTGGAGCGGGTGCGTGCGCGTGCATGGGAGCGGGCACACGCGGGCGGGTGGGAACCCTACACTATGGAACAATGATGGTACTCGGTGGGAGTGAGGGTGGGCATCTCAAAACAATGTTTAGCGATCTGGCAGGGGTTGGGGGGTTGGGGGTTGAGGGAGGGCAGCTACACTACAGAAAATAGTATTTTTTAAAAAAAAATAAAAAAAAACATATTTGATTTCAAACTGGGCACTGGCAGACAGCTGCCAGTACCCAATATGGCGCAATAAGGCAGAGAGAGGGGGGTTAGAGAGCTGTTTGGGGGGGATCAGGGAGGTTGGGGGCTAAGGGAGGATACTACAGAACAGAATTATTATTTAAAAAAAAAAAAAAAAAAAAAAAAAACTCTTATTTTAGTACTGGCAGACTTACTGCCAGTACTTAAGATGGCGGGGACAATTGTGGGGTGGGGGAGGGAAGAGAGCTGTTTGGGAGGGATCTGGGGGTGTGATGTGTCATGTGGGAGGTTGATACCTACACTAAAGCTAAAATTAACCCTGCAAGCTCCCTAAAAGCTCCCTAATTTACCCCTTCACTGCTGGGCATTATACAAGTATGGTGCGCAGCGGCATTTAGCTGCCTTCTAAATACCAAAAAGCAAAGCCAAAGCCATATATGTCTGCTATTTCTGAACAAAGGGGATCCCAGAGAAGCTTTTACAACCATTTATGCCATAATTGCACAAGCTGTTTGTAAATAATTTTAGTGAGAAACCTAAAATTGGGAAAATTTTACGTTTTATTTTTATTTGTTCGCATTTGGCGGTGAAATGGTAGCATGAAATATACCAAAATGGGCCTAGATCAATACTTTGGGTTATCTACTATACTACACTAAAGCTAAAATTAAAACTACAAGCTCCCTACATGCTCCCTAATTAACCCCTTCACTGCTGGGCATAATACACGTGTGGTGCGCAGCGGCATTTAGCGGCCTTCTAAATACCAAAAAGCGATGCCAAAGCCATATATGTCTGCTATTTTTGAACAAAGGGGATCCCAGAGAAACATTTACAACCATGTATGCCATAATTGCACAAGCTGTTTGTAAATAATTTCAATGAGAAACCTAAAGTTTGTGAAAACATTTGTGAAAAAGTGAACATTTTTTTTTATTTGATCGCATTTTGTAGTGAAATGGTGGCATGAAATATACCAAAATGGGCCTAGATCAATACTTTGGGATGTCTTCTAAAAATATATATATATATACATGTCAAGGGATATTCAGGGATTCCAGACAGATATCAGTGTCCCAATGTAACTAGTGCTAATTTTGAAAAAAAGTGCTTTGGAAATAGCAAAGTGCTACTTGTATTTATTGCCCTATAACTTGCAAAAAAAGCAAAGAACATGTAAACATTGCGTATTTCTAAACTCAGGACAAAATATAGAAACTATTTAGCATGGGTGTTTTTTAGTAGTTGTAGATGTGTAACAGATTTTGGGGGTCAAAGTTAGAAAAATTGTTTTTTTTTTCATTTTTTCCTCATATTTTATAATTTTTTTTATAGTAAATTATAAGATATGATAAAAATAATGGTATCTTTAGAAAGCCCATTTAATGGCGAGAAAAACGGTATATAATATGCGTGGGTACAGTAAATGAGTATGAGGAAAATTACAGCTAAACACAAACACCGCAGAAATGTAAAAATAGCCTTGGTCCCAAACGGACAGAAAATGGAAAAGTGCTGTGGTCATTAAGGGGTTAAATCACCTTAGTACAATTTTTTTTCTTTCATGATTGAGATAGAGCAGGCAATTTTAAGCAACTTTCTAGTTTACTCCTATTATCAATTTTTCTTCGTTCTCTTGCTATCTTTATATAAATAGCAGGAATGTAAAGCTTAGGAGCCGGCCCATTTTAGGTTCAGCACCCTGGATAGCGCTTGCTTATTTGTGGCTACATTTAGCTAACCAATAAGCAAGCGTAATCCAGGTTCTGAACCAAAAATAGGCCAGCTCTTAAGCTTCATATTCCTGCTTTTTAAGTAAAGATAGCAAGAGAATGAAGAAAAAATAATAATAGGAGTAAATTAGAAAGCTGTTTAAAATTGCATGCTCTATTTGAATCATTAAAAAAAAAAAATTGTGTTTAGTGTCCCTTTACCATTATCACATTTACAATATATATTTAATAATAAACTAAGTTATAACTTAGTTATCTTAAGGTGCGTTATTGACATATTAAAAATAAAATAATTAATAACAAAATCATTGAGATACTGTACAAAATTTGAAATAATACATACAATATATACAGTATATATACACTCACCAGCCACTTTATTAGGTACACCTTGCTAGTACCGGGTTGGACCCCCTTTTGTCTTCAGAACTGCCTAAATTCTACGTGGCATAGATTCAACAAGGTGTTGGAAACATTCCTCAGAGATTTTGGTCCATATTGACATGATAGCATCACGCAGTTGCTGCAGATTTGTCAGCTGCACATCCATGATGCGAATCTCCCATTCCACCACATCCCAAAGGTGCTCTATTGGATTGAGATCTGGTGACTGTTGAGGCCATTGGAGTACAGTGAACTCATTGAGGGATATTTATCAAAGGTCTGGCAGACCTGATCCGACAGTGTGGATCAGGTCCACCAGACCTTGCAGAATGCGAGCAATACGCTCTCAGTATTCAGCATTGCACCAGCAGCTCTTGTGTGCTGGTGCAACGCCGCCCCCTGCAGATTCGTGGCAATCGGCCGCCAGCAGGGGGATGTCAATCAACCCGTTCGGGTTGATTTTTGGCGATGTGTGTACGCCTACTCAGAGCAGGCGGACAGGTTATGGAGCAGTGATCTTTTCTATCCGGAGCTTGATAAATGGGCCCCTTAGTCATGTTCAAGAAACCAGTTTAAGATGATTTGAGCTTTGTGACATGGTGCATTATTCTGCTAGAAGTAGCCATCAGAAGATGGGTACACTGTAGTCATAAAGCGATAGATATGGTCAGCAACAATACTCAGGTAGGCCATGGCGTTTAAACATAGCTTTATTGGTACTAAGGGGCCCAAAGTGTGCCAAGAAAATATCGCTGACATCATTACATCACCCCCAGCAGCCTGAACCATTGATACCAGGTAGGATGGATTCATGCTTTCATGTTATTTCCGCAAAATTCTGACTCTACCATCTGAATGTCACAGCTGAAATTGAAACTTAATTCAGACCAGGCAACGTTTTTCCAATCTTCTATTGTCCAATTTTGGTGAGCCTGTGCAAATTGTACCCTCAGTTTCCTGTTCTTAGCTGACAGGAGTGGCACCCGGTGTGCTCTTCTGCTGCTGTAGCCCATGTGCTTCAAGGTTTGACGTGTTGTGCGTTCAGAGATGGTATTCTGCATACCTTGGTTGTAACAAGTGGTTCTTTGAGTTACTGTTGTCTTTCTATCACCTCAATCCAATCTGCTCATTCTCCTCTGACCTCTGACATCAACAAGGCATTTTCGCCCACACAACTGCTGCTTACTGGATATATATTTTTTTTTTCTGGACCATTCTCTGTAAACCCTAGAGATGATTGTGCGTGAAAATCCCAGTAGATCAGCAGTTTTTTTAAATACTCAGACCAGCCCGTCTGGCACCAACAACCTTGCCACGTTCAAAGTCACTTAAATCCCCTTTCTTCCCAATTCTGGGGCTCGATTTGAACTTCAGCAAGTCATCTTCACCACGTCTAGAGTTGCTGCCATGTGATTGGCTGATTAGCAATTTGTGTGTGGGTGGATTTGCACTCACATCTCAGATAAACAGCTACCAGGGTGTCAGGAAATATATATATATATATATATATATATATATATATATAAAACCCTGTCTGTTATATGCCGACATTAGACTTCTGATCAGATCCATAGCTCTGAAGCCCTGTCTGTTATGTGCCAACATAAGACATCTGATCAGATCTATAGCTCTGAAGCCCTGTCTGTTATATGCTGACATCAGACTTCTGATCAGATCTATAGCTCTGAAGCCCTGTCTGTTATATGCTGACATCAGACTTCTGATCAGATCTATAGCTCTGATGCCCTGTCTGTTATATGCTGACATCAGACTTCTGATCAGATCTATAGCTCCAAAGTCCCGGTCTGTAATATGCTGACATAAGACTTCAGATCCAATCCATAGCTCGGGAGACATTGTTTGTTGTATAACCATATTTCAACTCATTTAGATGCCAATGCTGAATTGTACGCACATTTAAAATCCCCTTTCATATCGTTTTACATCAAATTTATTATGCCCAAGCTGGAAATGTTTAATTATTTCCCCCTTTAAATCAGAAATGTGATAACCTTATTTACTTTTTTGTTTTCATCCATCAAAAGGTAAATACTTCCCAAGGGGTCAGCAGAGGTCCTAAATAACCAATAGGAGAAAAGGATTACTGACCTAATTCCATGTGACATATATGGTCATTTTATGGTAACTAAATTATGCTAAGCCTCAGGGTCCCTTCAAGCCTAGTCATTTGAATTGATATATGTTTGCCCTAGACATTTTAACAACAGAATTTTGACAGAAACACATTAATTTGTTAAAATGTGTGAAAAATTCCAAACACATTCTTTTGCAAATCTCAAGCATTGTGCTCACAAAACTTCTTATGAATGTGTAACTTATTAAATGATCATGAATCACCATTTTTTTCATGATTCAGATGATTCAGAGCATGCACTTTTAAATAACATCCTAATTTACTTTTATTATCAATTTATTTTCATTCTCTTAGTACCTTTTATTGAAAAGGAATGTAAGCTCAGGAAGAGCACTCTTTGGCAGTAGTTTTTCAAGAATGGTATCCATTTGCAAGAGCCCTATATGGCAGCACAATTTCCTGCCATGTAGAGTTCCAGACACCTACCTAGGTATCTTTTCAACAAAGAATATCACGAGCACAAAGCACAGCTGATAATAGGCATACAGTAAATTGGAAACTTTTTTTTTTTTTAAATTGTATTCTCTGTCTGAATCAAAAAAGAACATTTTTGGTTTTCATATCCCTTTAAAAGTGTTTCATATAAAAGATATCAGCATTTATGGTAAATAATAAAATGCTATTTTCTAAGTAGATTTAACCCCTTTAGCTGTGCAATCCAAAAGCAGACTCCTGGCAGTCAATACGTTTTAAAAATCAAGTTTGTTGTTTTGACGTTACAAGACTACTGCAGAAATTTAAACTTAGACATTTGAATTTCAAAATGTATTTGTTGGTCATTTCTGTTTAAACCCATAAGCTAAAAAAAATGTAAACAGAAGAAATCCATAGAATAGGGTTTTCTTTGTCATTTTGTGTGGCATTTGTTGTGCAGGTGCGCATCAGCAACTTCATCATGTCGGTCACACTTCCTATCCACTGGTTTTTGAACTTTATCATGACCTGGTAAAATTGAAAATCTAACCTTCCTTAAATAACAGATGAGGGACTTTGCAAGCTGACACTTCTATATAGAAATTGCTCACAGTTTTCATGTTTGACCTAATTCAAACACCAACCTTAATACACCTGCAGTCTGCTACATTCTTCAATTTTACTTTTAGTTATTCCTTTAGTCCTTTAAATGTAAAAGGGACATGAAACCCAATTTTTTTTTTCTTTCGTGATTCAGATAGAGAATAAAATTTAAAAAAAAGTTTCCAATTTACTTCTGATCTCAAATTTGCTTTTTTCTCTTGTTTTTCTTAGTTGAAGAGATACCCAGATAGGTAGTGTGCACATATCTGAAGAACTACATGACAGGAAATAGTCAAATAGTGCTCTTCCTAATATATAACATTATTGCAAAACTGCTTCCATATAGTATTGCAGACACAAGCTTATTTTCTTACATTTCAACAAAGGATAACAAGAAAATGAAGAAAATGTAATAATAGAAGCAAATTGAAGAATTGTTTAAAATTGCATGTTCTATCTGAATCATTAAAGAAGATTTTTTGGTTTTATGTCCCTTGAATATAGTGATTGTGATGATAGCAGGATGTGATGTCACTAGCATGTGGGCGGGGCTTAGGTCCGGTGTCTGTGTCGCAGTTAGTTTAGTACAATCAACCTGTCTGGATGTGTATTGCTATGCTCTGTAATAAAATAGAGTTGTACCATCATTGCTGTGTCCTGCATATGTCCTGCATCTCATGACATGGTGTCAGAAGTTCTGGACTACGCTTCTGTTTCTGATGATGACAATGTCAAAGTTTACCCCACCTGAGCCTTTTGACTTTTCTCAGCCTGCAGCTTGGCCCACATGGCGTCAGCGGTTTCAGCGCTTCAGGATTGCATCCAAACTGAACAAGGAGAGTGGTGAAGTACAAGTTAATTCTCTTTTATATTCTATGGGGAAAGATGTAGAGCCAGTGTTCAATGCTTTTACTTTCCAAGAAGGGGACAAAGTTAACTTTGATATAGTTATGGATAAACTCAGTGCCCACTTTGTGCCCAAAAGAAATGTGATTCATGAGAGAGCTTGTTTTCACAAACGTAATCAGCGTGTGGGAGAATCTGTGGAGTCATTTGTGCGCAGCCTGTATGAATTAGCTGAATTCTGTGAGTTTGGTGTTGCTAAAGAAGAGCAAATCAGAGACAGAATAGTTATTGGAATTGCAGATGCTGAAGTCTCCCTGAAGCTGCAGTTAGAGCCTGATTTAACGTTAGACGGGGCTATTAGGATGGCCCGCCAGAGTGAACTGGTGAAAAAGCAAAGTGCTGATCTGAGGTCTGAGAGTATTGTGGATGAAGTGCAACAGTCTAGGAAAATTACTAGTGAAAGGCACAGTGTGAGCGGTAGATCTAAAGTACTGGAAAGGCCTAGAAGTGGATGGGCGCAACATGGCCGATGCACACGGTGCTACCGGGCTCATGATCAGAGTGCTATATGCCCGGCCAGAGATAAAAGATGCAGAAAATGTAACAGAATAGGCCATTTTGAAGTGGTGTGTAAAACTGAATACATTAAGGAGATGCAGGTGGACAGTGACCAGGAGGGTCAGGAAGTGTCTTTTGTGGGGTCTGTTGTGGAACGGACAAGCTCAGAGGAAGATTGGAAAGTTACTTTTACTGTAATGGGAGCCAATGTTGATTTTAAGATTGACACAGGAGCTGATATCACTGTAATGTCTTTTGCTGAATTTATGAAACTGCCTCGACAGCCCCAGCTGGCGAAGGTTACTACAAATGTTCATAGTCCTGGTGGCCGCATTGATTGTGTGGGGAAATTTCTTGCAAGCTGTGAGTACAAACAAAAAAAGTTCACCATGTGGGTGCATGTGATCCGAGGTCAGTGTGTTAACAGTTTATTGAGCAGAAAAGCAGCCTGTGACTTGGGCCTCGTGGCCAGAGTGAATGAGATCTCTGAAGATATGTTTGGCGAGTTGGGCCTACTGAGCTGCAAACCTGTCCGTATAGCACTTAAAAGTGACGCAGTCCCGTACAGTATTTCTACTCCTCGTAGAATTCCGTTCCCGCTCATGCCTCAAGTGGAGAAAGAGCTCATGCGCATGAAGTCTATGGGGGTTATTGAAGAGGTTGTTGAGGCAACTGATTGGTGTGCCCCCATTGTTCCAGTTGCAAAGAAAAACGGAAAGGTGCGCATCTGTGTGGACCTGAAAAGGTTGAATGAGGCAGTGAAGAGGGAGAGATTTGTGCTGCCGACACTGGAAGATATAGCCCCGAAGTTGGCTGGGGCGAAGTTCTTTTCCACATTAGACGCTTCTAGCGGCTTTTGGCAGATCCCCCTGGATCCAAAGTGCCGCAAACTGACTACCTTTATCACTCCGGTAGGTCGGTTCTGTTTCTGCAGACTTCCCTTTGGGATATCCTCCGCTCCTGAGATCTTTCAGAGGGAAATGAGTTCTCTCCTGAGTGGCCACGTGGGCACAGCAGTCGTCATGGACGACATTCTAGTGTATGGGTCTACAGTGGAGGAGCATGATCAGCGTTTGAGTTGTGTGCTGCAGGCTATCAAAGAGTCTGGGCTGAAGCTGAATAAAGAAAAATGTCATTTTAGGAAAACTGAATTATGCTACTTTGGGCATATCATCAACGGGATGGCATCAAGCCGGACCCCGAGAAAATTCGGGCTATCGAACAGATGAAAAGCCCTTCTGATGTACATGAGCTGAGACAGATATTGGGCCTTGTAAATTACGTGGGCAAGTTTCTTCCAGATTTATCTACAGTTTTGCACCCTATCACAGAGTTGCTTAAGAAAGATGTTGCCTGGGTCTGGGGACCCTCACAAGAAAAAGCGTTCCTGCATGCTAAGTCCCTGCTGGGGTCTGCCCCAGTGCTGGGGTTCTACGACCCTTCAAAAAAGACTGTGGTTAGTGCTGATGCAAGCAGTTATGGGTTGGGGGCTGCACTCCTGCAGCTGAATGACAACAAACTACAGCCCATCGCCTACTGTTCCCGCACACTGACGGCTGCGGAGTCAAAATACGCTCAAATTGAGAAAGAGTGCCTGGCTGCAGTTTGGGCCTGTGAGCGCTTTCAGCGTTATCTAGTGGGTTTGGAGAAATTTAGTCTGGAAACTGACCACAAACCGCTAGTCCCTCTTATCAATTCTTATGACATCGACAAAACACCCTTGAGATGCCAGAGACTTTTAATGAGACTACTCAGGTTCAATGTTCAGGCAGTGCATGTGCCGGGGAAGCAGCTGGTTGTGGCAGATACACTGTCCAGGCTCCCGCTGGCTGCTGCTGAAGAATCCTCCACAGAGTCGGATGTAAAAGTGTATGTTGATTCAGTTCTGGCCTCTAAGTCCATTTCTTCAAGGAAACTGGAAGAGATAAAGAAAGAGACATATTTGGACACAGATCTGCAAGAAGTTATAAGGTACATAAGAGATGGCTGGCCCGAGAGCCGGGCAGCCTGGATGTCTTTAAATGCTTACCAGCCAGAGAGGTCGCAGCTCACGGAGCTGGAGGGGTTGGTGCTGTTCCAAGACCGTATTGTAATTCCTGTCAGCATGAGGAAGGAGATGTTGAACAGGATACACGATGGGCACCTAGGCATCACAAAGTGCAGAGAAAGAGCAGCTACAGCTGTGTGGTGGCCTGGGATCAGCTCCGACATTGCAAATCATGTGTCTAAATGTGCCTTTTGCCGGGAACGCCGGCCTACTCAGAGAAGGGAGCCCTTAATGTCTACTCCGCTGCCTGCGGGGCCGTGGCAGAAAATAGCTGCTGATTTGTGCGAACTGCACGGGAAAAAGTTTCTTGTTGTTATCGACTACTATTCCAGGTATTTGGAAATAGCACCCCTGAATGATATCACAAGTCAGGCCGTTATCATTCGCCTGAAGAGCTTGTTCGCCCGCTGGGGCATTCCAATGGAGCTGGTGAGTGATAATGGCATGCAGTTCGCTTCTACAGAGTTCAGTGCTTTCAGCAGGGAATATGATTTTGTACATTCCACGTCAAGTCCACATTATCCGCAGGCCAACGGAATGGCTGAAAGGGCAGTTCAAACAACAAAATTCATTCTAAAGCAATCTGAACCGTACCTAGCCCTCTTGTCATACAGGGCGACGCCCATTCAGGCCACCGGGTTTAGCCCGGCACAGCTGATGCTAGGACGCCAGATTCGCACCACTTTACCCTCAGTGGGTGTCTTCAAGCCGCCTGGCCCTGTTCCTCGGGACGAAGTCCTTAGGAGGGATGAAGAGGCCAAAAAGGGTTATCGTTTCTTCTACGACAGGAGACATTCTGTCAGGCCTTTACAGGAACTGAAAGCGGGCCAAAGTGTCAGAATTAAACTGGATGATGAGAAGAAATGGAAGACGCCTGCTACGGTAGTGGGCCGCTCTCCAGAACCAAGGTCTTACACAGTCCTTACAGAGGGAGGGACGGTTACACGCCGTAACCGAAGACATCTTCAGCCTGTACCTGAGAGTCTGGAACCGGATACCTCAGTACCACCGCCGGTGGGATCTCCTGTTCTAAGGGAGGTGCCTTCCCCTCAGCAAGATCATAGCGGGGATATATCTTTGCCTCCAGCAGACTCTTGTTCACCATCTTCTGTATCAGAGGACAGTTCATGCAAAGTTACATCAAGCGGAAGAGTGGTGAGGCTTCCGGCCCGATACAGGGACTGACTTTAGCTAGAACAGTGACCGGAAGTATGGGCAGAATAATCCCATGGTCACTGTGGACTAGGGTAGTCTACCCCGATGTCCAAGTCAGGATGTAATTTATTTGTTCATGTTTTCTAATCTATCTGTTTTTATAATGTTCTAAAACAAAATGTTGTTGTATACCCTGTTGGTGTACCTTGTTATTTAATATATGCGAATGTATGCTTTGCCTTTGAAAAAGGGGAAGATGTGATGATAGCAGGATGTGATGTCACTAGCATGTGGGCGGGGCTTAGGTCCGGTGTCTGTGTCGCAGTTAGTTTAGTACAATCAACCTGTCTGGATGTGTATTGCTATGCTCTGTAATAAAATAGAGTTGTACCATCATTGCTGTGTCCTGCATATGTCCTGCATCTCATGACAGTGATCACCATGCTTACAGTGAAAAAAAGATTTTAGAGTGTTCAAATATAAATATAAATACTATAGTTGAATCATCCAGTAACCATTATTCTTTTCAATATACTGGGGACAGCACATTATTTAAAGTTGCCCTTTTAAGTGCTACTATATTGCTAAGAAAATATTAGTTGGCGTTACTAACTGGGACAGTTATTGAGGTCCTCATATTGTAGAAAGAAATTTGATCTGTGGAACATAGAGGAAGCTGTACTCTGAGCTTTTTAAATGTTCTAAATGTAATCAATAATCTTTTGAAAAGGATATCTAGCCAAATATTTTCTATCAGGGTGCTTTGTTCATGAGTGACATACTCAACACTTGGGATGGGCGAATGCGTTTATATTCAAATTTGAATGTTAGAACGAATGTTATTGTAGAAATTTGATTTACATAATAGAATGTTAAGAACGAATATTCTTAAAAATTCGATTTTCGAATGTTATTTACAGTTTTCGAATGTCACATATTACATTTATAAAATACAATTGTAGACTAGAAACACTATTTCGAATTTCAATGTCACATTCAAATCGAATATCACATTCAAATTTGAATATTACATTTATAAAACACAGTACTAGACTAGAAATACTATTTTGAATTTGAATGTCACATTCAAATCGAATATCACATTCGAATCGATTATACATTTATTAAACACAGTTGTAAACTATAAATACTATTTCGAATTCGAATGTGACATTCAAATTCGAATGTGACATTCAAATTCGAATATTACATTTAAAACACAGTATTAGACTAGAAATACTATTTCAAATTCGAATGTGACATTCGAATGTAGCATTCGAATTTGAATATTACATTTATTAAACACAGTTGTAGACTAGAAATACTATTTCGAATTTGAATGTCACATTCAAATTCGAATATTACATTTAAAACACAGTATTAGACTAGAAATACTATTTCAAATTCGAATGTGACATTCAAATGTAGCATTCGAATTAGAATATTACATTTATTAAACACAGTTGTAGACTAGAAATACTATTTCGAATTTGAATGTCATATTCAAATTCGAATATTACATTTCGAAATTGAATGAATACATAGGTAAACATTCTATTATTCAAACAAATATTTTCGAATTTTATTGAATAATTCGAAAATGAACATTCGAAAATAGAATGTTAGAATGTTATATAAACATTCGAAATTCGATTCAAACGAACGAATGTATCAAAATTCATTTTAATTTTCAAATTTTTAGAAACATTCGCCCATCCCTACTCAACACACACATTTGATGGGGAAAATGCCAATGTACACTAGCACTTTTTGCTTATCCGATATGGATGTCAAGTAAAATTAAAAAGAATGTTGGACTAAAGGGTTATAAATATTGTGGTAAGAGCTCATAGAATTGTAAGGCCTATTTGGTGCATATATATATATATATATATATATATATATATATATATATATATTTATTTATTTTTAAAAAAATAATAATTTTAAAATCAATATTCCTTGCTGTGAAAATAAAAAGCGTGTCAGTGTCTACCAATAATTCAGTAGGACTTAGCCAGTGAGCAGTTAGTCCTTAAGACATGAACTTCCTGTTAAGTTCGGAATTAAAATAAACAGCTTTAACATATATATTTTTTTAATGAAAAAAAAAGAAAAAAAATACTATGTTTATATGGTGTCCCTTTCATTTAAACCCAATTATTCAAATAATTCAAACTAAACAAATATATTTGTTTGGAAAAATTAAGACCATACTTGGTGGTAGATTTACCAACGCTGTTGGCATTTAGTGATGTTGGGCAGACATGATTATCTACAGCAAATCATGTCCGCCCGCCACTTGATAACTTGGCCCCATAATGTAAATATTCAAACAAATTTAAACAAAAATAAAATATTATATGTACATATTTCTATTTATTACTTATATCTATACATAACAACTTTTTGGGTCATACTTTCTTTTAATGACATACAAATTCACATATATTCCAATTTTATATTGAATAATTTAAATTCGGATGCCAATGAAACCTTATGATTAGTCTTCAAGCAATTCATGAACTTCTTTTAGGATAAAGGTTTTTCTGGCCTGTTCATAACTATGAACTAAGAGGATGACTGTTAACAAGACCTTAAGGGTATTTGGATACATGGAATTAAATTCCCATTGGAGTTAAGACATGAATGTGAGCAATCCTGGAATTCAGCCCAGCTCTTAGGCTAAACGTTGCTTAAGTCATTTAACAGAGCTTTCAATCCATGTGATAAGATTATGAATGTGATAGAACCTGCTTATGATCAGCTCTGTTTCTGGAAATAATTTATAAAATTAATTACATGCTAAATCAGCAACTCAATGAAGGGACATTACATTCTATTCCAAATGTATTATTTTTTTTTTAAATGGGCATCCCTGTTCTGAATAAACCTACTGAAATTGTCACCAATTAGCCAGTAACCAAAATATACCTTGCTATCATTTATATACAAATATGCATTTATTTTTAATTACTTTTTATATATACACAAATTAATTGCAACATGGTTCATCAGTGATGCTTCATACACTCTGAGATGACATTTCCACCTGTAAACCAATAGCTGTGGTAGCATACAGAACAGTGCCATATGACTAGCTTGGATATTGGTTTAGAGGCGAAAACGTCACCTTAAAGGGATGCCATGAGCGGCCGGAATCGCTGATCTCAGCAAAAAAGGCAGCGGCACAGAAAGGGTAAGTTTAGAACATACAGTATATATACAGTAATGATAGTTGTGGGATAAGCACTCTCACCTCCTCCTCAGTAAACGGCCAGGGTGACAGGAACAGTGGTTATTTATAGTATAAAGTAGATCCGCACTCACTGGACTTTGAAAAAACAAAACGTGGTTTATTGTTGTGACGTTTCGGAGATCAAACCTTCCCCTTCATCAGACCAGGCCTGATGAAGGAGATGGTTTGATCTCCGAAACGTCACAACAATAAACCACGTTTTGTTTTTTCAAAGTCCAGTGAGTGCGGATCTACTTTATACTGTATATATACAGTATATATATATATATATATATATATACTGTATATATAAAATTTTATAAAGTGATGACTGAAAGTTCTATTTATTGTTAGTGATGGTAAATCCTAGCATTTTTAAAATGCTAGGATTTACCATCACTTTAACTATTTTCGTGAGTTAAAGGTACTGTATAGTATGGTCGACATTAAACTTTCATGATTCAGATAGAGCTTTCAATTTTAAGCAACTTTCAAATTTACGCCTATTATATTTGTCTTCGTTCTCTTGCTATCTTTATTTGGAAAAGCAAGAATGTAGGCTTTAGAGCCGGACCAGTTTTGGTTCTGCACCTGTATAGCACTTTCTGATTGGTGTCTAAATGTAGCAACCAATCAGCAAACGCTACCCAGGTGCTGAACCAAAATGGTCTGGCTCCTAAGTTTACATTCAAATAAAGATACCAAGAGAATGAAGAAAAATTGATAATAGGAGAATATTAGCAATTTGCTTTAAATTGCATGCTCTATCTGAATCATGAAAGTTTAATTTTGACTAGACTATTCCTTTAACATTAAAAAAATGTTTTAACATAAATTAATACATAATGAGAAAAACGGAAATGGGTTAACTATAGTAACTCCAGTAATCATAAAATGGGTTAACTTCAACCACCATGACATTATTTTAAGAATATCAAATGCAATTTGTGTGTTAAATGATATTTCTTTCTATAGCATAGAGAGTCCACAATTCATTCCAATTACTAATGGGATATTCACTCCTGGCCAGCAGGAGGCGGCAAAGAGCACCCCAGCAAAGCTGTTAAAGGGATATGAAACCCAACATTTTTCTTTCATGATTCAGATAGAGGATACAATTTTTAAACAACTTCTAATTTACTTCTATTATCTAATCTGTTTCATTCTCTTGGTATCATTTGTTGAAGGAGCAGCAATGCCCTAATGGTTTCTAACTGAACACATGGGTGAGTCAATCACAATCGATATATATATATGTAACCACCAATCAACAGCTAGAACCTAGGTTCTCTGTTGCTCCTGAATTTGCTTAGATAAACATTTCATCAAAGGATAACAAGAGAAGGAAGCAAATTAAATAATAGAAGTAAATTGGAAAGTTGATTAAAATTGTATTCTCTAGCTGAATCACAAAATATTTTTTTTGGGTTTCATGTCCCTTTAAATATCACTTCCCTTACCCATAACCCCCAGTCATTCTCTTTGCCTTGATCACGCGAGGATGGCGAAGAAGGTGTCTGAATATTTTAATCCTTTAAATGGGTACTTTTCCTGCAAGCAAGGATTAGGGGCTATGCTGTGTCCATGTCAATCTCTTTAGTAAGAGTAATGGTGACTTTTAGCAGTTAGAAGGGGAGTGAGGTGGTCCTTGCTTTATTTCTAACATTTATGCTACCCCTATTATAGAAAGCCAGGGTTGGTTACTCTGTTCTTTCTTTTACTTTCAGGTCCCTGTTAGCGGCCGGATGAGGCTGACAGACCTGAAGCTGCTGTGACTGCTCTACAGCAGAAGATGCTGGAGGGTGTCTTTTTATATATTTTTTTGGGGACAAGAAAAAATCATGAAGAGAGGACTGGTATACTCAGGGACTGGGTGGGACCTGCTCCCTCGGGAAAGGTTTATATTTTATTATAGACTATTATATATCTGCATGTTTGGGATATTTACGGTGGAGCAGTTTCCTGGATCTTAGCTCCCAGGACACAGATTGCCGCTTTTAAAGCCCTATGACGGATCAGTGGATAAAGACCCATGCTTTATGGGGACCGGGCATATTATACTTTCGTTCTATTCCTGCCAGGTCTATTTTTATAGATGCTTAGGTGTTTTCCTTACTAGGGGGCACAGCGCATCAGTATATCCACATGTTATATTACTTGCATGGGGGTGTTAGACTAATACTTTTCTGGCTGTTTTTTTGTGCGCTTGTACTTAGGGCGCAGCTTCAGGCTTTTAACAGTTTAGTTACGCAGTTAGGATGCCGACAGTTGTATCTGTTAAAGGGACACTCAGGTTTTATTAAATGTTCATGATTCAGATACAGCATGTAATTTTAAACAACTTTCCAATTTACTTCCATTAAAAAAAAATGTGCACAGTCTTTTATATTTACACGTTTTTGAGTCACCAGCTCCTACTGAGCATGTGCAAGAACTCAGACTATACGTATATACATATGTGATTGGCTGATTGCTATCACATGGTACAGGGGGAGTGGAAATATACATAACTTTGAAATGTGTTAGAAAAGAATCTACTACTCATTTGAAATTCAGAGTAAATGCTATTGTATTGTCTTGTTATCTTGCATTTGTTGATTATGCAAAATCTACTGTGTTTACTGGTCCTTTAAGTTTCTCCTTCTGCCTTTAGCATTTATGTGAATAGTTTCACTCACAGGGTACACATCTTCCCTCTCAAGTGCTCATCGACAACGATGTGTTTGGGATTTTTATTTTGTATTAGCACACATTTGCAGCCTGATGTTTCCTTAGCCGAAATAACGAGAGTCTTGCAGGGAGAGTGCACAGGGGATTAATCTCTTTAATCTCTTAACCACAGTCCTTTATTTCCCTAATGTGAGGTGATCATAATGCTTTTTTTAATTTAAAGGGACATGAAACCCCAAAAATTTAGGTTTAGGAAGAACATGCAATTTTAAACAATTTTCTAATTTACTTCTATTATCTAATTTGCTTCATTTTCTTGTTATCCTTTGCTGAAAAGCATATCTAGATAGCCTCAGTAGCTGCTGATTGGTGGCTGCACATAGATGCCTTGTGTAATTAGCTCACCCATGTGCATTGATATTTCTATAACAAGGGATATCTAAAGAATGAAGCAAATTAGATAATAGAAGTAAATGAGAAAGTTGTTTGAAATTGTATTCTCTATCTGATTAATGAAAGAAGAATTTTGGGTTTAATGTCCCTTTAATTTTCCCCTTTAGTACGGCAGCACCTCCACTGCTTAAGAGCTGCATATGATGCCCGTATTTATGACAAGGGAGATTTTGCAGGCTATTTTTGGCTTAGGATTCCGTATTAAGGGAAATATTTATGATTTGTGTTATGTGGTGTGGCTCAAGCACGTTTTTGACATTATGTTTCTTGCTTTATTGAACACTATTTTAGAAAGCTTGATGATGGTTCATATTTTAATCCGTTTTCCTGCCTTGGACAGTAGAGCTGGCACACTTTATTTAGTTTTTATCAGCTTGGTTTCTCAGCTGATTACTAGCGTTTCCTGTAATTTGATGAGCAGATCCAGGTGAATATACTGGAAAGTGTGGATACTGCTCTTTATTTAGCCACATAGCTAAATATAGAGTTTTTATTAAGAAGTCACTTAGACTTTTTCCTTTATATTTTAGGTGCCGACTTAGCTTTTCTGTTTTTACAGAGTATAGATTGGTTTTAGCTGCAATCTGGTGACCGTTTTTGGTAATTTTTTATATTAACTATTCATGAAATTTCTCTCATATGGAGTTGATTTCTAGATGGCATTTATATAGTCTTAAGTTTATTTTCTAAGGCCTTTCTTAAGGTTATTTTATGTATCCATATTCTATGTAGCATGGGCACATTTCTTTTTTGTTCTCTCTTTTACAATAGAGTGATTTCTGTTAAGGTCCCTGATCTCATGTTTGGTCACACCTTTTCTATTTTCTATTTATGAACCACTGTTGTAATTTCTCTTATTGAGGTGATTCTCTCTATATTTATGTCATCAGGAATCATTTAGGTGACATACATATATTTAATTTAGTGACCTTAGAACACATATGTTTTATGAGTAGTACCTTATTTGGTATATGGGCTGTACAGATAGTCTCTATCTTTTTGTAGTGTTTGTCGCTAAGGATGTGAGGATGTCTGTGGCATTATGGATTCCTTCATAACATGTTTTTTAGTGAGTTCACTAATATGTTTATATTTATTTAGTGTTCATATTTATTTTATATGTACCAATATGTACCATCTGGAGTTATTCTTGATGATAACCCTCAGGTGGGGGGTTCCAGATTTGGATCTGATGGCGTTGTGTCAAGTCGCCAAGCTTCCTAGTACGGTTTTAGATCTAGTGATTCAAAAGCCATTCTGATAGACTCTGTGACGGTTCCTTGGAATTTTGGTCGAGCATACCTGTTTCCTCTGTTTGTTCTCCTTCCACAAGTCATTGCTTATATCAATCTGGAGAAAGTATCTGTGATTCTCATAGCTCCTGCCTGGCCTTGCAGGATCTGGTTTTAGGATCTGGGGGAGATGTCATCTCTTCCATCTTTGGAATTTTCAGCTGAGGAAGGACCTTCTACTTCAGGGTCCATTCCTCCATCAAAATCTGGATTCTCTGACGCTGACTGCTTGGAAATTGATCGCAGAGTTTTGGCTAGGTGTAGCTTCTCTGAGAATATCTTTGATTCCATGCTTCAGGCTTGTTAGCCTGTTACGTGCTAGATTTACCATAAGGTATGGCGCAAATACCTTTACTGGTGTGATTAGATGGGTTTCTCTTGGAACAGAGTAAGAGTTCCTCAAATTTTAGCTTTTCTTCAGGAGGGCCTGCGGAAAGGTTTGTCGGTCAGTTTTCTGAAGGGTCAGATATCTGCACTGTCTATTCTTTTGCATAAACGTCTGGCAGATCTGTCAGATGTTCAATCTTTTGTTTAGGCCTTGGCCAGAATCAGGCCTGTGTTTAAACCTGTTGCTCCTCCTTGGAGCCTTAATCTTGTTTTTAAAGTTTTGCAGCAGGCTCCGTTTGAGCTGATGCATTATGTTGATATTAAATTACTATCTTGGAATGTTTGCTTCTTATTGCTATTTCTTCTGCTTGTAGAGTTTCTGAACTTGCGGCTCTGCAGGGTGATTCCCCTTACCTTATTTTTCATGCTGATAAGGCGGTCCTCTCTACTAAACTGGGGTTTCTCCCTAAGGTAGCATCGGATCACAATATTAATCAGGAAATTGATGTTCCTTCTTTTTGTAACAATCCTTCTTCCCAGAAGGAATGTCTTTTGCATAACTTGGATGTTGTGTGTGCTTTAAAATTTTACCTTCAAGCAACTAAAGATTTTCAGCAGTCTTCTGTCCTGTTTGTTGTTTTCTCTGGTAAGCGTAGGGGTCAGAAGGCCACTTTTCTCTCTGGTTTAAAATTGTTATTCATTTAGTTTATGAGACAGCTGGACATCAGCCTCCTGAGAAAATTAAGGCTCATTCCACTAGAGCTGTTTCTTCTTCCTGGGCTTTCAAAAGTGAAGCTTTTTTTGCAAGGCGGCCACATGGTCCTCTATTCATACTTTTTCCAAATTTTATACTTTTGCCTTGGCTGAGGCTTCTTTTGGGAGAAAAGTTCTTCAAGCGGTGGTGCTTTTGGTTTAGGTCCGCTTGTCTTGCTCTCCCTCCCTTTCATTCTGTGTCCTCTAGCTTGGGTATTGGTTCCCATTAGTAATTGGAATGAATCATGGAAAAAACTAAATTTATGCTTACCTGATAAATTTCTTTCTTTCCAGAGAGTCCACGACCCACCCTTGTTTAAATTCAGATGACAGTTTTTGTGCACAAAGCTCAGGCACCTCTATATACTTGTGTTACTTCTTTTTCCGTTCCCTTCCGCCGAATGACTGGGGGTTATAGGTAAGGGAAGTGATACTTAACAGCTTTGCTGGGGTGCTCTTTACCGCCTCCTGCTGGCCAGGAGTGAATATTCCATTAGTAATTGGAATGAATCGTGGATGCTCAGAAAGAAAGAAATTTATCAGGTAAGCATAAAATTAGTTTTTTCCCATTGGGTTCAAGTTGGGTTTACAGTTTTGACATTGCAAACTAAAAAAAGATAGGAGACCTTTAATATTCACAAAGTTACTTTATAATTGTTTGAAAAGTAGTCTCTAGGAAATAAAGATTTAATTTTGAATGGCATAATGTAATTTTTTTTATTTTATATATATATATATATATATATATATATATATACACATATATTATTATTATTATTATTTATTACACACTCATAAAAAATAAAAAATAATCTCACTGTAATATTACAATTTATGACCAATTACTAGTATATAAGTATATTTTACATCTATATAAACAATTTGCTGCCTCCCCAACATTTATGTATAGGCCCATGTTTGCAACTATGGGAACTATTATATATTTATTTGCTCATTTTATCCTTGAAAGTAATTTCCTCTCTGTCCAAGACAAGATAAACTGTTATTTGTGCTCATGTATATTTTATATAAGTACTGTTATACCTTTAGGCATTTGTCCTATATCAGGGATGACACAACATTAGTCCTTAGGGAATGAGACACACCAGATATTAAAGTGAAGGTAAAGTTCGCTATATCTCATTATCAAATTTTACTTGTCCCCCTAAATGAATAGTACTTTCAGTCATCATTTTATTTTAATTATCAATATAATTCAAGTTTTCGCTGTTTCTAATTACCTTTATCCTGTCCGTAAATTCAACCCAGTTAATATTTTTTTTTTTTGCTGCAGGTCATGTTTTTTGAGCATCCATTTAAAATTCTGACCATTAGGCGGCCGTCAATCTACGTCATCCTTCCCCTGGATGATCTGTGCATGCGTTTACTATTTCCTGTTAGTCTGGTAAAATAAGTGTGCACCCGTTTCGCGCATGCTTATTCCAATTGTTATTGAAATTGCATAATATGTAGTACACTTTCTTGAAACGGCACCAATTGCGGACTGATACAATTTTAACAAACGGGATCAATTTCTTCAATATAATTCTAAGTAAGTTTATATGTTATTTCAATTTTAAAAATTAGAATAATGACTTTGACAAATCTAATGTAGGCTACAACAAATTATTATTAAAAACAAAGTTTATTATATCTACAGAATCACTATGGAATCAGTATGGAATACTATGGAATACTATAAATGGAATATTATGAAATATGTTATAATATGGAATACTATAATAATATGGAATACTATGGAATCAATATGGAATCGATATGTGCATGCCCAGTTCGTAGGATACTCGTGAACACGCGTTGGTGACACATATAGAGCGGGTGGGACCGCTCTATATGTCATTATATCTGAATAAGGAAATGGCTAATGGGAAGAGTCAGGAAAGGCACAGTATAGAAATTTAAAACATGTTTATTGAATATATATATAATCGTTTTTGGAAAAGAAGTTAGCGATTATATTGTTTAAAGTGTGACTAATTAAATTGTGTATAGAGATAGGTCAAACTTAACCTTCACTTTAAATACTTGTGGTAGCACAGCTAAGTTAGTAAGTGGCAAAGGCATAGAGCAATCCATAAAATCTGGTCTTTCTTCACCCCTTGCTCTATAAGTAAATATATATTATGTCCATGAAACAATAATTTTGTAGAGAAAGATAGACCAACAAATAAATATAAGTATTTGCAATTAATAGATGGCAAAGCCTAACATACCATACAATACACTTTTAATTGTACAAATGCAAAACAAAATGCAGCATGAGTCCAAGTAAAATAAGTTACAGTCCATTTAATTAAGTTTTGGTTTGATATAGAAGAAACATCTATTTTACATACAAAAATATACCCAAAGGAGTGATTTCCCAAACATTTTATACTTGGCAGCTGGTATAGCGAGTTACTGAAAACACATTGAGCCAGATTAGGAGCGGAGCTCTATTTAGTGCTTTCGCTCACGTGCTAACTGCTAACTTTTTGCACACATCGGGCTGCGATCATAGTACTAGTTGAAAGTAAAAATGTGCGCGCTAAGCCGAACTTTGAATATTGCACAAGCGATAACCTATTCCGCCATAGAAGTTAATAGAGGGAAAAAGTGGAAAAAGACCCACTCTTGCTCTAACCCAAATGCATATTCTCAAGTGCTCTAACCCGTCATAAAAATATGAATATTTTACATTCCATGTTCTATTTATTCATAAATACACATTTGTGCATATATCTGATGTTTTTTTGGTACACTATATATATATATATATATATATATATATATATATATATATACAGTATATATATATATATATATATATATATACACATTGATAGGTATAGATATATGTATGCAAATTATTATGACGCTGGGGAAGTCTCCCTATGGGTGATGGGGGAAACCAGACGTGGACTCCTTGCCCAGTGTGCTTAGAGGAATGTGGCTGCACCTCACTGATGAGGCCCATAGGAGGCCGAAACGATCATCTGGGGTTGTCATGTTCCTTGTTCAGAGGAGAATTGCCTGGTATTTCGGGGCTGGACTGACCTTACTTGGCGGGATCAGAATGATATACTTCGGGAAAGTTTTCTTCTGTGAAAAGCACACTGGTCTAAAAGAGGCTGCTTCCGGGTGGTAAATCGCCATAGAACAAGCCACTGAGCTGTTGTTCGTTCCTGGTAGAGCGCTTCTCTCTTTGTATGCAAAATATATACAGATATATATAGGAATATCTATTTATAAATACATAGAACATATCCCCTATGTGCAGAACAGTGGAATGTCAAATATTTACAGTAAATACATAGTTAAAACTTTTATTAAAATTTATATTGCATAAATATGCTTTATGCAAAGGGCTCCAATGTACTTACTGTATATATATCTATATCTGTATGTGTACATATGTATTTATGTGTATATATGTTCTAACACCTGAGATCTTTGAGCCTTTATAACTTTTGTGTGCAATATTTTATTAATAATTTTTATTAGATGGTGTTATTATAAGTATTACTGTATTGTGTAATGTATTTTTGATGTGTTTTGTGACACTTTATAGTTTTGCGAAACAGTTAAAGGGACATAATACTCATATGCTAAATCACTTGAAACTGATGCAGTATAACTGTAAAAAGCTGACAGGAAAATATCACCTGAGCATCTCTATGTAAAAAAGGAAGATATTTTACCTCACAATCTCCTCAGCTCAGCAGAGTAAGCTCTGTGTAAAAAGTTATACTCAGCTGCTGCCCAGCTGCAGGTACAAAAAATGAAAAAAAAAATGAAGAAATGAACTGCAGCTAATCAGCATCAACAGTGCTGAGGTCATGAACCCTTTTAAGGCTGTGACACACTGCAAGCGATACGGCACGAGGCAAAGCAGCTGCTTCACACCGCGTCGCATCGCTTCTGAAGTTTAAATATTTCATCTCTGAGCACTCAGCTACACGACCTGACGCAGCAGAGTAATCAGAGATGAAAAGGCAGGACACACTGAGGTAGCACAGCTGCATCTACACGCTGTGCGCCGCTCTCCGCTTGCATTGTGTCACAGCCTTTACTGTGATCTCATGAGATTTCAAATAGTAAACGTCCTTAAACTGAATTGGAAAATAACATGAGTTTTCACGAGGCTCACTCCCTTGCCTGTCCCAAGACAGACATACTGATTTGCTGCTTAAAGTCCTTTTCAATGGGTTGTGAATACTTAGGACAAAAAGGTTGCAATTTACTTAATGCAGATTGCAACTCACAATGTTTTTTTGTTGTTAAAAAAAGCAAACCTCCGAATGAAACAGACTTTTTTACAGTTGCAGCTCCAGATCATTTCGGGGATTTTGTACCAAGATGCACCTGCTCTCCGGGCAGTGATGGGAGAGAGCAGAGTTGGGGCTACCCATTTTATTTTTAAAATCCCCCCTACTGCCGCAAAGCAGAAACCTAAAAAAAAATGCAGAGTCTGTACCAAGAGGGGGCAGAGAAAGGACACCATATATTACTGTCCTATTGCCCTGGACAGCCTGGGCTCTGCATTGGGGACTGCTTCAAGCAGACCGCGGTATCATACAATGGTCCATTTTAAATTTTTTTTTTAAATTTGCCGTTTTTTTGTTCATTTTTTCTTACTTTTACAGTGCCTGATTCTTAAATTTCACTACTATTTTTTTTTATAAGTTCTAAAATTGGTGCTGTATTTTACCAAAACCCCTGTCAAACCTATGCATGGGGGGCATGGGTGTACTCAGGGGGCCTTGCAGAAAACAATCTGGAGTGTATTTTTGCAATAATTTACAACAGGCTCTCCTAAATCATAGTAAAAAAGCAATGTGTGTGTAAAAATGAAAATTGAAAAATTACCACCACTTACACTTTTTTTGGCTAAAATGGTTGCATCAAAGGAATCAAAACACACCATATACAATAACTTGGGGTGTCAAATATATACACTTTTATGGCAATAAATAAAAGTGAGGTATGCGATAGGCCCCAAACTAAAGATAGGCCTATCAAAATAAATACTCTCACCTTTAACTAATATTAAAAGTCATAAAATTGTAACAGAATCTTCCCAAAATCCTGGCAAACCTATGCGTGGGGGGCATAGGTGTACTCAGGAGGTCTTGCAGAAAACAACCTGTTTTCTTGCAATAACTTATAACAGGCTTTCCTAAATCATAGCCAAAAAGCAATGTGTGTGTAAAAATAAAAAAAATACCACCACACACTTTCTCCAATTTTTTTTGGCTAAAACAGTTGCATCAAAGGCATCAAAACACCACATATACAATACCTTGAGGTCTCAACTTCTGAAATATATGTATGTTCATGCCGAGCAAATAAATTGAGGTAGGTAAAAAAGGCCCCCCCAAAAGAAGATAGTCAAAGAAGATATATTAAATTTGAGAAAATCACAAACATATGTTAGAAGTTTGGCATTGCAAACCCCAAACAACCCAACAAACCTATGCATAGGTGATATTACTGTACTTAGGAGATCTTACTTAACAAATATTGGGATCTTACTTAAAGGATTACTTTCTGTTATAATTTTTAAAGTAAACAACTAACATATTAAAGTTAATAAACATTAATTAAAACCTACTGACCTATATTTTCTCCAAAACGAAGTTTCATAACGTTCTAAAAGTTATATATTTTATTCGCCGATGATGTCATATCCTGCCCACTATTTTCAGCACTGCATGTTCAAAATACTTAAACCAATAACTTTGTGTTTAAAGCGCCATTTTGAAACCTAGGTATTGTAAACGGAGCAAAGGATACCCACGGAGTGGGTTTGGAAAACAATTACATTTGCAGACAAGATTTCTGATATACGGTAGAGATATGTTAATGAAATGCTATTGATAAAAAGCGTATTTGGGGTAGTTAGTTAGTAACAGGCATAGAAAATATTTACTTACAGTGGCCCTTTAACAAACATATGTTAGAAGTTTGGCATTGCAAACCCAAAACAACCCAACAAACCTATGCATAGGTGATATCGCTGTACTTAGGAGATCTTACTTAACAAATATTGGGGTGTTCTTTGGCAGTAACATATAACCGGAACTGAGAATGCATGCCTAACGTACAATGTGTGTGAAAATTAACACAAAAAAAGGACAACCCAAAAGTTTGACAAAGACTGATGGTTAAATTAGTGCAAGGAAAGTGTAAAAATACCAGCTTTTGAAATAGCATAGGGTGTCTACCTTTCAAAAATATATGGTTTGATGGGGGTAAATTACATTGTCCTGCTTCAGAAATGTCCCAAATAGGACATGGGTGCATGATGACAGATGTGAAAGTTCCAAGTTGGAAAACTGGAATGCGCCCCTTAAAAATATGGCTTTTTAGCCCCCTGAGAACCCGACAAACCTATTTATGGGTTGTATCACTGTACTCAGGAGATATTTTTGAACACATATTGAGGTGATTTTTGTCAGTAACACATAACAGGAAGTAAGAATCCATGCCTAAATTACAATGTGTGTGAAAAATAACACAAAAAATGACTGCCCAAAAGGTTGACAAAGATTGGTTGTTAAATAAGTGCATGGAAAGTGTTCAAATACCAGCATTTCAAATACCCTAGGGTGTCTATTTTTCAAAAAATATATGGTTTAATTGGGATAAATTACATTGGCCAGCTTCACAAATGTCCCAAATAGGACATGGGTGCATGATGACAGATGTGAAAGTTCCAAGTTGGAAAACTGGAATGCACCCCCTAAAAATAAGGCCTTTTAGCCATCTGATAACCGAAAAAACCTATTTATTTGTGGTATCACTATACTCAGGAGATGTTGTTGAACACATATTGAGGTGTTTTTGGCAGTTACACATAACAGGAACTAAGAATTCATGCCTAAAGTACAATGTGTGTAGAAAATAACACAAACAAATGACTACTCAAAAGCTTGACAAAGACTGGTGGTTGAATAAGTGCATGGAAAGTGTAAACATACCAGCATTTCAAATACCCTAGGGTGTCTACTTTTCAAAAATATAAGGTTTGATGTGAGTAAATTACATTGGCCAGCTTCAGAAATGTCCCAAATAGGACATGAGTGCATGATGACAGATGTGAAAATTCCAAGTTGGAAAACTGGAATGCGCCCCCTAAAAATAAGGCATTTTAGACCCCTGATAACCTGACAAACCTATTCATGGGTGTTATCAATGTACTCAGGAGATGTTGTTGAACAAATACTGAGGTGTTATTTGTCCTTAAAACATAACAGGAACTAAGCATCTATGCCTAAATTACAATGTGTGTGAAAAATAACACAAAAAAATGACTACCCATAGGTTTGGCAAAGACTGGTTGTTGAATAAGTGCATAGAACGTGTTAAAATACCAGCATTTCAAATACCCTAGGGCATCTGCTTTTCAAAAATATATGGTTTGATGGGGGTAAATTACATTGGCCAGCTTTAGAAATGACCCAACTCCCAAATAGGATATGGGAGCATGATGACCAATGTGAAAATTCCAAGTTGGAAAACTGGAATGCGCCCACTAAAAATAAGGCCTTTTAGCCCCCTGATAACCTAAAAAACCTATTCATGGGTGGTATCACTCTACTCAGGATATGTTGTTGAACACATATATTGATGTGTTTTTTTGTCAGTAACACATAACAGGAACTGATAATCCATGCCTAAAATGCAATCGGCTAGATTACGAGTTTTGCGGTATGAGGGGTGTGGTGTTAACTTGCACGTTATTGTCACCACTCACTTAACTACAGCGCTGGTATTACAGGTTTTCAGAAACCCAGTGTTAAAAGGCAAGAAGTGAGCGTAGAGCAAAATTGCGCTCCATACCGCACTCCAATACCAACGCTGCTTAAGTCAGCAGTGATCTGGTTGTATGTACTTGTGCACAATTTCCCCATAGACATCAATAGGGAGAGCCGGCTGAAAAAGCCTAACACCTACAATAAAGCAGCGTAAAGCTCAGTAACGCAGCCCCATTGATTCCTATGGGGAAACTAAATTTATGTTTACACCTAACACCCTAACATGAACCCTGAGTTTAAACACCCCAATCTTACACTTATTAACCCCTAATCAGCTGCCCCCTGATATCTACATTATATTTATTAACCCCTTATCTGCTGCTCCGGACATCGCCGCCACCTACATTATACTTATGAACCCCTAATCTGCTGCCCCCAACATCGTCAACACCTACATTATATTTATTAACCCCTAATCTGCTGCCCACAACATTGCTGACACCTACATAATGTTATTAACCCCTAATCTGCCGCCCCAATGTCATCACCACTATAATAAACATATTAACCCCTAAACCGCCATACTCCCGCATCGCAAACACTAGTTAAATATTATTAACCCCTAATCTTCCACCCCTAACATCGCCGCCACCTACCTACATGTATTAACCCCTAATCTGCCGCCCCCAACGTCACCACCACTATATTATATTTATTAACCTCTAAATCTAAGTCTAACCCTAACCCTAACACCCCCTAACTTAAATATAATTAAAATAAATCTAAATAAAACATACTATTATTACCTAAATTATTCCTATTTAAAACTAAATACTTACCTGTAAAATAAACCCTAAGCTAGCTACAATATAACTAATAGTTACATTGTATCTATTTTAGGGTTTATTTTTATTTTACAGGCAAGTTTGTATTTATTTTAACTAGGTAGAATAGTTACTAAATAGTTATTAAATATTTAATAACTACCTAGCTAAAATAAATACAAATGTACCTGTAAAATAAAACTTAACCTGTCTTACACTAACACCTAACCTAACCCTACAATTGAATAAATTAGCAAAATTAAATACAGTTAACTAAATTAAATACAATTAGCTAAATTACAAAAAAAAACAACCCTAAATTACAGAAAATAAAAAACAAATTACAAGATCTTTAAACTAATTACACCTAATCTGATAGCCCTATCAAAATAAAAAAATCCCACCCAAAATAAAAAAAACCTAGCCTAAACTAAACTACCAATAGCCATTAAAAGGGCCTTTTGCAGGGCATTGCCCCAAAGAATCCAGCTCTTTTACCTGTATAAAAAAAATAGAAACAACCCCCCCAACAGTAAAACCCACCACCCACACAACCTACTCCCCAAATAAAACCCTAGCTAAAAAAACCTAAGCTCCCCATTGCCCTGAAAAGAGCATTTGTATGGGCATTGCCCTTAAAAGGGCATTTAGCTCTATTGCAGCCCAAGCCCTGCAATACACCCAATACACCCTTACACCCTTAAAAATCCTAACGCTAACCCCAGAAGATTCACTTACCGGGAGAAGTCTTCATCCAAGCGGCAAGATGTCCTCAACGAAGCCGGCAGAAGTGGTCCTCCAGATGGGCAGAAGTGGTCCTCTAGACGGGCAGAAGTCTTCACCCAGATGGCATCTTCTATCTTCATCCTTCCGACGTGGAGCGTCTCCATCTTCAAGACATCTGGCGCAGAGCATCCTCTTCAATCAACTGCTTCTTGCTGAATGAAGCGTTCTTTAAATGACGTCATCCAAGATGGCGTCCCTTAGATTCCTGATCCAATCAGCCAATAGGATTGAGCTTCCATTCTATTGGCTGAATGGAATGGGGAGCTTAGGTTTTTTTAGTTAGGGTTTTATTTGTGGGTTGTTGGGGGTTGGTTGTGTGGGTGGTGGGTTTTACTATTGGGGGGGGTGTTTGTATTTTTTTTTACAGGTAAAAGAACTGATTTCTTTGGGGCAATGCGCCGCAAAAGGCCCTTTTAAGGGCTTTTGGTAGTTTAGTTTAGGCTAGGGTTTTTTTTTATTTTGGGTGGGCTTTTTTTATTTTGATAGGGCTATTAGATTAGGTGTAACTAGTTTAAAGATCTTGTAATTTGTTTTTTATTTTCTGTAATTTAGTGTTTCGTTTTTTTGTAATTTAGCTAATTTTATTTAATTTAGTTAATTGTATTTAATTTAGGTAATTTATTTAATTGTAGTGTAGTGTTAGGTGTTAGTGTAACTTAGGTTTGGTTTTATTTTACAGGTACTTTTATATTTATTTTAGCTAGGTAGTTATTAAATAGTTAATAACTATTTAGTAACTATTCTACCTAGTTAAAATAAATACAAACTTGCCTGTAAAATAAAAATAAACCCTAAGCTAGATACAATGTAACTATTAGTTATATTGTAGCTAGTTTAGGGTTTATTTTATAGGTAAGTATTTAGTTTTAAATAGGAATTATTTAGGTAATGATATTAATTTGTTTTTAGATTTCTTTTAATTATATTTAAGTTAGGGGTTGTTAGGGTTAGACTTAGATTTTGGGGTTAATAAATTTAATGTAGTGGCGGTGACATTGGGGGTGGCAGATTAGGGGTTAATAAATGTAGGTAGGTTGCGGCGATGTTAGGGACAGCAGATTAGGGGTTAATAATATTTAACTAATGTTTGCGAGGCGGGAGTGCGGCGGTTTATGGGTTAATATGTTTAATATGTTTATTCTAGTGGTGGCAATGTCTGGAGCGGCAGATTAGGGGTTAATATTTTTATTTTAGTGTTTGTGATGCGGGAGGGCCTCGGTTTAGGGGTTAATAGGTAGTTAATAGGTAGTTTATGGGTGTTAGTGTACTTTTCAGCACTTTAGTTATGAGTTTTATGCTACAGCGTTGTAGTGTAAAACTCATAACTACTGACTTTAAAATGCGGTATGAATCTTGACGGGGTAGGCTGTACCGCTCACTTTTTGGCCTCCCAGGACAAGCTCATAATACAAGTTGATTTGCGGTAAGGCCAAAAAAGTGTGCGGTGCCCCTAAATCTGCAAGACTCGTAATACCAGCGGGAGTAAAAAAGCAGTGTTATGAGGCTTAACGCTGATTTTTTACTCCTAAGGCAAGACTCGTAATCTAGCCGAATATGTGTGAAAAATAACACAAAAAATGACTACCCAAAAGTTTGACAAAGACTGATGGTGGAATTAGTGCATAAAAAGTGTTAAAATACCAGCATTTCAAATACCCTAGGGTGTCTACTTTTCAAAAATATATGGTTTGATAGGGGTAAATTACATTGGCCAGCTTCAGAAATGTCCCAAATAGGACATGGGTGCATGATGACAGATGTGAAAATTCCACGTTGGAAAACTGGAATGGGCCCCCTAAAAATAAGGTCTTTTAGCCCCAAAGAACCCGACACACCTATACATGGGTGGTATCACTGTACTCAGAAGATGTTGCTGAACTCATATTGGAGTGTTATTTGGCAGTAACCCTTAACGTTCTCAGTAAATGTATTCTTAAATGCTATTTTCTCACAAAATCACCACTTTTTTCAAACTTTGGCATAGATTGGTGGTAATGGTTTCATGAAAAGAGTCCAAATACCCATATTTTAATACCTTAGGTTGTCTTCTGTTAAAAAATTTATACATGTGAAGGGATATTCAGAGATTCCTGACAGATATCAGTATTCCAATGTAACTATCGCAAATTTTGAAAAAAATTGTATGGAAATAGCAAAGTGCTACTTGTACTTATTGCCCTATAACTTGCAAAAAAAGCAAAAAAACATGTAAACATTGGGTATTTCTAATCACAGGACAAAATTTAGAAACTATTTAGCATGGGTGTTTTTTGGTGGATGTAGATGTGTAACAGATTTTGATCAAAGTTAGAAAAAGTGTGTTTTTTTTCCATTTTTTCATCATATTTTATAATTTTTTTATAGTAAATGATAAGATATGATGAAAATAATGGTATCTATAGAAAGTAAATTTAATGGCGAGAAAAACGGTATATAATATGTGTGGGTACAGTAAATGAGTAAGAGGAAAATTACAGGTAAACACAAACACAGCAGAAATGTAAAAATAGCCCTGCTCCCAAACGGTCAGAAAAATTAAAAGTGCTGTGGTCACTAACGGGTTAATAAGATCTTTGCAGGTTAGCGTAGTTCTCCCACGCTAAAGGTATTTAACCATTTAAAGGAAGCATGGATGAATTTCATCAGTCTTTGTTTTTTCTTTAAATTTTTGGGTACATTTATTATGATATTCATTTGTGGAAACAAAGCAAATATCTCTGTTTCGTTAAAAACTTAGCATTTGTTTGAAACAAATGCACATGCCTAGTATTCCATTACTGAGGCACTTGGAAGGCTGGAATTTGGAGAAGCTTTTAATGTAGAATTTCTCTCATTCAGTCTCTTAATTGCATAAACCCATGTGTGCCGTGTAAGTGTTCTCCTCTTTGCCATTAAAGGGGCATGAAACCCAAAATTCTTCTTTTATAATTCGGATAGAGATTGCAGTTCTAAACAACTTTTCAATTTACTTATATTATCTTATTTGCTTCATTCTCTTTTTAGACTTTGTGGAAAAGCATACTTTGGTAGGCTCAGGAGCAGCAAAACATTACTTGGAGCAAGCTGCTGCACATACAGTATATGACTCTTGTGATTGGAATACCTGATTTTTCAGTTATAATGTTTACTAATTGCAGTGGTTTTATAAATAAATTGTATGAAAATAGATACATTGTATGAAGATAGATATATAGATAGATAGATAGATAGATAGATAGATAGATAGATAGATAGATAGATAACTGATAGATGGATAAATGATGGATACATAGATAGATGACAGATAATAAATGATGGATAGATAGATAGATATATAGATAGATAGATAGATAGATAGATAGTAGGAGATAGATAAATGATGGATAGATAGGTAGATAGATAGATAGATAGATAGATAGATAGATAGATAGATAGATAGATTATGGATAGATAAATGATAGATAGATAGTAGCTAGATAAATTATGGATTAATAGATAGATAGATGATAGCTAGATAAATTATGGATAGATCGATCAATAGATAGATAGATAGATGGATGATAGATAGATAGATAGATAGATAGATAAATGATGGATAGATAGATAGATAGATAGATAGATAGTAGCTAGATACATTATGATAGATAGATAGATAGATAGATATATGATAGATACATGATGGATGGATAGATAGATAGATAAATGATGGATAGATAGATAAATTGATAATAGATATAGATAGATAGATAGATAAATGATGGATAGATAGATTGATAATAGTTATATAGATAGATAAATGATGGATAGATAGATAGATAGATAGATAGATAGATAGATAGACAGATAGATAGATCGATAGATAAATGATGTATAGATAGATAGCTAGATAGATGATAAATAGATAGATAAATGATGGTTAAAAAGATAGATAAATAATAAATAGATAGATAGATAGATAGATAGATAGATAGATAGATAGATAGATATATAGATAGATAGATAAATTATGGTTAAATAGATAGATAAATACTAAATAAATAAATAGATCTCCTTGTAAACAAAGGTTGTAATGAAGTAAGTAAATTATGTTTTAACCAGATTATTTCATATTTATTTATTTATTTATTTATTTTACCTTAAAAAACAGCTTAGTAAAACTAATAGAATTGCTCAGTGTATTAAGGTTAACAGTGATTACATACTTGTATTCCAGCATACCTGTTTTATATGTCTGGTCAATAAATGTTCTCTTGTATTTTCCATAAGAGCTATTACACTTCTCTATTCTCTAGTTGGGCACTTTTTTTCTTGTATGAAATGTGTGGAGGTGGATTGTATGTGTTTGTCACACAGCTGCTTGTAGGAGTCATGTCAGGTAGAATTTAAGTGGAATAAAACTGTCCGCCTTTCCTTTTATTCTTGTTAGGTTGACTCAATACAGTGCCCTGGTGAAAAATGAGGTAAAGAGACAGCGCCTATTTCAGAGTACAAAGTGAACTTAGATGTCATAGCCATCAGTAGAAAGCATTCCAAATGCCTGCAAGTAACGAAGAGACATATTATGCAGCATGTGCAACTTAATGTGAACAATTTATATTGTCAATTCTCTTTTTTTACTTATCTACCATTATTGTTTTTATTTTTTAATTTAACATTATTGTATTTATTTTACATTATTGTATATATTTAAAATGATATATACAGTATAATTATGCAGCACAAAAGAGTTGAAACATAAATAAAGTACAGGCATAACTCATTATATTGCGCTTTGCTTTATTGTGCTTCACAGATGTTACTCTTGTGTCAAGCAAGTCTATTGGAGACATTTTTCCAACATATATATATATATATACAGTATATATATACACACACACGTTGATTGGAGTAGCCGTGTTAGTCCAGAGATTTAGATATCAAAATAACAAGAGTATTGTATTAAGCAATGATAATTTTTTATTGGACTAACTATACATTTATAAGATGACAAGCTTTCGGAAGAGTGTCTTCCTTTTTCCAGTCTGAAGTATAGTATTGAAAAAGGAAGACATTCTTCCGAAAGCTTGTCATCTTATAAATGTATAGTTAGTCCAATAAAAAAGTATCATTGCTCAAAGCAATACTCTTGTTATTTTGATATATATATATATACAGGTACGTCCTTTTGTGACTTCATGGATAGCGTGAAAATCATTGATATTTAAACTGCCTGTGTTAGCATTTTGTCAGAATACTTTTATTGATTTTAATCGCTCTTGAGAAAGACGGACTGTTGCCGTTGAAACGCATTGAGCAATAAAAAAAACTTTTTTACAATAATACGCTTGTTCTTTATTAAAGGGACATGAAACCCAAAACTTTTCTTTCATGATTCAGATACACTGTCAGAAAAAATGTGCGAACATTGTACTTTTAGGGGTACAACAGCTTGTCACTGGGGCAGTACCCCTCAAAGGTACACCCGCTGTACCCTTTAACATAGGTACATATTAGTACCCTTGCAGATTGTACCTTTCAAAGGCAAATATGTACCTTTGGTGACTAGATTAGACCTCAATACTATGGTACCATAATGTACCCTTATAAATGGTGCAAATTCAGCCATTATAGGGTACTGCCCTAGTGACAAGCCCTTTGTACCTCATGATGGCAAATTTGTACTCAACTCAGCATATTAAAAATACTGTTCCATCACATTTTTTATATAACATTCAATTATGCATTCACCTAATATGTACTTGTTCAGACATTATTACAATAGCCACAGTGCAGTTTGATAAGTTTGGATAGTGTAGCCAAATAGCAGATCCTAAGACTGCTACAGGAATTCCTGAAATAACCAGGCTAAACAAACAGTTCCAAAAGAAGGTACTCAAAATGTTTTATTTCACTCTTTACTAGACTCTAACAATACCCCATTTAACTTTGGGTGACACGCCACATAAAACATAAATATATAGAAAATATAATAAAATAATATAACGCTAATGAAAAGAAGGGGGATTCCGGGGAGGGATAAACAATAAAACTCAAACATACATTGAATTGTCACTCTATGCAAAATATATGCAAATGAGTCTATTTCCCCAGTACACATTTTGGTGATCAACCTTCTACCAATAGATGAAGCTGTGCTACACATGTCAAGGAACTTTCAACCAATAGATGGTGCTATGGCATGTTACACAATGTATATGTATGTGACTGGTTAACGGTTAGAATTTTATTATTATTTTTAAAACAGGTTCTTAAACAGCTTACTTATTTTATAGAATTTAAAACAAAAAATGTTCTTTGTAATTTAAGTTAATATATTTGCTTTATGTTTAAGAGTAATCATCTTGATGCTCTAAATATAAACATTAAAATGTTAAGTGCTTGTGTGCTATTTAGAACCAGCAACACACTGTATGGGATATGGGTTGTTAATTATTTTTTGTTGCCTTGCCGACTTCTTGCATATTACCAAAAACCATTGAAGATTAATTATTTTGCTGTACAACATGTACACCATTTTGGGTGACTGCCAGTTATGTGTAATATGAGGTGCACAAATGGTATGGACTTGCAGGGTTTGGCAAGGTATGGACTTGCAGGGTTTGGCAGCCTTGAACCACCTATCCCCTCAACCTTTTAGTCAAACAAGTGATTGTACCTTTTTTGGGGGATTAAATGGTACAGACGTGTATCCTTTGACAGTTGGAAACATATTTGTACCTTATTTACACCTAAATTGTACATATTAGTTCCTTAAGGTGTAATTATGATCCATTGAGGGTACAACCACAGCAGTTGAACCCTAAGTGTTCACAAACAGACTCCAACCGTACCCTTTTTTCCAAAAGTGTAGAGAATACAATTTTAATTTCCCATTTACTTCTATTATTTAATTTGCTTCCTTCTCTTGTTATCCTTTGCTTAAAAGATTTTATCTAGGAAAGCTCAGGAGCAGCAAAGAACCTAGGTTCTATCTGCTGATTGGTGACTGCATATATATATCGAATGTCATTGGCTCACCCATGTGGTTAGTTAGAAACCAGTAGTGCATTGCTGCTTTTTCAACAAATGATATCAAGAGAATGAAACAAATTAGATAATAGAAGTAAATTAGAACGTTGTTTAAAATTGTATTCTCTATCTGAATCATAACAGAAAAAAATTGGGTTTCACGTCCCTTTAAGGAGCCGAACACCCAGCTCTATCTTGTGAGTATATATCACCCATTCAACACATATTGGTGGATACTGCACGATTGTGAATCTATCTACATAGAATAACCAGTTGAACCTGATGGTGAGTCCTCCTCTGTGGACCAGCACCTCCAAGCTTTTGCACACACACACACATATATATATACAGAAAATGCATACAGAAAGAGAAGCTCTCCAACAGGAACACGCACACATTTATATATATATATATATATATATATATATATATATATATATATATATATATACATATATATATATATATATATATATATATATATATATAAAAAGCAACAGGAAAACGAGGACCAACAACCAAGTGGATTTATTCAGGCATAGGTGATAAAACACACAGTGGTGTACAAGGTTAGGTGATATTGATCTGACGCGTTTCGCGCATGCGCAATGCGCTTCATCAGAGACCATTGACCATACACACATACATACGCCGTGTTCTCGTCAGGATTTTTTTAGCAGGTGCACCAAATGAGCTAATATTAAAAATAGTAGCTAATTTACTAATTAAAAATAGATTTTAATACATTTTCTATGCATGTGAGTAATTAGTTGTTTTTATTTTAAAGGAATGTTTTACAGTAGAAGCTTAAAAAGTCAAACATCATCTAGTAGGAAATGTAAATAAGTGAGCCATATACTCGTTACAAGAGGCAGATTAAAGATGAGGCAGGTTACTGATTATAAATTGGAAAAGTTGGTGATACAAAGCCAAGTTAGAAGTGTTTAGTGTTTAGTGAAACTGAAGCAGAATTTAAGGGAATAAAAAAAAAAACGAAGCATTGAAATACTTTTTCTCAATTGTCAGGATATTCTGGGGGTACAAAAACCCTGAAAAGAGATTATTTTGCTGTGAAAAGCTAATACAATGCACTTAGATAAGAGGGGGGCTATAGGGGCTTAGAAACAGGCAGACATTTAGAGGTTTAAAGGTTATAAAGTATATTAATATAACAATGTTGATTGTGCAGAGCTGGGAATGGGTAGTAAAGGTATCTTTTTAAACAATAAAAAAAACTATCAAGTAGACTGTCCCTTTAAGTCTTTCTCAAGAGAATGATAGGGACTCTATCTGGAAACATCAAAACAAAAATTCAAACCTTGGAAACTACCATAAACACCACAGGTGCAAGAAAATAATGGGAGTGGCTAATCTTATCACTAAACAAGGACAATTATACAATAGTGAATGTATCTTAGTTTTGGTAAAAAAAAATATATATTACGGCAGGATAGTGTTACCTTGTGTTTCTTGGTTATATAAAATGATATGAAGTTTCTGTTTATTATTCATAATTACAATTATGTATATTACAGTCTTATACATGACAAATGTGGTCTTAACAGTTACATGGTTGATTTCTCCATAAAAAGAGGTTTCACACAACATACTAGGTCTACCATTTCACCAAGGTACAGTCCACCATCTGAACAAGAACAACAACAGCTAGGGCAACAAACAAAACCACATGACTACATTACACCCAGCACAGATGGGGTTAACCTGAGCCAACTTCAAAACTGTCCACATCTCACAAACTACTAAGTATATATTTTTCTTTCACTTACATTACCTCACATGACCCTGCATATAACTCCCTCACACAAAACTATTACTGCAATTTAAGTACTTTTACTTATTTCTCCTTAGTTTCCTATTATTTGGCTTATAGATTACAAGTAGCGTGCTAACATTAGCACGTACACAATATGAAAATACTGTGCCCTTTTAACTTGAATGCGTATTACAAGTATAAAGTAAACACGACCACAGGTTAGCGCAACTGAAGATCTTGTGTAAAGGGTTAGGGCTAAAAAATAAAAGTTGCATTAAACAATATAAATACATTAAAATGAACTGTTACACTCATATACAGTATACACTATCTAATAACAATTATTCACATAAATTAAAAGTTATAAGGGCTAAAAGGTATATGAAAAGGTATTTGAATGGAAAGGGCTATAATGTATATATGTCTATGTATGTATATATACTGTACATATGTGTATACATGTGTATCTATGTTTATATGTATATATATATGTATATACATACATATAAACACATATATACACATGTATACACATATAGACATATGTATATATACTTTGAAGCCTTTAACACTCAAATACCTGAAAACAAGAAAAATGCTTACTTTGGAACAAATCGTAGATGAGATCACATGATTTCAAGGCCGCAATCGGATCATGGGGGACTGGCATGCCCCCAGGACGATATGTGCTTGCATCAAATGTGGAGGCTGAAGGGCGCCATATAAGATGTGATGTTCTATGTGAAGAACATTGGAATTTTAATATACATAACTTCTTTAGGGTTAGCGGAATAGGTTTAACTTCTGTCTGATTAGCACGCTAGCGATACGTGTTAGACTTATTGCCAGTTTGCACTCTGCATTGAAGTCCATGGGGGGGAAGAAGTTAGAAATATCAGAAGTCCTGAAGAAACCTTTAACTTTTTACTTGTAACGCGCAATAATAATTTACTTCTGGTGGTGTTTGTTCGCGCAAGGGAAATTGCTAAAAAGCTTGTCACTTGTAATCTGGTCCTCTGTCTTGTAGGAACCACTACCTTTGCATGTATGTAGGTTTCTACTCAGGTGCACTACCGACACAATAAAATGACTCAATATGTGATTTGCAATAAACCCCAAAACACCCTTATAGCAAATATACAATAACAAACTAGGCTCAAAAAAGTGTCTTATTAACTAAGCCACTTTTTCTTTTGTACTGTATTAATGATAATGATGCTCATTGTTTAACATCCTGCAAATGTATTTTATTAAAGCAGATTTCATTTGCCGTCTTTTTTTTTTTTTGCATAAAAAAAAATTGAATAACCAAACTACACTTTAGTATCGTCATACTATCCAACATCCATAGATGATAGACAAGGCATGTTGGCACTGGAGATAGGTGGTCTAGACACATAACAGGGCAGAATTGGGCAGGGTAGATAGCTTGATTTGAATGGAACCTAAGAAGTTGTGGATAGGTTTAAACTGTTTCCATTTAAAACACTGAACATAAATAATATAGAACTGGCAGGAGACACAGTTGGGATCTCATGGTTAATATGACAGCAGTATTGCACCTTAACTCAGCCTTCGGCATTAAGATTGTTAATTATGTCACTCTGCTATTGGTTTTTGAGACATTTTAGTGTCCAGTCATTGCAAGGTAAAAATAATATCTTCATATAGTCACATGCAATACCTCCTTCTAGGGTTGGGCCTCCCTCTCTGGTTCCATTACTTAAACTTCTCAGCTTGTGCAATGAATAAATATCACTCTTTCCTCTGATTAACTGTATTTGAGATCAAGTCTATAGAGCATAGTAGTCGCATAACTTGAACTTTCATAAAGGCACCCGAGTGTTTATAGGTAGTTGTCTACTCACTCTAAAGACACAGCCCTGCAGTAATCACACATTAAGGGTAAACGTTAGACCACTAAAAATATTAAATAGTGAAGGAAAATAATATATGTTTTACTTATACTTTGATATATATGTATGTGTGTTTTAATAACACCTGAAACCCCAATAATTTATTCTTACTAGATAGGAAACATTTTGACCTCACCAAAAGTGGTTTTTAGGGTTTTCATAAGTATCTAGGTTTGCTTTTTCTGCACTCACCCTTTTTGAACTTGCACACATGTTTGATGGAAATATATATGTCTCTCACAATGATGCCCCTGGAATCATGCCATGCAAGCTTACATGTTGCTGCAACATTACCTTGCCCCTGTATAAAAAAATAAGCTGTGGCGGCACATTCACTTTTTAGATACCACTGTTATTCGCATTTAAATGTTTAGCTGTATAGCTATCACCCAAACCTAAGAAACCAGTGGAAACCTCATATTTGTAATTAAACTAGTTGAAAGCCTAATTTATAATTAAAGCAAAAAAATTTTTTTGCTCATCTCTTTATTAATAATTACCATTTTGCAATTCAAATTATTGCTTGAAATTAAATGAAACGATGTGACAGTGTGAAATGTTGGCAGTAGTCAGCTAATCAGTGACATTTTGGTAGCACACGTTTATTTATTTTTTTCAAAATGGCCTTTTAACAGTTGGCAATTTTGTTCTACTCAAACTAATGGGTAATTGCCTAGGTCATTCTGTTTCCTAATTAACATTTGGCAATTACCAGAACCTTTGTAACACTACGTGATGGTCAGCAGACGTTCACGTATATAAAAATGCTGTCTTTTTCAGAGCCTCTCATTGGCATTTTACCAAACCACTTAAATAGACAGAGGCACGGTTGTGTTTATCAAACAATAATTTATGTGAGACTAATTGATCTTGACAGTGCACCTTCGGGTATTTTTATAATAGTTTAAAGTCAGCCACTGATATTCAATCAGTTTGAGTGATCTTGGATAGAGTTACTATGATCAAATCATTCTGCTGGCATAGCTATAGAGTTGACTATAACAGAATATACATAACATATAAAAAGCAAGATCCAGGAAGAAATTTGTAGCATTTTTAAAGAAAAGTTGTTACAGAATTTGCTTTTAGGCCTCTTTAGGGAGTGTGGGACAAGCTCACGTTTTACATGCAAGAAGAGGTGTTTAAATGAACACATTTTACCTTTGTGTAAAATGTGTGCTTTGTCCAACCCAAATTTTTGCTAGATCGCCCTAAAAGCAAAATATGCAACCTACTTTTCGAAATGCTGAAAATGGCCTAAACCTGCTATTCATTTTCAAGTTATAGAATTTGCTTTTTTGGCCTTTCTGGGAAACATGGGCAAAAGCATACGCTCCCTAGAAAGACCAAAAAGCAATTGTTTAATGTCCCTTTAAAGGAATATGAAACCCACATTTTTTGTTCATGATTCAGATAGAGCTTGCAATTTTAAGCAACTTTTTAATTTACTCCTATTATCATTTTTTCTTCATTCTCTTGGCATCGTGATTGGAAAAAAGCAGGAATGTAAGCTTAGGAGACTGCCCATTTTTAGTTCAGCACCCTGGGTAGTGGTTGCTAACTGGTGGCTATATTTAGAGAACAAAGAAAAATTGATCATAGGAGTAAATTAGAAAGTTGCTTAAAATCACATGCTCTATCTGAATCCTAAAAGAAATAAATTGGGCTTCATATCCCTTTAAGAAGAAATGGAAAGTGTACATATCTTGCATGTTTTTGTAGGACATACAATGACCAATACAAACAGTTAAAGGGATATGATACCCTAAATTTTTCTTTTAAAATTTAGACAGCACATACAATTTTAAACAACTTCCCTATTAACTTCCATGATCAAATTGGCTTAATTATCTTGGTATCCTTTACTGAAAGAGCAGCAAATTCACTACTGGGAGCTAGCTGAACACATTGGGTGACACATATATGAGCAGTCACCAATCAGTAGCTAACTTCCAGTAGTGCATTGCTGCTCCTGAGCCTGAAGAGGCTGCCTACCTGATTGGATTACTTCAACAGGGGTGTGTCCCCCGCCCACTCTCCATTGTGCCGGGCTCCGTTCACTACACAGGACTGCGGGAGGAGCGCAGACAGCACAGTGAAACGCTTATGCCTGAGCCTACATAGGTATGCTTTTAAACAAAGGATACCAAGAGAACAAAGCACATGTGTTAATAGAAGTAAATTGGAAAGTTGTTAAAAACTGTATGCCCTACCTGAATCATGAGAAAAAATGGGTTCCATGTCCCTTTAAGTTTTGGAAACATGGATATATATACACAACATAAATGGGCTGAATCACCTTTTGTATCACTGACTCATCTCAGTTACTTTTCTTCATCTTTGGGCAAGAAGCAGAGAAGGGGATATAGAGGTGCACAATTTAAAATCACCTACCTTTTGTAATCTGGAGTAATATGCAAAAGAAACATGAAATTGTTAAAGTCAGACAAGTGTATTCATTTATACACCATTTTCTCAAACAGAACTGAAATCTGACTTTGTCCAACACTATGAGGCATATTTAAGAAATGTCTTGCGGACCTGATCCGACAGTGTGGATCAGGTCCGCAAGACATCGCTGAATGCGGAGAGCAATACTCTCTCCGCATTTAACATTTCACCAGCAGCGCACAAGAGCTGCTGGTGCAACGCCGCCCCCTGCAGACTCGCGGCCAATGGGCTGCCAGCAGGAGGTGTCAATCAACCTAATCATACTCGATCGGGTTGAATTGTTACGATTCCTGTCCGCCTGCTTAGAGCAGGTGGACAGGGTTATGGAGCAGCGGTCTTTGTGACCGCTGCTTCATAACTGCTGTTTCTGGCGAGTCTGAAGACTCGCCAGAAACACGGGCCGTCAAGCTCCTTTCGGAGCTTGGTAGATAGGCCCCATTATCTGAACAAAGCTGGATTCTTCAGAAGAAGCCATTTTGAATGAGAAAAGTAACTCAGATGAGCCAATGATCCATAAACAACTAATTGGTACACTAAAGAATAGACTTTATCTTTGCTACGTTGCCAAACTGGAGTAGTTATGCATAGGTAGCAACAGAAGAACAGGGGAATTATTTAAAGTTGAACAAAGCTACAGTGTGTATTACAACTAGGGTTTGTTGTAATTAAAAACAAAATCATTGTTACATTTTACTTTATTTTTGATGTGGCATTTATAAGAGTGGGGTAGCTTTGAGATGTTTACCATATTCTTTAAAGGGACACAAAACACTAAATACATTCATGCCCCTGCCTCTTATTATGGGTGCTGCCATTATGGAATCTAGGTTACACTGCAGGTATCTGAGAGTTGTTGCACATGTACAAACATGTCATCACTGGAATATAGTGAAAGTTAGATTTCAAAATGGTGGCACCCATGACTAGAGAGAGGTAGGATATAACCTCAATACTATGCTTAAAAAATAGAAGCCTAGTTTCCATTTAGGTGGAAACTTGTGTAAACTGTTGGTAACTTAAAAAATCCCCATAGATTTTAATGTAAATAATTGTTTTTATCACCAGCTTCCACAATTTACCACCTCAATGGAAACTAGGCCATAGTTTATAATAGGGATCCTTTGTTAGTATCTGAGTTCAGAAGAAGGTGGCTGGTCATTGCATTCGGCTATTTTTGGAGCCAGATTTATTCTTATGAAAGCTCAATACACTAAGATATGTGCCAGTCCAGATCTTAGTGTGTGGAACTTTCACAAAAATAAAATTGGCTCAGAAAAGAGCCGAATGCCATGAATGGCCGCCTTTCTCCGCATTTGGATCCTACTGAAGGATCCGAATGCACATCCCTAGTGTTTACTGTCCCTTTAATAAATTGCTATCAGCAGGCCCCCATTAATCCTGCATAATTCTTAAACAGTGACTTTGTACTTTTCTTCACTAGCAGAGAAGCAGGAACAGATGTAATTGTCCTTTTAGGATTTAGGAATTTTCTGTGTAAGTCATATTTTATTTGTGTTTTGTTTAATAGAAGACAGATATATTTATATTATAATAATTTCATGTTTTCTTTCCTTTTCAGATGCTTCAGAAAACCATTATATTTAGACGGTTCTCATCTAAAACATCAACAGCAAAGCTTTTCAAGGTTTTAGTGGCAAAATACAACAGTATTTGTAACTGACCACTTCACCTCTCTCTACATGGCCGATCTATTGATATATGTTCTTCTTCCACTAACTCTTCACCAGGCAGCTCCAGCTGAGCACCATTTGCTAAAAAATGTATCGGCTCTTGAGGCGCTTAGGTATGAAGTAGGAGTATTTAGTAATGAGAGTGAAAATTACTCATCACAAGTCCGGCCACCTGGTACAAACCGTCGAATACCTCAGACAATAATTGTAGGTGTTCGTAAAGGTGGGACAAGAGCTTTACTAGAGATGTTGGACATCCACCCAAATATTGTGGTTGCAGCAACGGAAGTGCATTTTTTCGACTGGGATGAAAATTATGTGAAAGGAATTGATTGGTACAGAGGTCTTATGCCATTTTCTTATGATAATCAGATTACAATTGAGAAAACACCAGGTTATTTTACATCACCACAAGCACCTGAACGAATTCATGACATGAATAGCTCTGTTAAACTTTTACTTATATTGAGAGACCCCACTGAAAGAGTTATATCTGATTATACACAAGTATATTATAACAGACTAGAAAACCACAAGCCTGTGCAGTCTTTTGAGGACATAGTTATTAAAAATGGTGCACTTAATACCAAATATAAAGCCATCCAGAGAAGCTTGTATGACTTGCATATGGAAAGATGGCTGAAGTATTTTAATATGGACCAAATTCACATAGTGGACGGAGATACTTTAATCAAAACTCCTCTTTTGGAGTTGCAGAAAGTTGAAAGGTTTCTTAATTTGCCACCCAGAATTGTGCCCACAAATTTTTACTTTAATCAAACCAAGGGATTTTACTGTATCCGCAGCGATGGGAGAGAAAGATGTTTACATGAATCCAAGGGGCGCCCACATCCTGTTGTAAATGAGACTATTCTAGAACAACTTTATTCATACTTCAGAGAGCACAATAGAAGATTCTACAAAATGGTGAACCAGTCATTTGAATGGCACTAATGTAGCTTAACAGTATTAAGCTTAAGAATGCCAAGCTGTGAATTGCCCGCTCAAGTTGCTTACACAATCTTTTATGGGATTGAATTAAAATACTTGAAGAAAGACGCATATTATTTTACATGATTTTATGATACTACTCTTTTATTAACAAGGCCATAATGTTGTTGATGGACAAATTTGATATGTTTGTCTAAAAATCTACTATATGAAATTCTGAAGGACCATCTTCAAAGATTTTGATGTAATTTTTCTTTTTAGGGTTTATGTATATAGCAGTAATGTTCCTATTGGTCTGTAATTTTCTTTGTGGTATTTTTATATTTTACATATATATATATATATATATATATATATATATATATGTGTGGTTTTATATATATATATATATATATATATATATATATATATACAGTATAAACAATTTGTGTTGTAGATTGATTCCATAACCTTTGATAATGGACTTAATTTACCATAGTAACAATAAAATGAAATGTTTCATATATAAAACATGAAATGTATGTTAATGATAAAATAGATGATTTTGTATAATTCTTTATCTACTGTACATTATGTCTTTGTCTTGAAAACAGCACTAGTTTTAAATGCATTTCTAGTAAATGAATAAATGTTCTCACTACAGGTATTCTGATAAAAGTAATAAAATGTGAAGCACTTTTGTAAATTAATCCAAATGGTAAAAGCTATTAACATACTTTTAACATACTTTCAGGGGTTCATACAGCAAAAATAAATTAATTATTTTCTGTTCAAGAAAGCGCACAAGCCATTTCTAACTGGGTTTTATTATTAGTGAAGAGAATTACTGAATTAGCTAAGGTGTACTTATTGTTTATAAATAGAATGTATACATTAGTCTATATTAAATAAATTCCAAAGAACCCCAAGTGTAGAAGTGTATCACCAAAACAAAATTGCCTTTGTTATACATAGTTAAAGGAACATTAAACTCAACCTCCAGGGTCATAGACCACATCAAGGGTCAGAGACAGGGTCTCCAGCCTCCAGTACCAGATCCCACACTCCATGGCCCTCACAGCAACAGACCCCCGATAGGGCCCCCTTACTTTATGGTCCCTGAGCAACAAACCCCACATCCAGACACAAGAACCCCTCTCGGGGGCCAGGGCCCCCACTAAACCCACACTTAACTGCTTAGTAATTGATAGGGCAGCTGTCAGCCCCAGCTTGAGCATCACACCAGGAGCCATGGAGATGCCATTCGTGGGCCCCCTACATGCTGGACCCTCGGTCCAGATCCTATTTGCCCTGCTGCTCAGTCCGCCCCTGTGCAAGCCTGCTTTCCGCAATGTAAGAAGCAGGGTCATTAGTCCGCTGCTTCCTACACTCTTCACCACCTCTTAGGTGGTGAAAAGAAATGACCGAGAACTCGCTCGCTCTCGGTGATTGACTATTAAGCAAGTGAAGGGGCAGGCAGTCTCATCAGAGTGTGTTAATGATTCATACGGTCCAGCGGACGAACGGATCTGCTGCCCGTATGTAACAAAGCCTGTCCGCACACCATTTAATACATGGGGCCCTAAGTGTTTAAATATGCAAAATAAATATTTTTCATTTTGCACATTTTTTTCTTCAATTTAACTCTGGATATTGCAGTGTTTTTACCCCCCATGCATGCCGTGTAATAGAGAACCTTGACATGCTGAACAGTAATTGGCTGGTGCGCAGAAGCTTGTGTATATTTGTAATTAGCAACAATAAAAACAGTTAAATAAACAACATTTAACAGGACATTAAACGCTAAATACATTTTATAACCCCATTATTGATTATCGTCCGCCTCTCAAGTCATGGGTGCCACCATTTTGAAATCTAGCTTTCACTACAATCCAGTGCTGATGTGTTTGCACATGTGCAATAACTCTCCTTCAGATACATGCAGTGAAACCTAGGTTCCAAAATGGTGACAGGTGCTTGAAATGTAGGATTGCTTAATGTCCCTTTAAAAGGATTTTTAAGGGACGTGTCCCAGGATTGGGAAACAATTTATATTTATCTAACAAAATGACAGTTTTAAATGTCGGGTTAGCGCACTTGAGAATATACGATTGGGTTTGTGTGCGAGTAGGGTTTTTCCCCACTTTTTTTATTTCTTTGACTTCTATTTTGGGAATACGTTAACGCAATTGTAATATTCTAAGATCGGGTTAGCCCGTAAGCAAAAACTTTTTACTTTTAACTTGTAACCCAACGTGCGCAAAAAAGCTTACTTCTAGCGGAGTTAGAGTGGGAGCGGGAAATACAGCTCCGCTTATATAGCCCTTATTGTTTAGTGTCCTCTTTATTTTATAATGAACACATTTTGAAAACCCAAATACTTTTTAGTAAAATAAAATTTAAAAAAAAAAACTTTATTAAAATAATATTTATTTAGAAAATGTATAAAAACACTTTATTAAAATACATTTTACACATTTTACATCTGTACATGTTCACAGGGAGAGAAGGGAAGGGCCAAGACAAGTCATTGTTAACAGACAATTTCGACATGTGATCCCTGTGACTGACTCTCACAGTGATCACATGACCATAGTCTACTTTTTTTTTGCATCACTTGGATGCCTCCTGAGGCATCCAGTGATTGGCCACTGAACCTGATACCAGCATGCATTGCAGCATGCACGTTTATAGGCTCCATTTAATGTATATAATTACTGTGACTGGATTTCAAAGTTATTGTATACACAGTAATTTGTCATTTTTAATAGTTACTGTACTGCTGCTGGCGAGCCTTATATGCAGGCTTCCTGATTGCAGTGTGTATTTCATGAATTGAGGGACCCCACTGACAGGCATGGGATCACAAGGACACCCTGTCCTTGTGATTACTAGCCTGGGGTGTTCACCATTATGCTATTTCTGCACTGCCTCACTGCTGACGCATGCAGAAATAGCGCGGTCATACAGACAGAGGAGAGACAGACGCGCTAACAGCCCAGGGTACGGAACTGGTCCTTAGGGGCTAAACGACCAGCTCCGTACCCTGTAAGGTGCTGGTCATTAAGGGGTTAATATTTAAACAGTGCATTCACAAAAATGTTAACGTGCAAATAGGCTAGAAGTGCCGTCCAAACGTTTTTCAGCGGCATACGCATATATGCTGAGAGTGCTTCGTGCACCATCATTCAAACACCACACCTTCTTAAAAAGTCAACAGTGGCTTGTAAGACACAAATTAAATATTCTCTAGTGTAATATACACCACCATCAATAGGCATGGTGTTTGAATCCTAATCCTCTAATCACATGTAGCATTTGTAATAACCTTTACTAGAAGCAGCTTTGCCAATGGAAGTATATTGCAAAATACTTCTATTTAAAATTGAAATGCACACTTACACATGGATGTCCCTTTAATGTGGCACAAAATCAAATGGCCAAGCACAATAAAGAGTTTTCTTATATAATGTAATGTACTCAAATGTATAAACCATGCAAAAAGTCATGAGAGATACTAAACACAAATTTTTCAGTTGCTTGGAATAGACCCAATGTCTGTCTAGCTTTTTGTTAAAGGGACAGTCAAGTCAAAATTAATCTTTCATGATTCAGAATGAACTTGTAATTTTAAAGAACTTTCCAATTAACTTCTATTTATAAAATGTGCACAGTCTTTTTAGATTTACACTTTTTGTGTCACCAGTTCCTACTGAGCATGTGCAAGAATTCACAGAATATACCTATATGCATTTGTGATTGGCTGGTGGCTGTCACATGATACAAGAGGAATGCAAATCGACATATCGGAAAAAAATCTACTACTCATTTGAAATTCAGACTAAATGCTATTGCATTGTCTTTTTATCATGCATTTGTTGATTATGCAAATATACTGTCCTTTAATATATATTTATATGGATCAGATTTAGTTCCATGGAACAGTGGCCCGGTAGCAGCCATACACCAGTCCAAAAGGGTTAACTACATAGGTAAATTCTTTAGTGGTAGCCACAAACACTGCAGTTCCCAAGTGGAACATGACCAGTGATTGGTAGTTCTTGCAAAAAGCTTCCCTGATTGACCAATCATGTTCTCCTCTGAAAATGCAATGCTTGGGGACTTATGTATGTGTTTAACCCCATTGCAGATAATGCAAACATTGCATTATTTAATGAAATAGAGCATGTATATATTTCATTAGAATGTCCATTATTTTTTGTAAAATACTTTTGAACACTTTTTAAATACAAAAGGATGTGTTTTTTAAAATTAAACACAAGCGTTGCCGTCACATGTTGCAATTAAGGAAAATTAATTTGACGTACTCCTCTAATTACCTTCTCCCCTTACCAAAAATATGATTATCTGCTGTAGATGTTTAAACCATAGTATCACTTGTCTCTACAATCATTGTGTATATTATTTGTAAATGTCTTAAAAGAAGTTTGCTTTGACACTAAAATATAATGATTATTTATTTATCCAACAGCAAATTAGAAACAAAATAAATTAAAAATATACATAAAATTATTCAAATTAAAAAAACTTGTTCAGAATAATTGTTATTTATTTTTAAATTCATCGACCCAAAGGTTGGCTTCTGCACATTCTTTTTTTTTTTTAACCTAATAAAAAATTAAAATAACCCTGACATATTATTTGAAAAAATGTATTGTCATATGGCATATTATTATTAATAATGTCTTTATGCAATAATGGAAATGTAAAAAAGATGTAATACTTCCTCTTTAGTGGAATACAAAAATTTCATAAAATTGCCTGTGTTATCCTTTTATTGATATATGTTTTGCAGTTTTTATGTTTTGCTTCATATTCAAGTTACCTTGTTTGGTTTTATATAACACTGTGAGTAATGGCTTTAATAGAGAACCGAAACGCGTAATTACTGTAATCTGCTGTGTACAGTGCTGTTTGGAGGAAAATCTGTTCATTTCATACATTTTTCTTACAAAACTTAATGCCGCTTTGGAATCACAGCTGAATATATCTCGCTTTTATGTTTCTCTAGCTTTCTGTTTGCTTTCCAACCAATGTTAGTTTGCCAGCAAATAAATACATAAAACAAAAAAAGAACATAATAAAATGGAGAAAGCATTAAAAATACATTTTACATCATCAAATAAATTGATTGATTAATTATTTAAATGAATCTGCAATCAGAATAATGGAATTAATTGGAATATATATTTCATTTTAAATATGAAGCAGACTATAAGATGTTATTGCTAATAAAACTTTACCAAAAACTGTAATATGCAGGAATTGAAAGATATTAATATTTTATAATGATACTAATTACCAAGTGGAATAAAGATCTGTCTTTTTAATGATTGAAATAATTTTCATTACAAGTAAAATTTTAATGTTGATAATAAACACGTCTTCAACATTATTTTAGCCTCTGAATAATCAATCATAAATATGTAATATATATATATTAACATTGACAAGTTAGTTCAAGTTTGTACAAATTAGAAGACTGGGACACTTGCTGAACTTAATCATTTTGGAGAAAAAAAAGTTATTGCCAAAAAAAGCGTGATAAGACCAATCACATCTGACATTAGATTAGACTAATATAAGAAGTTAATACGATAACATACTCCCTCAATTCTGCATAGTTTCCGAATATATCTAGAAATATATGATTTTCTGATTTTTTCAATGTTCTTGTAAATTAAGCTATTTCCTGATTATAATAATTGGTCTGTACAAAGACTGATGAATTCAAAGATTCAACATAAGCTGAAGTCAAGACGAATCCATGGATCCCATACTAGAATACTGCATACTTTTATACATTACCTAAAATGTCCTGTAAACACTGCCTACCCAGATTCATTTTTGGTTGAAACAGTTGCTTGAAGTTAATCAAATTTGGTTGTTTGAACTCAAAAATTGAGCTGACTTTACCCAAATTTTAAAGCAGCAGAGCTTGTCTTATGACGTTATCTAGACTACCATTGGATTACAGATAAAGGGCTCAATTTATAAAATGCTTAGTGGACATGATTTGTTATGGACGAATCATGTCCACCACTGGACATTACTGCAGGCATACAGTATACTCTGTCTGCATTTATCATTGCACAAGCATTTCAACAGAAATGCTTGTGCAATTTCGCCCCCTGCTCACTGGCGACCAATCAGCCGTTACCAGGGGCTGTCAATCATCCTGATTGCATCAGATCAGGATGAAATAAATCCACCACCTTTTTGGTGGCTGAGAGGTTAAGGAGCAGCGGTCTTATGACCGCTGCTTCTTAACTTTCGTTCCAGGTGACCCTGAAACAACAGGCCTCAAACCAAAAGAGTAGATCTGTCAAAGTTAATTATTTAAATAATAATAAAATTGGTTATAATTAAAAATTTGGGGGGGGATTTTAAGTCCTATAATTGTCAGTCGCTAATTTGTTTTATTTAGGTATTAAAATAAAGTAAGGTGTAAAAGGTTTGGAAGATATATTTACATCTATCCATTTTAGCTATATTATACCTAAACTTGAAACAATTATGTTTTTTAAAGAAAGCAAGTAAATATGTGCATAATTTTGGTTTCCGTTATCCATTAGTGAAATTTTGCAGGCGGATTTATTGTTAAAGGGCCATGATACCCAAATATTGAAACACTTGAAAGTGATGCAGCATAGCTGTAAAAAGCTCACTAGAAAATATCACCTGAACGTCTCTATGTAAAAAAGAAAGATATTTTACCTCAAAAATTCCTCAGTAGCCACATCCCATTGTAAAGGACTTTAAGCAGTAAATCAGTATGCCTGTCCCGGGACCTACAAGGCAGTGAGACTCATGCACACTCGTGTTAATTCCCTATTTAGTTTAAGGAAAGTTACTATGAAATCTCATGAGAGTTAAGTGAAATCTCATGAGATCACAGTAAAAGAGTTCATCACCTCAGGACTGTTGTTGCTGATTGGCTGCTGTTCATTTCTTCATTTTTTAATTTTTTTATACCTGCAGCTGGGCAGCAGCTGAGTATAACTTTTTACACAGAACTTACTCTGGTGAGCTGAGGAGATTGTTAGGTAAAATATCTTCCTTTTTTACAAAGAGACGCTCAGGTGATATTTTCCTGTCAGCTTTTTACAGTTATACTGCATCAGTTTCAATTGATTTAGCATATGAGTATTAGGTCCCTTTAAACTTAAGTCTTGACACACAAAAGTGCAAATACATATATTTCTTTGTTGCATTTTTCACTAATAAATCCGATGCTGAATTGAGATGAATACTGCAGACCACTGCCATTTTCAGTGTTTGTTTAAAGGGACAGTCAACACCAGAATTTTTGTTGTTTTAAAAGCTAGATAATCCCTTAATTACCAATTCCCCAGTTTTGCATAACCAACACAGTTATTATTATACACATTTTACCTCTGTAATTACCCTGTATCTAAGCCTCAGCAGACTGTCCCCTTATTTCAGTGCTTTTGATAGACTTGCATTTTAGCCAATCAGAGCTATCTCCATGGTAAATTCACGTGCATGAGCTCAATGTTATCTATATGAAACACGTGAACTAATGCCCTCTATAGGTGAAAAACTATCAAAATGCATTTATATTAGAGGTGGCCTTCAAGGTCTAAGAAATTAGCATATGAACCTCCTAGGTTTAGCTTTCAACTAAGAATACCAAGAGAACAAAGCAAAATTGGTGATAAAAGTAAATTGGAAAGTTGTTTAAAATTACATGCCCTTTTGAAACATGAAAGTTTTTTTTGGACTTGACTGTCCCTTTAACGAACAAATAAAGATAAAGCCTAAATTATACACATATCTAATAGAAGGTCAGCGTGGTTAAATGATCTGTTGCACTTCAAACAGGAAGTCAGCTACTTTTTTGTTTAATAATTGACTTGAATCAACTTGGGATATTTAAAGGTTGACTTTACAATATTAACTTGTATTTACAGACTATAACTTAATGCTATTTTACCTCATTTATAATCAAGATTGTGAAACTATGAATAGCAGCCATATCTATTTTTTTTTAAATATCTTGTGTATCAATTGCATTATTAATGGATCTTTAACGATAGTTTACACAGTTACAACTGATTGAATTACACAGGGAAACCAATTACTAATATTCACTACACAGTTATATTCAGGATGAATTACAATTTCATATACATTAATCTAAGGCACATCCACTTCTTTCCCTTAAAGGGACATAAAATCAAAATTAAACTTTCATGATTCAGATGGAGCATGCAATTTTAAGAGATGTCTCAATTTACTTATATTATTAAATCGACTTTGTTTTCTTGGTATCCTTTGTTAAAAGGTATACCTTGGTAGGATCAGGAGTAACCATGGACTATTGTGAGCTACTTGGTGATTGGTGGCTACATACACATCACCAGTGTTCAGCTAGATCTTAGTATCCCAGTAGTGCCTTGTGGCTCTGGAGCTGAGTTAAAGAGACATTGTACACTAGATTTTTCTTAACATAAATGTTTTGTAAATTATCCATTTATATAGTCCATCTGGGAGTGTTTTTGTAAAAATGTATAGTTTTGCTCATTTTTAATTAACTTGTGCTGATTTTCAGACTCCTAACCAAGCTCCAAAGTTTTAGATGCATACTTACTGTATATCTACAAATCCCTGTCTTTTCATATGCAGGGAGAGGGGAGTGCCTGCTGTTCCTGTTTCCTGAGCCCCTGTCACTGAGTGTCCCAGCCAAAACTCATCAACAGTGCTAAACTGGGAGCTTCTAAATAACAGCGAGATTACAAGATTTGCGCTATACCGGGTGCATAAATAACACAAAAAAATGAGCGTTATCGCCCTTTCCATAGCGCTGCCATTACAAGTTAAGCCAAAACCTTCTTTTGTTGTGTGGTATGGTGCGTTAAGCTCCATACCGCACAAAACCCAAGGCCTGATTTTACGTGCTTGTGTACGCTTTCCCCCCATAGACATTAATGGAGAGAGAGTGTAAGAAAAAAATTTACACCTGCGATCGCGGAATGGTGATCGCTGTAACACAATCCCTATTGATGTCTATGGGGAAAAGAAAGTTATGTTAAAACCTAACACCCTAACATAAACCCATAGAGGCCAATTTATCAAAGGTCTTGCGGACCTAATCCAACAGTGCAGATCAGGTCCGCAAGACCTCACTGAATGTGGAGAGCAATACGCTCTCCGTATTCAGCATTGCACCAGCAGCTCACAAGAACTGCTGGTGCAACTCCGCCCCCTGCAGACTCGCGGCCAATCAGCAGGGAGGTGTCAATCAACCCAATCGTACTCAATCAGGATGAATTGTGGCGATTCCTGTCCGCCTGCTCAGAGCAGGCGGACAGGGTTATGGAGCAGTGGTCTTTAGACTGCTGCTTCATAACTGCTGTTTCTTCTGTTAAGTGTGATCAGTCCACGGGTCATCATTACTTCTGGGATATTACTCCTCCCCAACAGGAAGTGCAAGAGGATTCACCCAGCAGAGCTGCATATAGCTCCTCCCCTCTACGTCACTCCCAGTCATTCTCTTGCACCCAACGACTAGATAGGATGTGTGAGAGGACTATGGTGATTATACTTAGTTTTATATCTTCAATCAAAAGTTTGTTATTTTAAATAGCACCGGAGTGTGTTATTATCTCTCTGGCAGAGTTTGAAGAAGAATCTACCAGAGTTTTTGTTATGATTTTAGCCGGAGTAGTTAAGATCATATTGCTGTTTCTCGGCCATCTGAGGAGAGGTAAACTTCAGATCAGGGGACAGCGGGCAGATGAATCTGCATAGAGGTATGTAGCAGTTTTTATTTTCTGACAATGGAATTGATGAGAAAATCCTGCCATACCGATATAATGTCATGTATGTATACTTTACACTTCAGTATTCTGGGGAATGGTACTTCACTAGAATTACACTGTAAGAAATACATAAAGCTGTTTAATAACTAGAGATTATGTTTAACGTTTTTGCTGGAATGTAAAATCGTTTTCATTTACTGAGGTACTGAGTGAATAAATGTTTGGGCACTATTTTTCCACTTGGCAGTTGCTTAATCTGTTTTCTGACAGTTTCTGTTCTCCCTCACTGCTGTGTGTGAGGGGGAGGGGCCGTTTTTTGGCGCTTTTACTACACATCAAATATTTCAGTCAGCAACTCATTGTATTCCCTGCATGATCCGGTTCATCTCTACAGAGCTCAGGGGTCTTCAAAACTTATTTTGAGGGAGGTAATTTCTCTCAGCAGAGCTGTGAGAATTATAGTTTGACTGAGATAAAAAACGTTTATTCTGTAATTTGTTTCCTGCTTTCAGAATTTGTTATCTTTGCTAATGGGATTAAACCTTTGCTAAAGTTGTGTTATTTACAAGGATTGAGGCTATAACTGTTTCAATTTATTAATTTTCAACTGTCATAGATCTTCTGTGCTTCTTAAAGGCACAGTACGTTTTAATATTATTCTAATTGAATTGTATTTCCAAGTTACAAGTTTATTTGCTAGTGTGTTAAACATGTCTGATTCAGAGGATGATACCTGTGTCATTTGTTGCAATGCCAAAGTGGAGCCCAATAGAAATTTATGTACTAACTGTATTGATGCTACTTTAAATAAAAGTCAATCTGTACAAATTGAACAAATTTCACCAAACAACGAGGGGAGAGTTATGCCGACTAACTCGCCTCACGTGTCAGTACCTACATCTCCCGCTCAGAGGGAGGTGCGTGATATTGTAGCGCCGAGTACATCTGGGCGGCCATTACAAATCACATTACAGGATATGGCTACTGTTATGACTGAGGTTTTGGCTAAATTACCAGAGCTAAGAGGTAAGCGTGATCACTCTGGGGTGAGAACAGAGTGCGCTGATAATATTAGGGCCATGTCAGACACTGCGTCACAGGTGGCAGAACATGAGGACGGAGAGCTTCATTCTGTGGGTGACGGTTCTGATCCAAACAGACTGGATTCAGATATTTCAAATTTTAAATTTAAACTGGAAAACCTCCGTGTATTACTAGGGGAGGTGTTAGCGGCTCTGAATGATTGTAACACAGTTGCAATACCAGAGAAAATGTGTAGGTTGGATAAATATTTTGCGGTACCGACGAGTACTGAGGTTTTTCCTATACCTAAGAGACTTACTGAAATTGTTACTAAGGAGTGGGATAGACCCGGTGCGCCGTTCTCACCCCCTCCGATATTTAGAAAAATGTTTCCAATAGACGCCACCACAAGGAACTTATGGCAAACGGTCCCTAAGGTGGAGGGAGCAATTTCTACCTTAGCTAAGCGTTCCACTATCCCGGTGGAGGATAGCTGTGCTTTTTCAGATCCAATGGATAAAAAATTAGAGGGTTACCTTAAGAAAATGTTTGTTCAACAAGGTTTTATATTGCAACCCCTTGCATGCATTGCGCCGATCACGGCTGCAGCGGCATTCTGGATTGAGTCTCTGGAAGAGAACATTGGTTCAGCTACTCTGGACGACATTACGGACAGGCTTAGAGTCCTTAAACTAGCTAATTCATTCATTTCGGAGGCCGTAGTACATCTTACTAAACTTACGGTGAAGAATTCAGGATTCGCCATTCAGGCACGCAGGGCGCTGTGGCTAAAATCCTGGTCAGCTGATGTTACTTCTAAGTCTAAATTGCTTAATATACCTTTCAAAGGGCAGACCTTATTCGGGCCCGGGTTGAAAGAGATTATCGCTGACATTACAGGAGGTAAAGGCCATGCCCTGCCTCAGGACAAAGCCAAAGCCAAGACTAGACAGTCTAATTTTCGTTCCTTTCGAATTTCAAAGCAGGAGCAGCATCAACTTCCTCTGCACCAAAACAGGAAGGAGCTGTTGCTCGCTACAGACAAGGCTGGAAACCTAACCAGTCCTGGAACAAGGGCAAGCAGACTAGGAAACCTGCTGCTGCCCCTAAAACAGCATGAATTGAGGGCCCCCGATCCGGGATCGGATCTAGTGGGGGGCAGACTTTCTCTCTTCGCCCAGGCTTGGGCAAGAGATGTTCAGGATCCCTGGGCGCTAGAGATAATATCTCAGGGATACCTTCTGGACTTCAAATACTCTCCTCCAAGAGAGAGATTTCATCTGTCAAGATTGTCAACAATCCAGACAAAGAAAGAGGCGTTTCTACGCTGCGTACAAGAGCTCTTGTTAATGGGAGTAATCCATCCAGTTCCACGATCGGAACAGGGACAGGGGTTTTACTCAAATCTGTTTGTGGTTCCCAAAAAAGAGGGAACTTTCAGACCAATCCTGGACTTAAAGATCCTAAACAAATTCCTAAGAGTTCCATCGTTCAAGATGGAGACTATTCGGACAATTTTACCTATGATCCAAGAGGGTCAGTACATGACCACTGTAGATTTAAAAGATGCTTACCTTCACATACCGATTCACAAAGATCATTATCGGTACCTAAGGTTTGCCTTCCTAGACAGGCATTACCAGTTTGTGGCTCTTCCATTCGGATTGGCTACAGCTCCAAGAATCTTCACAAGGGTTCTGGGTGCTCTTCTGGCGGTACTAAGACCGCGGGGAATCTCGGTAGCTCCATACCTAGACGACATTCTGATACAAGCTTCAAGCTTTCAAACTGCCAAGTCTCATACAGAGTTAGTGCTGGCATTTCTAAGGTCACATGGATGGAAGGTGAACGAAAAGAAAAGTTCACTCGTTCCACTCACAAGAGTTCCCTTCCTGGGGACTCTTATGGATTCTGTAGAAATGAAGATTTACCTGACAGAGGACAGGCTAACAAGACTTCAAAGTGCTTGCCGCACCCTTCATTCCATTCAACACCCGTCAGTGGCTCAATGCATGGAGGTAATCGGCTTAATGGTAGCGGCAATGGACATAGTACCCTTTGCACGCTTACACCTCAGACCACTGCAACTGTGCATGCTAAGTCAGTGGAATGGGGATTACTCAGACTTATCCCCTTCTCTGAATCTGGATCAAGAGACCAGAAATTCTCTTCTATGGTGGCTTTCTTGGCCACATCTGTCCAGGGGGATGCCATTCAGCAGACCAGACTGGACAATTGTAACAACAGCCGCCAGCCTTCTAGGTTGGGGTGCCGTCTGGAATTCTCTGAAGGCTCAGGGACAATGGAGTCAGGAGGAGAGTCTCCTGCAAATAAACATTCTGGAATTGAGAGCAGTTCTCAATGCCCTCCTGGCTTGGCCCCAGTTGACAACTCGGGGGTTCATCAGGTTTCAGTCGGACAACATCACGACTGTAGCTTACATCAACCATCAGGGAGGGACAAGAAGCTCCCTAGCTATGATGGAAGTATCAAAGATAATTCGCTGGGCAGAGTCTCACTCTTGCCACCTGTCAGCAATCCACATCCCGGGAGTGGAGAACTGGGAGGCGGATTTCTTAAGTCGTCAGACTTTTCATCCGGGGGAGTGGGAACTTCATCCGGAGGTCTTTGCCCAAATACTTCGACGTTGGGGCAAACCAGAGATAGATCTCATGGCGTCTCGACAGAACGCCAAGCTTCCTCGTTACGGGTCCAGATCCAGGGATCCAGGAGCAGTCCTGATAGATGCTCTGACAGCACCTTGGGACTTCAGGATGGCTTACGTGTTTCCACCCTTCCCGTTACTTCCTCGATTGTTTGCCAGAATCAAACAAGAGAGAGCATCAGTGATTCTAATAGCACCTGCGTGGCCACGCAGGACTTGGTATGCAGACCTGGTGGACTTGTCATCCTGTCCACCTTGGTCTCTACCTCTGAAACAGGACCTTCTGATACAGGGTCCCTTCAAACATCAAAATCTAACTTCTCTGAAGCTGACTGCTTGGAAATTGAACGCTTGATTTTATCAAGACGTGGGTTTTCTGAGTCAGTTATTGATACCTTAATACAGGCTAGGAAGCCTGTTACCAGAAAGATTTACCATAAGATATGGCGTAAATACCTATATTGGTGTGAATCCAAAGGTTACTCTTGGAGTAAGGTTAGGATTCCTAGGATATTGTCTTTTCTACAAGAAGGTTTAGAAAAGGGTTTATCTGCTAGTTCATTAAAGGGACAGATCTCAGCTCTGTCCATTCTGTTACACAAACGTCTGTCAGAAGTTCCTGACGTCCAGGCTTTTTGTCAGGCTTTGGCCAGGATTAAGCCTGTGTTTAAAACTGTTGCTCCACCATGGAGTTTAAACCTTGTTCTTAATGTTTTACAGGGCGTTCCGTTTGAACCCCTTCATTCCATTGATATAAAGTTGTTATCTTGGAAAGTTCTATTTTTAATGGCTATTTCCTCGGCTCGAAGAGTCTCTGAATTATCAGCCTTACATTGTGATTCTCCTTATTTGATTTTTCATTCGGATAAGGTAGTCCTGCGTACTAAACCTGGGTTCTTACCTAAGGTAGTTACTAACAGGAATATCAATCAAGAGATTATTGTTCCTTCTTTATGCCCAAATCCTTCTTCAAAGAAGGAACGTCTACTGCACAACCTGGATGTAGTCCGTGCTCTAAAATTTTACTTACAGGCAACTAAGGAATTTCGACAAACGTCTTCTCTGTTTGTCATTTACTCTGGGCAGAGGAGAGGTCAAAAAGCTTCCGCTACCTCTCTTTCTTTTTGGCTTCGTAGCATAATTCATTTAGCTTATGAGACTGCTGGACAGCAGCCTCCTGAAAGAATTACAGCTCATTCTACTAGAGCTGTGGCTTCCACTTGGGCCTTCAAGAATGAGGCCTCTGTTGAACAGATTTGCAAGGCTGCAACTTGGTCTTCGCTTCATACTTTTTCCAAATTTTACAAATTTGACACTTTTGCTTCATCGGAGGCTATTTTTGGGAGAAAGGTTCTTCAGGCAGTGGTTCCTTCTGTATAAAGAGCCTGCCTATCCCTCCCGTCATCCGTGTACTTTTGCTTTGGTATTGGTATCCCAGAAGTAATGATGACCCGTGGACTGATCACACTTAACAGAAGAAAACATAATTTATGCTTACCTGATAAATTCCTTTCTTCTGTAGTGTGATCAGTCCACGGCCCGCCCTGTTTTTAAGGCAGGTAAATATTTTTTAATTTATACTCCAGTCACCACTTCACCCTTGGCTTTTCCTTTCTCGTTGGTCCTTGGTCGAATGACTGGGAGTGACGTAGAGGGGAGGAGCTATATGCAGCTCTGCTGGGTGAATCCTCTTGCACTTCCTGTTGGGGAGGAGTAATATCCCAGAAGTAATGATGACCCGTGGACTGATCACACTACAGAAGAAAGGAATTTATCAGGTAAGCATAAATTATGTTTTCTGGCGAGTCTGAAGACTCGTCAGAAACACGGCCCTTCAAGCTCCATTCGGAGCTTGATAAATGGGCCTCCTATTCTAAACACCCCTAATCTGCCGCCCCCAACATCGCAGACACTAAATTAAATGATTAACCCCTAATCCGCCCTCCGACAATGCCGGCACTAAATAAACCTATTAACCCCTAAACCCCCGGCCCCCCACCTAGCAACTACTGTAATAAACCTATTAATCCCTAAACTGCCGGCCCCCCACATCGCAAACTAAACTAAACCTGTTAATCCCTAAACCTCTAGCCCCCCACATCGCAACATATTAAATTAAACTATTAACGCCTAAACCTAAAAACCCCCTATTTTTCAATTTAATTTACAATATAACTATCTTTAAATAAATAAAAACTTACCTGTGAAATAAAAAAAGTTTAAACTATATATTAACCTAACATTACTATTTTAAAACAATAAAATTAACAAAAAATAATAAAAACTAAATTACAAATTTAAAAAAATCGTAACACTACGAAAAAATAAAAAAAATTACATTACAAAAAAACCCCCTCTAAAATTACGAAAAATAAAAAAAACTAAGATTACAAAAAATAATAAACAAAATTATCCAAAATAATAAAAATTACACCTAATCTAATACCCCTATAAAAACAAAAAAGCCCACCCAAAATAAAAACACCCCCTAACCTAACAATAAACTACCAATAGCCCTTAAAAGGGTCTTTTGTAGGGCATTGCCCTAAGTTAAACAGCTCTTTTACCTAAAAATTACATTGTCCCCCTAACAGTAAACCCCTCACCCAACCAACCCCCCAAAATAAAAAAACCTAATAAAATCTACTCACAGTTCCTGAAGTCTGGACATCCATCTTCATCCAGGTGGCGAGAAGTCTTCATCCAAGCTGCGACATCTTCATCCATCGCGTGGGCATCTCCTATCTTCATGCCGGTGGTGCGGAGCTGTGGGGGCGCGGAGTTGTGGAGGCACAGAGCATCCATCGCCGGCGGCGCGGACATCCAGCGTGGAGGATCCTCTTCATACAATCACTGTCGTACAATGAAGCTTGAATGAAAGGTACCCATTTAAAAATGGGGTACCTTGCATTCTTATTGGCTGACATTTTCAAATAAGCCTATAGGATGAGAGCTACTGAAATCCTATTGGCTGATTTGCAAAAAGTGCAAGGGTTGATCCTCTTGATTTAAAATACAGTATCAGGAGGGAAAATGTCCAATATAGTTCTATTATTTCAGCATAAACACACTAATTGTACAAGCAGCGCTTTTAAATGACAAGTTGGGTTAAAATAATTAAAGTTATTATAGACTATATTTTCTATAGGTAAAATAATAAAATAAAATATGAAAATTTAGATGTAATATATGACTCTTTTTAGATGCAAAACTTCAACTTATAAATAATAAAACCAGAATTCTAAAATGACTAGATAAAAATATCAATAGTATCAGAAAGTTGAAATAATTTCAGAAAGTTGAAATAATTTCAGAAAGTTGAAATAATTAATATGATTTAAATATAATTGTATCGATACAATTATATAACTGTTCACAGATTCATTTTGTCCAATATGCTGAAAAATTTACTGAGAAAATATTTAAGATCCAAATAATGACCACTGTACAGTACCATGAATTATAGTTCACTAACGGCTAGATTTAGAGTTTTGTCAGTAAGGACCCGCGTAGCTAACGCCGGCTTTTTTCTGGCCGCACCATAAAAATAACTCTGGTATTGAGAGTCCACATAAAGGCTGCGTTAGGCTCCAAAAAAGGAGCGTAGAGCATATTTAACGCAGCTTCAACTCTCGATACCAGAGTTGCTTACGGACGCGGCCAGCCTCAAAAACGTGCTCGTGCACGATTCCCCCATAGGAAACAATGGGGCTGTTTGAGCTGAAAAAAAACCAAACACCTGCAAAAAAGCTGCGTTCAGCTCCTAACGCAGCCCCATTGTTTGCTATGCGGAAACACTTCCTACGTCTGCACCTAACACTCTAACATGTACCCCGAGTCTAAACACCCCAACCTTACACTTATTAACCCCTAATCTGCTGCCCCCGCTATCGCTGACCCCTGCATATTATTATTAACCCCTAATCTGCCGCTCCGTAAACTGCCGCTACTTACATTATCCCTATGTACCCTTAATCTGCTGCCCTAACATCGCCGACCCCTATATTATATTTATTAACCCCTAATCTGCCCCCCACAACGTCGCCTCCACCTGCCTACACTTATTAACCCCTAATCTGCCGACCGGACCTGAGCGCTACTATAATAAAGTTATTAACCCCTAATCCGCCTCACTAACCCTATAATAAATAGTATTAACCCCTAATCTGCCCTCCCTAACATCGCCGACACCTAACTTCAATTATTAACCCCTAATCTGCCGACTGGAGCTCACCGCTACTCTAATAAATGTATTAACCCCTAAAGCTAAGTCTAACCCTAACACTAACACCCCTCTAAGTTAAATATAATTTACATCTAACGAAATTAATTATCTCTTATTAAATAAATTATTCCTATTTAAAGCTAAATACTTACCTGTAAAATAAATCCTAATATAGCTACACTATAAATTATAATTATATTATAGCTATTTTAGGATTAATATTTATTTTACAGGTAACTTTGTAATTATTTTAACCAGGTACAATAGCTATTAAATAGTTAATAACTATTTAATAGTTACCTAGTTAAAATAATAACAAAATTACCTGTAAAATAAATCCTAACCTAAGTTACAATTAAACCTAACACTACACTATCATTAAATTAATTAAATAAAATATCTACAATTACCTACAATTAAACCTAACACTACACTATCAATACATTAATTAAATACAATATCTACAAATAACTACAATGAAATAAACTAACTAAAGTACAAAAAATAAAAAAGAACTAAGTTACAAAAAATAAAAAAATATTTACAAACATAAGGAAAATCTTACAACAATTTTAAACTAATTACACCTACTCTAAGCCCCCTAATAAAATAACAAAGCCCCCCAAAATAAAAAAATGCCCTACCCTATTCTAAATTACTAAAGTTCAAAGCTCTTTTACCTTACCAGCCCTGAACAGGGCCCTTTGCGGGGCATGCCACAAGAAATTCAGCTCTTGTGGCATAAGTATTTGGTCACCTACAAACAAGCAAGATTTCTGGCTCTCACAGACCTGTATCTTCTTCTTTAAGAGACTCCTCTGTCCTCCACTCATTACCTGTATTAATGGCACCTGTTTGAACTTGTTATCAGTATAAAAGACACCTGTCTACAACCTCAAACAGTCACTCTCCAAACTCCACTATGGTGAAGACCAAAGAGCTGTCGAAGGACACCAGAAACAAAATTGTAGACCTGCACCAGGCTGGGAAGACTGAATCTGCAATAGGCAAGCAGCTTGGTGTGAAGAAATCAACTGTGGGAGCAATAATTAGAAAATGGAAGACATACAAGACCACTGATAATCTCCCTCGATCTGGGGCTCCACGCAAGATCTCACCCTGTGGGGTCAAAATGATCACAAGAACGGTGAGCAAACATCCCAGAACCACACGGGGGACCTAGTGAATGACCTGCAGAGAGCTGGGACCAACGTAACAAAGGCTACCATCAGTAACACACTACGCTGCCAGGGACTCAGATCCTGCAGTGCCAGACGTATCTTCCTGCTTAAGCCAGACCAGTACATGTCCGGGCCCATCTAAAGTATGCTAGAGAGCATTTGGATGATCCAGAAGCGGATTGGGAGAATGTCATATGGTCAGATGAAACCAAAGTAGAACTGTTTGGTAGAAACACAACTCATCGTGTTTGGAGGAGAGAGAATGCTGAGTTGCAACCAAAGAACACCATACCTACTGTGAAGCATGGGGGTGGCAACATCATGCTTTGGGGCTGTTTCTCTGCAAAGGGAACAGGGCGACTGATCCGTGTACATGAAAGAATGAATGGGGCCATGTATCGTGAGATTTTGAGTGCAAACCTCCTTCCATCAGCAAGGGCATTGAAGATGAAACGTGGCTGGGTCTTTCAGCATGACAATAATCCCAAACACACCGCCCGGGCAACAAAGGAGTGGCTTTGTAAGAAGCATTTCAAGGTCTTGGAGTGGCCTAGCCATTCTCCAGATCTCAAGCCCATAGAAAACCTTTGGAGGGAGTTGAAAGTCCATGTTGCCCAGCGACAGCCCCAAAACATCACTGCTCTAGAGGAAATCTGCATGCAGGAATGGGCCAACATACCAGCAACAGTGTTTGACAACCTTGTGAAGACTTACAGAAAACGTTTGACCTCTGTCATTGCCAACAAAGGATATATAACAAAGTATTGAGATGATCTTTTGATATTGACCAAATACTTATTTTCCACCATAATTTGCAAATAAATTCTTTCCAAATCAGACAATGTGATTGTCTGGATTTGTTTCCACATTTTGTCTTTCATAGTTGAGGTATACCTATGATGAAAATTACAGGCCTCTCTCATCTTCTTAAGTGGGAGAACTTACACAATTGGTGGCTGTCTAAATACTTTTTTGCCCCACTGTATGTCTCAAAAATAAAGATCATATCATTATCAATGAAAAACCTCTACAAGGCGTAATACCTCTGTTTAAGGCATTAAATAGATCTTATTGGTCAGATTGATAGTTCCAAATAGCAGGTATGCACATCAAAAGCAGATGTCAGAGTATAATGCAGTCCAGCAATGTCCAGCAATTGATGCTCATACATATATCAAATGGAGCAATAGAATATCTCTTGTAATTAGCCGTAAGCTGCACAAAGACAAAGATCTGTATGACGGACATCACGCAGGCACCGGAAGATGGATCACAGCATATCTGGGAAGTGGTGAAATCAAACAAGGGATCCTTAGGCGAGAGTAGAGCTCTCAGTAGGATTTTGCCATAATAACGACACCAATTGAACAGATGCTATATGTATTTTTATGCTACATATAACTGTGATTAATATGCATGAACTGCTTTTTTCGTCATTTGAACCAATTGAATAGATGCTATATGCATTTTCCTGCTATATATGACTGTGATTAATATGCATGACCTGCTCAATATACAACGTCAGTAACCTGCATGAATTGCTTAACATACTATGTCATTAACTTGCAGCTTACGGCTAATTACAAGAGATATTCTATTGCTCCATTTGATATATGTATGAGCATCAATTGCTGGACATTGCTGGACTGCATTATACTCTGACATCTGCTTTTGACGTGCATACCTGCTATTTGGAACTATCAATCTGACTAATAAGATCTATTTAATGCCTTAAACAGAGGTATTACGCCTTGTAGAGGTTTTTTCATTGATAATGATATGATCTTTATTTTTGAGACATATATGCACCTTACAGACATCAATATTTTTTCCCTCTACTATGGCCATAGGTTTGTGTACTTTTAATAGAGTTATGGGTAAATGGAATATTTACATGTTGTAGACTAAGGTATTTAATACATTTATATATTTTGTATTACTAATGTGCATTCTGATTCTTTGCTTTGGCTGTGATTTGGGTACCCCTTTGCTGCGGCATCTCTGGTTTAATACATTGTAACGACATTGGAAGTGCTGGCTAGGGAATCCTATTTACTTTTTCTTACTGTCTCTACTTTTACATTTTCTATCTTTATTTTGATTATACCTATCTTTTTGATTCTTCCTTAGCACCCTGAGACACGGATACTAGTGGTCTCATGGTTTCCCTATTACTTAACTATATCAGGTAGTCCTTAGAGCTGGTCTGACTGAATATTTAATATATATATATATATATATATATATATATATATGCAGCCACCAATCAACAACTAGCATGCTTTGCTGCTCCTGAGCTTACCTAGATACACCCTTTAAAAAATGATAAAAAGAGAAAGAAGCAAATTCAAAAAAAGAATTAAATTGGAAAGTAGCTTTAAATTGCATGCTCTGTGTGAATCATCATCTAATTCTGACTTTACGGTCCCTTTAAGAGGAAAACAGGGGGGCGGAGTTAACCGCTGAGCAGAGTAGACGTGCCTTGAGAGAGCTCCTGGCAGATTTCTTAAATATAACAAGAATATTTACTATTTCTGATTATTTATAGCCTATAAACTGACATAATCAGGGGTAGAGTTCAGCCTATGTGACGAAGTGCACAATCTAGAGGTTGGGAGCATCTTTAATCCCTTCACGGAGCTGATGAACACCGGACTTCTCAAACTGTGACCGCAGCCAATTGGGACCTACCCGAGAATCTTTTCCCCAGAGCCGCTAGCTGACCGACATCCAGAGGGTCGGGGATCCGCTCCGGACGGTCGAGACTCAGCCCGTAGAGGCCACCCAGCCACCAGGTTTCTCTAGACAGGAGAAATTACACAGACCCGAGTGGCAGCCGAGACCCAAAGAATCACGGAGCTCACCAGCACGACCTGGATGACCGGATACTCACAGTCAGCTGGAGCCTCTAGCCGTGGGGTAACAACTGCAGGGGAGCGACTACTGAGCCCTTCTTCATCGACTCTGCCTTGGCGCGAAAATCCGCCATCTTACCTGCCATATACCGGACCGCAAAACTACGCGGTCAACAGGCTTTCCAAGACACAGCTGCGGAGCAATCCTGATCTACTTACCTCCCAACGGACCAACGGTAAGATACAGCAGCAATGCTCATACCCCCACTGACCCCTTACAGGACGTCATCTTGCCAGATTACGCACTAACACAGATCTCACGGAGCTAACACAAGGGCACATGTCTCATATACCCCGAGGGCCCTTGCACTCACTAATCTGCCTCCTGCCCACACGACCTTAAAGAACTGTAGAGATCTCACAGGAGTCAAAGGGGTGAGCTCCTAGATAGATGCAGCAGGGGACAGCGTACAGGGTATATTGAATACAATTAGAGGCACAGCAAAGGCCTCAGAAGAACTGAACTATATAGCTTGAACGCTTTGCACCTAACATTAAAGAAGTGACCCCCAAATATATACTGTTGACCTGCAGTGACTAATCAGCCCACAGCCACTGAGATAGCTGTGAACCTAAGGGAAACTACCACAATAGCCCTGCTGGGCCCCTGCCCTTAGCCCTCACGCATAAACGTGCTGCTTTATACAATCTGTGCCCTGTGGTCCAAAGACTTGTAAGGCTAGATTACCCATCTGGGAGCTAAACGCTGGGATTTAAAATCTATCTATAATAACTTGCTGGCTCATTGGGAGCTTTCAACTTAGCCCCTTGATTCTCCTACTATTAACAGTTACCTACATAAAGGGGCCACCACCGACGTCTAGAGACCCAGAGCCCTTGAACTTCTAGCACTGCGCCATATTCACAGGCGCAACGTTAAGCACTAATCTAAGCATAAAATACTACCCAATTGCAACCTAGGTTACCTTAGTGGTTGCATACACTAAAAAGCATGATCTCTCTCCCCCCTTTCCCACCGGCCCTTTTTGCCTGCGGGTCATACCCCAAGTACCTTACCCCATATCGTCCTGCAGGGGCAACTCCCCAGGAGAGAGATCGGCCACTCAGAAGCATCTATTGGGCAAGCTTGTAGACTCTCCTATGCTACCATAAGGGCTTAGACCCTACTGTACACTTGAAGCATCCTCCTTTCTACCAAGGGGCCTTAGGACACCTTAACATGTGAGCCCCCTCAGCAACAGCCCCTACCCCCGCCAACCCATTAACACTTAACCAACATACTAGAAGTAAGCGGATTCCCATTGAAAGAAGATAAAGGAAAGTAAAGCAGTTTAGGATTACATTTAGGGGCCCTGATTCAGAATGTCTCAACTTCATAAAAGAAAACAAAAACCACACAACACTCCAAAAAGAACGGTTATTGACCATTTCCAGCACCCAAACAGAATGTCCCATACAAGATCTGAGGATGAAGGCTCTGATACTGGGAGCCTCTCAGATACCCATCCTGGCAAAACTTTAACAAAAAGGGCTTCCCGACTACCATCAGTAGAGGGTGCTCCAAACAATTTGATGGACTCTATCACAACACTGCTAGCATCCCACCATGACTCTCTATCGAGGAAATTCGACAAATTCCATGCTGACTTAAAAAAAGACATAGGCAGCATTGGAGAGCGCACAGATGCGCTGGAGCGCAGACAAGAAGATCTTGCTGTAGATCATAAAAATCTCCTTAGTTATTCTCAATGTTTGGCTGGTCAGATAAAAGACCTAGAACTAAAATTGGTGGACCTGGAAGACAGGTCACGCCGTAATAACATCTGAATCAAAGGGATCCCAGAGACTGTTCCACCCCAGGATCTAGATACCTACCTACAGGACCTGTTTAAAGCAGCACTAGGCACCGACCTGGGTAATGAAACCCTTATTGACAGAGCGCACAGAGCGGTCAGGCCTAGATCTGTGGATGAAGGGAAACCTCGTGATGTTATAGCCAAGCTTCACTACTACACATTTCGAGAAAAGATCCTCCGAGTTCTTGCCAGAGAAAAATCGTTACCAGACAAATATGCCGACCTACAGATTTTCCCTGACCTCTCCCCACACACGCTCCAGCTCCGTAGACACTATCAACCATACACCAAGATCCTCAGAGACAAAGGCCTTAAATACAGATGGGGCTATCCAGTGCGACTGTTCATCACCAAAGACAGCCAGCAATTCCTCACCACAACGCCACAACAAGCCAGAGAATTACTGCAGAAATGGGAACTGCTCCCACTAGACTCGGGAGACCGGTATCCTGGTCCTGCTAAGGACAGCAGACTCAGGGCCTCTGCGCCGACCTGGAGACCACTTCCACAATGGCCGGCACCCACTTCCAAAAGATCATTGGACTCTAGAGACTTATCCTTAGCCGAAGTTACATAGGGAATCCGCTTTCAGCCCTATTAACACAGTTTGACATTCATTCAGAGACATTTGTGGGCTTTTCCCACGCACATCTTCCAGAGGGGACTTAAGACCACAGATGAAGACGGGTGAGACTTTCAGATTTCTTACCAACTTGAACTATCTGACTTTGCGTTCACATAATTTAGCAGTTTAATTGATAACCTTAATGTGTACAGTACTCTCGATACAAGTTGTAATTGTTTTTCCTGTCAACACCCTAATCATAGAACGCTCAGTATATACACTAACAGTGCCTAGTATAATCAGGCACGATTACTCTTGAACCTATTACTGACTGAGCTGGAGATTCACTGTAATGTCTCACCTTAAGTATGTTTTTTTTTCATTATTCTGAAATGCTTGCCCTAACTACCTGACCCTGACTGTAGGGTATCACGAGAGAGATCTGACCAGTCGGCTCCGCACTATATTCTCTGACCTCCCCCATGACCCTCACACCCAGCGAATCCACATCTGCCTTGTCCCTACATGACAGTATAGCTGCATCTGACTGTTGGTGACACTAGACACACTATGACTACTAAAGGAAAACAGGGCCTGAGTAAATAAACCAGTCAGAACCACAACCCCGGCCTTACGCCGGAGTAATACACCAACACAGATCTAGCTACTCGTCACTCTCTCATTTTACCAGGCTATCTGCTCAGCCAGAAAACCGTACCCCCTCTCTGACTAGGACCCATATGTAACCTATCCTCTATTGCACCACCGTAATAGACGTCTCACCCACCCAATTATCGAAGGACAACCGTAACACTCAGCTAGACCATTTGGGAGGTCACTCCCGATACTCTAGACTGACCCCTGCTCCCTGACAGATCCAATCCTAGTCGTAGACGGAATTACCTACACCACACTCGCTACAATAACAGAAGATCAGGGCGACCAAGACATCCCGACCCTCTGGCCCAGTCGTGGCCTAAAAGTCAGACACCTATACAGTCCTAATTGACCGTTATCTAACACCTCCTACCAAGGAGCCATCTGGTCAGATAGTGGAGCGCATTTCCCCTCTGATTTGATTATATGTTCTTGTTTATTAATGTTTAATATGTTGCACATTTAATTGAGTATGTTATGTTTTATTCATGTTTGTACTATAAAAGTTTGGCGGGGACCATGGCTGACCTCTGCTAACCTCCGCCCCACAAAAATAGTTGTGCCCCCCTGATAGGAATCAGGGGAGGCACTCATTGCGAAAGTGATTCTTTGACACATTTTTTTCCTCATCACTCTCCCTTTAGATTAATTTTTAGGACATTTGACCTTTTGATCATAGCAGGCACCTCAGCTTAGTAGACTACCATGTCTGGCTCCTCGATAGCATATCCTGCAATCCCCCCACCCCTCACCCAGATTTTACCCTCTCCCTTGTCCACAGCCGGCCTTAATAATGGCACCAATTCGAATAGCTACTCTTAATGCACAGGGTCTAAACTCCCCAACGAAGAGGAAACTCTTACTTAATTATATTCGTACCCATAAGGTCCATATCCTGTTTCTCCAGGAGACACATTGGTCAGGGGACTCTAATACCATTAAGAGCTCACGATATTACCCTATTTGCGAAATGGCTTCAAATAATGCAGGGAAAACCCGAGGAGTGGCAATCCTGCTTAGTAGGGACTTAACCTTCACACTGGAACACATAGAGAAAGACACTGAGGGTAGATTCCTCATACTAATCTGTAAGCTTAATGGCATTCAGTACACTTTAGCCTCAGTATATGCACCAAATGCGAAGCAGATCCCCTTTGTAAGGCAGTTCCTAGCCAGGGTAGACCAACTTAAAAGAGGCCACCTAGTCATAGGAGGAGACCTTAATATGGTATGGGACCCACACAAGGATAAGAAATCCCTCCTCACCACTCACTCAGATAGAAATATCTCGTCAACCTCCAATGCCTTCCGAAAACTTATGTTTCAGAATTGCCTATACGATGCATGGAGGTGCTTAGCCCCTACAACTACAGATTTCACACATTATTCCAAAGCCCACAACTCGTTCTCAATGATCGACTATATCTTATGTGACTCCTGGTCCTTAGACAAGATGACAAACCCAACTGTTCAGCCATGCACATGGTCAGATCACGACATGGTCTATCTAGACTTCTCTGAGTTGCAGGCCTTGACTAGCAGACCCCCCTGGAGACTCTCCAACCAACTACTGACTGAGAGAGAGATGCCCTCACTCCTTAGGGAAATAACTGACTTTCTGACACACAATAACACAGGCACCACTGACCTAGACATGGTTTGGGCAGCCCTTAAGGCATTTCTGAGAGGGTACTTCATTAAGACTTTAGCCCATCATCGTAAATCGGGTAACCAATCTTTAGCCAAGCTCTATGGGGATCTTCACACTCTGGAGACTACTAACAAATCATGTCCCGAATCCCTATTAGCCCAACAGATAGGCCGCATTAGAGAAGAAATTGCCAGAAGGGAAACTCTACGAGTGCAGGACAGCCTACACAGACTTAAACAGTTATATTATTACAAAGGCAATAGAGCGGACAGGCTACTAGCCAACAAGCTCAGAAAACGCACACAGCAGAGCAGGATAGCCTCCATTACTACCCAAAAGGGACCAGTCCACTCCCCCAAAGCAATAGGAGTAGCCTTTGCAGAATATTACTCCTCCCTCTATAACATAGCGTCAGCAGAGCTAACAAATAAAGCCGCCCAGGATGACATCCATCAGTTCTTGGGGGGACTGGATTTACCTGTATTGACAGATGACGCCAAGGCCGCATTAGCGAAGCAATTTATGCTAGAGGAGGTCAGCATGGCCATAGCCGATTTGGCCTCCCACAAAGCCCCGGGACCAGATGGCTTTACTGTCACCTTCTATCAGACCCTTAGTTCCACACTCTCTCCGATTCTACTCCGTTTTTTTAATAGAGTGGCCCAACGTGGTGAGTTCCTCCCAGAATTTCTAGAGGCTAACATCACTACAATCCACAAGGAGGGCAAAGATCCATCGCTATGCTCTAGCTACAGGCCCATCTCTCTTATTAATGTTGACGCCAAGATCTACGCCAAGATCCTAGCCAACAGATTGAGCGTGCACCTCCAGACACTCATACACTTAGATCAGGTGGGTTTTGTCCTTAATAGGCAGGGCTCTGATAATACTCGCCCTCTCTTGAACATATATGCAGAGGTGGCAGATCTGGGCCTACCCATGCTCACTCTGTCACTCGACGCTGAAAAGGCGTTTGACAGAGTGAGGTGGGACTATTTAACTCAGACCCTAGTGGCGTTTGGCGTACCGGATGCTTATATCAAAGCTGCTATGGAACTCTATTCGTCCCCCACTGCTGTGGTGAGGGGCTTGGGTTTCTGTTCCCCCACAATACGGATAATGAACGGGACGAGACAGGGGTGCCCCCTGTCCCCCCTACTCTTCGTGTTGGCAATCGAGCCCCTGGGCGCAGCTCTTAGGAAGTGCCCTGAAATACAGGGACTCCAACTCCATGACACCATTCAGAAGCTGGCTCTGTTCGCGGATGATCTTATGGTCTTCCTCACGGAGCCTCTGGATTCTCTCCCTCCACTGTTCCGCCTGTTACAGAGATTTGGCGAACTTTCATATTACAAAATAAATGTTAGTAAAACCGAGGTGTACTCTCTCAACCTTCCCTTAGAAGAAGAGCGCAGTATTCGGCTCCTCTACCCTTTCAATTGGTCCAATAAGGGAATTAAACACTTAGGAGTATTCCTCTCTCACTCCAAGCAGATCACCATCAGAGAAAACTATGAGAAACTGCCAAAAGAGATCACACTCGAATTGAATACCAATAGGTATAGCAAGATCTTGTGGTTTGGCAGAGTAGCGGCCCTCAAAATGATGGTCCTACCCAGACTTACATACGCGTTTCGATGTATTCCCATCGTAATCCCGATATCTTTGCTTCAGAAGTTCCAGACTCTCTTTAATGCCTATACTTGGCATGACAAAAGGCCTCGAGTCGCAGCCCACATACTACAAGCCCCTATAGAGAAGGGAGGAACAGGCCTCCCTAACGTGAGGAAATACCATGAGGCAGCAATGGTCACCCACGCCTTAACGTGGGGTAATGGCCTCCCTGCGACCAGATGGAGGGAGCTAGAGCAGGCATCCTTGCCAGCATTTGTGGATTTGGAGGACCTTCTGTGGCTCCCCCCACATTGGCGGGCAAAAATTTACATCTCTAACAGCATAGTCAAGGGGTGCCAGGAGGCCTGGCTGAAATTGAGACACAACAGACTTATAGCTTCACACCCCTCGCCCACACACTCTATCCGGGGCCTCCTCCTGGGATTACCTGATATCCATGCCAACTCGTGGTCCACCACAGGAGTAGCTTCTTTGTCAGACTTTTATGACAACAAGAAGCTGAAAGCTCATACGGCCATGTCAGCCCTACCTACGGTAACCCCGAAGTTTCACTTTACACTTCTGCGCCTTCAAGCACTTATGAGATCCTGGGGCTTCCTAGAGGATGAGTTGAGGGATTCCACCACGTGGGAGCTGCGCTGGAGGGCCAATCTCCAACTCTATAAACCCCTTTTAGTGCATTAACAGTGCATATTGGGGGACCCTACTCCTTCCAAAATGATTCATATGGAGGCCTGGGAGAAAGATTTACAACTTATCTACCCACTGGAAGTCTGGGAGGAAACAATTTGTATCACTAAAAAGGCCACCCATTGTGTCACTTTGTATGAGCTTTACTTCAAAATAATTACAAGATGGCATTTAGTGCCCACTAAATTACAGAAGCTCTACCCTGATCACTCCCCCATGTGCTGGAGAGAGTGTGGAGAACGGGGCACCCCGACCCACATCTGGTGGTCATGCCCAAAACTGACAGGCATCTGGAAAAGGGTAGAAACCTTATGTAAAGACCTTGAGCTAGTGGAAACACTTGGACCAGCTCTAGCGATCCTACATCTGGGAGTGGACTTGCTCCTTAGAGCTAAACGGAACCTACTTATATACATCCTCATTTCCACCAAATTACTTGTAGCCAGAAACTGGAAGAAAAGTCAGCCCCCCAAATGGCAGGGAGTAGTAGAATGTGTGAATTACATTAGAAGTATGGAAACCTATGTGTATAGAGAACGCAAGAAACTGACTGATTTCTGCCTTATTTGGGAACCGTGGGACACTCTTATGTCCTATAAAATACATAGCTAGACTACCTGACGTTTGACGTTACCAACATACCCTTAAAGACCTCTCCCCACACTCTGCTATGCGAGGAAGCCAGACACGGGGTGCTCAAGAGAGCCATTGGCTGGATTATTATGGCCTCTCTTAGCCCCCACATAACACACGATGCGATGCATGAATTCTCATGTGTCTGCACCCCCACCGTGCCTGCAGCATTTGCCTGCTTAATAGTCCTAACGATCCTATCTATTAACTTAAAAGCCGTCCCAGTTACATATCCACTAGAATGAACCAATAGGCTCTATATTGTTCAACAAGATCCTAAATGACGGCCTCTGTAAAAACTAGGTACGTGTACCAACCGAGGTGTTAGTGCGCCTCATGTTACAAAGTTTATGTTATATTGTTATTTACTCTGTTTAAAATGCATAAGCTGTATGTCATTTGATTTACCTCAATAAAAACTATTTAAAAAAAAAAAAAAGAGGAAAACAGAAACATGCTGAAATATAAGATAGAAAAGGGGACAGGCGCAACCTCGACTCACAGCATCAGTTTATTTAAAGTACACACAGGACAAACAATATTGCACTTACAAGATAGCAGTAAAAAACACACCTTAATACTCCAAATTCTCTGGCAGTCAACTGTTTATATGCAGTCCCTTCAGGTTGTCGGCTATCACCTTCCAACCGGTTGCCGCAATTCAAGATCTTGACTCACTATGTAAGGTCGCCTGGGGTCACATGACAGTTCAGGTCTGATCAGTGAGAACGAGGTAAGCAGAAGGGCGTGTCCTCTTGTGAGCGCTCACAAGAGGACACACCCCTTTACTGGCGGAAACGGCTTCTGCTTACTTCGTTCTCATTCGTTTAATAAAGATAGAATGTGTTTTTTTATACCACCATTTTAACATTTTGTTTTTTTCAAATTTGGTTTTCTTCAAAGATTTAATGAAACATTCAAGATAAGGAAATGAAATGCTTGAAGCATTAGATGATTGAAACAGATGTCAAGGGGAATATTTGTTCTACTGAGTGAATGAAAAAATAAATGGACACGTTTTACTCATCCCTTGTAAAAGCTTAGCTGTCATGGGTCTGATGATCTGGGCATATACCTTATTACCCTTTAGTGCTGTCATTTCACATCTTAGTTCTAAACCTGTTTTTAATCCTTGACACTCTTTGCATTTGCACATCAATATCTGAATGTTTCACTCTGTGAGGTAGCCACACCAATCATATCTTGTTTTTTCAGCAGACCAACAATTTAAAGAAAATAACTTTAATTTGTAAAAATTCCCTAATATGGGAAAAGAGCACTATATGAAACTGAGAAAAAAAATGTGTTATTTTTTCCCCGCAAAGTTCAACTCTTTTTGTAGTTAGTTACCCAAGGGCAACACATAAATATTATTAGGTTAAAAACTTAAAAGTCAAATGTGCACATATCAGTGACAAATTGGTTACAGATTTTGTTTTCTGTTTTCAGGAATTTATTAGAGCTACAAGCAAGACAGACAGCAACTTATAGAGAAAACACACTAACCTTTATATCATAGTTCTTTAATATTGTGACACTTACATAAGATAAAACATATGATGAAGGGAATAACGTCATCCCATACACAGCATATCAGACTGATTGCATTCTGGCATACTTGGGTATAGAACAACTAACCTGACACATGGCAAGGCATATTTTCCTTGTGATATTTCACTGCAGCCTATGGGGCCAAATTATCATTGTGCAAGCGGACATGATCCGATATTGCGGATCATATCCGCTGCACATCGATAAATGCCGACAGCATACGCTGTCAGCATTTATCATTGCACCAGCAGTTTGTCAATCAACCTGATCGTATTCGATTGGGTTGATTTCTGGTGATATCTGTCCGCCACCTCAGAGCAGACGGACAGGTTATTAGACAGCTGCTTCATAACTTGTGTTTCCGATGAGCCTGAAGGCTCGCCAGAAACATTGGGCATCAAGCTCCATACAGACTAAAACAGATGTGACCTAAGCCACTAGAGGGCGCTAGAACAACCAGTGTAATGTAACGGGAGTGAAGAGCTTCCCAATGTTCATGTGCACTAGCAGAGTCAAATGCCAAGTGCACTACTGAACCTAATAAATCAATTACCTAAGACGCTGACTATGTGTCTCCAATATGAAAGACAAGCTGCACCTCTTAGTAACAAAATTGAAATATAAAAACTATAATAAAAGTGTGATCAACACACAAGAGGGCGCTAAATACCCACTGGGAGGTAGATTGTAAGTGATTATAAAAACAGGCAATATATATGTGAAACTGGGAATAGATCATGGGCTCTCACCATACAGACGATATAACAAATGATGTTCAGTCCCAAATATATGTGTAATGTTCATATATAAAATGTCCCAATGATGGAAGCAGAAACCAGTTGCTGCCGATAATGTTGCACTTTCCTCTTTTAAGTGCCCTCTTCTCTCCTTGATGACCGGAGGCAAATCTGTAGGGGTGGAGGGAAAACAGAGGCGACAAATGTGTGTATCCAATGTGATGGTGAACCCCCCTGCACACGTATGCTATACCCAGGGTACTCACACTTTCACTTAGCACACCAATGTGCTGGTAGGCGCGGACTGGCTATCGGAGCAAGCCAGCTTGCTCTCACAGGTACACTCTCTCTCTGTGGTGATCGTAAGAGTCTTAGCCGCTGTATCTCCTTATGTGATGTTGATCTCCAACGCCAACAGGAACTCACAAAGGAATAGCTCCCAAGGATTGGTAATGAGGATATACTTGTAATGGAATCACATGCGATGGTATAAAATAAACTTTTAATCAATGTTAAAAACAACCAAGCAGATTCCACAAGTAAAAATCAGATATGTATTCTTTGCTACGCGTTTCTCGGCTACTTATGGGCCGTTTCTTCAGGCATATTTGTACAAACATTTGAATCGGCTATATATTGCCGCTCATTACCAAATCCTCCCTCCCCCCATCTACACCAATAGGCGTGTTGCTTCCAGCCATTGGCTATGAACAAACATCCAGCTGATACTTAGTAACGTAATCTCAATAGACACATATACAATACAAATTTCAAACAACAATATGTTGATACAAAGTTGCAACTATCGTTATCTACTAAATACTGTAGATGTCCATACTTTCTCTTTGAAAACAAACATCGATAGATAACACTTTTTTAAGAACTCTCAATCTCATTTCCAATATGCAACACAGATAAAAAGAAAAGATATTTTTATATAGAAATCCTGCCGTGTGAAATTTGATTACAACTTCATGACACTAACAACTCAAATAGGATAAAATGAATATAATATATATTCAAGGTTTACGCTATTTCTAATTTCCTCATATGATTTATCAAAGCGACCTAATGTCATAAAATGACTGATATTAGGTAAATCTATTTGCGGTTATTCTTTACCTGAGATGGAACTCTTTACTTTTATTTAAGTGATATAACCTAAGTTTCATAAAACCAAAATAACAGTATATGAATATATGAAATGATATAAATGTGGAATGAATATGATATTAAAATGAATGGCATCAATAGTGAAAAAGAAGTGACCAATAGACCTGCAAAATCTATTACAGGTGATTTAACGCTACATGAATCGGTTTAAAGGGGTATTTTGCTACTATTTTGTATACTTACTATAAAGTATCCACCCTATAAGGACTGTGTATTTAAGTACAATCATCCCAAATAGTGCATCTATAGTGATGGTATCCCCACTGCAATGTACTCTTCAGTTAAAGGGATTTTTTGCAGCAGATTGCAAAGTGTCTAAATTCAGTATCTATATTCTAGTTATATACCTATAAGATTTGTCTGTTGCCCTATAAGGATGGCATACAATGATAAAACATTATTAGTTTGTTATAAAAATTATATGCTTCGATATTTTTGGATAATAATATATTAAGGTGGATATTTTGTAACAAATGCTATCTTTGTGTCCCCAGTGAATGTGGATTTTTCTAAATGCCAAGAGCATAAATAATGAATATAATACAATGAATGGTATTACTTTCCATTCATATAAAAGATTAATGAATTGTATGTATCTTTCAAAGGGAAAGTATGGACATCTACAGTATTTAGTAGATAACGATAGTTGCAACTTTGTATCAACATATTGTTGTTTGAAATTTGTATTGTATATGTGTCTATTGAGATTACGTTACTAAGTATCAGCTGGATGTTTGTTCATAGCCAATGGCTGGAAGCAACACGCCTATTGGTGTAGATGGGGGGAGGGAGGATTTGGTAATGAGCGGCAATATATAGCCGATTCAAATGTTTGTACAAATATGCCTGAAGAAACGGCCCATAAGTAGCCGAGAAACGCGTAGCAAAGAGAGTGTACCTGTGAGAGCAAGCTGGCTTGCTCCGATAGCCAGTCCGCGCCTACCAGCACATTGGTGTGCTAAGTGAAAGTGTGAGTACCCTGGGTATAGCATACGTGTGCAGGGGGGTTCACCATCACATTGGATACACACATTTGTCGCCTCTGTTTTCCCTCCACCCCTACAGATTTGCCTCCGGTCATCAAGGAGAGAAGAGGGCACTTAAAAGAGGAAAGTGCAACATTATCGGCAGCAACTGGTTTCTGCTTCCATCATTGGGACATTTTATATATGAACATTGCACATATATTTGGGACTGAACATCATTTGTTATATCGTCTGTATGGTGAGAGCCCATGATCTATTCCCAGTTTCACATATATATTGCCTGTTTTTATAATCACTTACAATCTACCTCCCAGTGGGTATTTAGCACCCTCTTGTGTGTTGATCACACTTTTATTATAGTTTTTATAAGCTCCATACAGAGTTTGATAAATATGCCCCTATATCTAGTATGTCTCTAGGGCAACTTTTCTCAGTGCTATACCTGGCACTCTCCCTGTGACCCACTTTGTATCAGCATTTCTCAACTCCAGTCCTCAAATGTCACTAACTAGCCTGATTCTAAAGAGTTCCCAATCTGTGTATAGTTGACTCACAGTGAATCAGAATCTGGGCTGTTAGGGGTAGTTATTGGTAGAATTGAGAGACACAAATTTCTCTGATACATTGAATGTTTTCTTTAGCTGCATCAGGGAAAAAATAATTAAAGGGCAAGTCACTGAGTACCCCTTCTCAATCCTCTGGATAAACCCAGAGGTACTTGTACCACAGTTTGAGAAACAAGGGCATAGATAATAAACACGGGAGCCATTATTTCCTAAATAATATGGTTCTGTAAAAGTCCAAATTCATTCATGAGTGTGCATTTAAAAAGTTCTTGCTCCTACATTATTAAAGTCATGGTCATTAATGATTGTTCCAGTTTACAAGTTTAATAATGTAGGTGCAAGAACGTTGACATGTACTCTTGAGAACAAGTTTTGACTTAGCATGTATGAAGGCACGTTCCCTATAAATAGCTAGTCACAAAGGTGCAATCTCGTTTAAGGTTCTCCTTGGCAGAAATAATGTAGCAAGGCAGTGGGTTCACAAGTTACAGTTGAAATTATATTAAAATACAGTAAAAGAAGATATAATTATAAGTCCTTTGCATAGAACCCTGTAGTCACCATCTTGTTTTTAGTTCATGCAGAAATGGAAGGTTTTTAAGAAAATAGATTAAAATATTATCAACAACAAACCCCATGACCCCATTTATTTGAATTAGTTAAACCACTGAAATAAGTAAACAATATACTGTACCTTCAAAATCTAGATAAAAACCCAAATTAAATAAATAGAAATTGAGCACTATAAGAGAAACAGAAATATCTCAGGAACCTAAAAGGGATTTTGTACGCATTTTCACAGAACTTTAGGGATGGAAAAGACAAAAAGTGTAAGATAAAGAAATGTGTTATATTGCTGGTGTTATCAGTTAAAATGAATATTAATTCATGCATGTAAGCAATGAACAATTTCATATCATGTTGAGTTATTTTTTGATCAACATTTTTTAAAATGTCTAAACATTTACTTGCAATTATATGCAGAACATTTGATGTTGCAAGATTCAGAATTTAAAAGTGTGATTTCAATTATATTAAAGTGGGAATTTAACAAATTGAGACTACAAAATGTTTAATTAAAGGGACAGTCTTGTCAACATTTTTATAATTCAGATAGGACATGCAATTTTAATCAACTTTCCAATTTACTTTTATCATCAACTTTGCTTTGTTCTCTTGGTATTCTTTGTTGAAAGCTAAACCTTTTTTGACAGTTTTTTACAGCTTGAAAGCCCTAGTTCATGTGTGCCATATATAGATAACATTGTGCTCACTCCCATGGAGTTAGCTAGGAATCAGCACTGATTGGCTAAAATGTAAGTATGTCAATAGAACTGAAATAAAGGGCAGTCTGCAGAGGCTTCGATACAAGGTAATCACAGAGGTAAAAAACATCATTTAAGCTTACCTGATAAATTAATTTCTTTCATGCTGGTGAGAGTCCACAATCCATTACTCCTGGGAATTACTCTTCCTTAGCACTAGAGGAGGAGATTCCCAAACCCAAAGAACTCTATAAAACCCCTCCCACCTCCCAGGTACCTAAGTCTAATGTACAGCAAAGCAAAATGAGGTAGGAAAAAGTAATAAAAGCCATAAAAGGAGCAGGGAAATAAGATGCAAGGAAAAAGATGTGCACACAAAAACTCCCCCAAAAACCCAACCCATATCAAAACAGGATGGGGTCTTGTGGAATCTCACCACCATGAAATAAATAAATTAATCAGGTAAGAATAAATGATGCTTTCCTTCATACAGGTGGTGAGAGTCCATGATCCATTACTCCTGGGAGCTAATACCACGAGTAATCAGCAGTTAACAACATTCCATTAGCTGTTTAACTTTATTCCAAGGAGATACATAGTTGAAATACATTGTCTTACTATTTTAATGTTGTTGGATATACCTAGAGTGACCGTATAAACCCATATAAAATGGGGCTAAGTTACTTAACATTTGCTTAACATGTTTGTAGTCAGATTTTGCGACCTTGCCACCTAGGGCTGATAGGATTGTGATGTACTTACTTTTACGCATGTGGCGGCCATGTCATAGAGTATTGTCATTATTATTTGTGACTTTATTAATAACCCTACTTTTGAAGCAAATGATGCTTATATCTGTATTCTTTTTTTTTTTTCAAGCCTCAATAAAAATATTTAATAAGAAAAAAAAAACGTTTTTCTGAAAAACTTAGTAGTGTCAACAAAAACCAAATCAAATAGGTCACTCAGAATAATTCTATGGAAATAATACATAAGGAAGGAACAACTCTGCCCCAAATTAAATAGTCAGAAAACATCAACTTAAACTAAATAAGGCAAGATGAAAAGAAATAAAAAGAAGAAATTCTTCTATCAAAAATAGCAAAATGAAACAAAAAAACTTCCAGAAAGATGTTAATATTTACTTGAAGCAAAGGTTCGGAAGGAGAAACCTGAAAAACCCTCAAGACCAATATAAAAATTTCAAGGAGGAAATGATTGGAAAATAACAGGCTTAAAGGGATAGTAAACACCAAAAATGTTATTGTTTAAAAAGATAGATAATCCCTATATTTACCATTCCCCAGATTTGCACAAACAACACTGTTATAGAAATATACTTTTTACCTCTGTAATTACTGTGTATCTAAGCTTCTGCTGACTGCCTCCTCATCTCAGATCTTTTAACAGACTTGCATTTCAGGCAATTAGTGCTGAGCACAGTGTTATCTATATGAAAGACATGGACTAGCGCCCTCTAGCTGTGAAAAACTGTCAAATGCATTCAAATGAGAGGCGGCTTTCAAGGGCTTAGAAATTAGCATATGAGCCTACCTAGGTTTAGCTTTCAACTAAGAATAACAAGAGAACAAAGCAAATTTAATAATAAAAGTAAATTAGAAAGTTGTTTAAAATGACCTGCCCTCTGGTGTAGCCTGTCCCTTTAAATCTAATAATTAAATCTAGCAATCATTGCACAAACAATTGCTTGTGCAGTCAAGCCCCATTTTCTCTCACTAACAATTGCAGAACTTGTTAATCATCCGAGTCACCCTTGATGGAGGGGTGGAAAGGTTAAAGGGATATTAAACCCAAAAATTTTCTTTCATAATTCAGACAGAGAATATCATTTTAAACCACATTCCAATTTATTTCTATTATCTCATTTGCTTCATTCTTTAGATATCCTTAGTCAAAGAAATAGCAATGCACACAGGTGAGCCAATCACATAAGGCATCTATGTGCAGCCACCAATCAGAAGCTACTGAGCCTATCTAGATATGCTTTTCAGGAAAGAATATCAAGAGAATGAAGCAAGTTAGATAACAGAAGTAAATTAGAAAGTTGTTTAAAATGGTATTCTCTATCTGAATCATGAAAGAAAAAAATTGGGTTTAATGTCCCTTGAAGAAGCTACAGTCTAAAAGGGACATAAAACCCAGAAAGAGCACACAATTTTAAAAAAAAGTTTCCAATTTACTTATTGTGTCAAAAATGCTTTGTCCTCATATTATTCTTTGTTCAAGAGATATCTAGATAGGTAGCATGTACATGTCTGGAGAACTACATGACAGGAAATAAGGCCTGATTTTACCTTCCTGCTTTTCAACAAAGGATACAAAAAACATGTGATTATAGAAGTATGTTGGAAAGTTGTTTAAAACTGCATGCTCTATCTGAATCAAGAAAGAGTTGTATATCCCTTTAACCCCTAATGACCACAGCACTTTTCCATTTTCTGTCCGGTGAGATCAGCCTCCCACCTGAAACATCAGACCCCTGATCCCTCCCAAACAGCTCTCTTCCCTCCCCCACCCCACAATTGTCCCCACTATCTTAAGTACTGGCAGAAAGTCTGCCAGTACTAAAATAAAAGGTATATTTTTGTGTGTGTGTTTTTTTTAAGCATATTTACATATGCTGCTGTGTAGGATCCCCCCTTAGCCCCCAACCTCACTGATTCCCCACCAAACAGCTCTCTAACCCTCCCCCTCTACCTTAATGGGTGCCATCTTGGGTACTGGCAGCTGTCTGCCAGTACCCAGTTTAGAAAAAAATTGTGCTTTTTTTTATTTTTTTATCCCTTTTCTTTAGTGTAGATTTCCCCCCCCCAAAAGACCAACCCCCACCCCTCCCAGATCCCTTAGATTGTTTTTAAATAGCCCCTTTCTCCCACTTATATTATCCTTTTTTTTCTGTAGTGTAGCGGTTCCCACCAGCTCTCGCCCCATGCACGCGCCAGCCTGCCGCCCTCTGTGCACGTGTGCGCGTCTGTGCACACCCCTGATCCCACCCCCTCCACATCACATGGCCCATTGATGGCCGCCCACCCGCCTCCCACGTCGGCTCCCACCCACCAATGATACCAGCCATCGATGTCCGGTGCAGAGAGGACCACAGAGTGGCTCTCTCTGCATCGGATGGCCATGCAGGGTTATTGCAGGATGCCTCGATATCGAGGCATCACTGCAATAACCGGAAAGTGGCTGAAAGTGAGCAGGATCGCTTCCAGCTGCTTTCCAGACCGAGGACGTGCAGGGTACATCCTCAGGCATTAACTGTCTTTTTTTAGAGGACGTACCCTGCACGTCCTCGGTCATTAAGGGGTTAACTAGTGTTTCATGCCTGTTTGGCGTTAGAAGCCATGGGGCCCATTTATCAAGCTCTGGATGGAGCTTGAGGGCCCGTGTTTCTGGCAAGCCTGCAGGCTCGCCAGAAACAGCAGTTATGAAGTTGCGGTCTAAAGACCACTGCTCCATAACCCTGTCCGCCTCCTCTGAGCAGGCGGACACACATCGCCGAAAATCAACCCAATCAAGTACGATTGTTTTTATTGACACCCCCTGCTGGCGGTCGATTGGCCGCGAATCTGCAGGGGGCGACGTTGCACCAGCAGCTCACAAGAGCTGCTGGTGCAATGCTGAATATGGAGAGTGTATTGCTCTCCGCATTCAGCAAGATCTGGCGGACCTGATCCACACTGTCGGATCAGGTCCGCCAAGCCTTTGATAAATATCCCCCCATGTCTGCAGCTTCATAAATGGAGCCTTTACACTGATTCCATATCATCATGTGTTCCACATTCTAGTGACCAACTTATAACCTTGTCTTTTTTAGACAAACTGAAACCAATTTCATTTGTCTCTTTTCTGTCAGGGAAAGAGTCATGGACACTGCATCTATCTGTAAACCTAAAAAGGTGATCTTTGTCTGAAGAATCAAGAAAAATTTTGGTAAATTGATCCTCCAACCATGTCTTTGAAGGAAAGACAACAGTTGTTTCATGTGAGATTCGGCTAAATGAAAAGATTGTGCTAGTACCAAGATATTGTCCAAATAAGGAAACACTGCAATCAATAACCTGCACTCTGAATACAGATAGAAGGGCACGAGAACCTTTGTAAAAATTATTGGAGCTGTTGCTAGGCCAAAAGGGAGAACAACAAATTGGTAATGCTTTTCTAGAAAAGAAAACCTCAGAAATTGATAATGATTTGGGGAAATAGAGATGTGAAGATAAGCATCCTGTAAGTCTATTGTGTACTTAAAGTGACCTTGCTGAACAAAAGTCAGAATAGTCCTTATAGTTTCCTTCTTGAAAGTTGGAATTCTCACAAATTTGTTTAAAGTTTTCAGATCCAAAATTGGTCCGAAAGAATGTTCCTCTTTCGGTACAATGTAAAGGTTGGGATAAAAGGGAACTGGGACAATCACTCCCATGAGTTCCAAGTCTGAAACACATTTCAGAAATGCTTGGGCTTTTATCGATGACTTGGAATATGGGTGAGAAAAAATCTACCCATAGGAGGTCTTAGATAGATAAAACCACTACGGTTTGTTAGTAAAAGAGCGCCAACTATAAATGATAGCTATACATCTATATACAAAAATTCCAAAATTAACAACTAATCTGAATATATAAATGCCTAATAACAAAGTAATAGTAATAATGATAGTAGAGATAATACTAATACTGAGACAATGAGTGTTAAAATGATAATAAAACTTGGTCCTGGAAATGACAAAAAAGAAGAGGCGCTCTGGTGCAGATAAACCCAACAATAAGTGAGATTTCCAAAAGGAAGAAATACTGATACTCACAAAGATATTTGCACTTCCAGTGCAATAATCCGCAAGCCGAAGCTTCAGAGCCGTTCGGCTGACTCTTTCTCTCCCGATATGCTCCCGGCAATAGTCAGGCCCCTAGGAGGAATGAAGCATAGGACACCTTTGGTGCAGATCACCCTGACCAATATCGAACTAACAACAGTGGGTAGATGTATATACTCACAAGCGTGTGTGCACAAACAGTGCAATATAATGGCTGTTACTCTCGAATATCCAGTAGAAAGAATAGTTCAAAGCAAGGTAGAACAATGTAAAAACTTTTATTAAAAATCTTAAAACTTCACTACACGTTTCTCGGCTGCACGCCGTTTCATCAGGCTCATAAATTTAGTGAACTACCTTGCTGTCTTAAAAAGGCTGAGTTAACCAATGGAAATGGTTTACATGTTACACACCCACCATAACATGTGCATTAATCAATTTAGTGCTATGCCTCTCACAGGTACTGGATAACTAACAGAATTGTGTTTCAGCTGTCAATAACACATTGTTGCAAATAGTGATATGTTAACATACATTTTTAGCAACATTATACAGATAAACATAGTGAAAAAACTCTTCTTATATTTGATACACAACATATATACAATAGTCTGAATTCTAGATACATGAAATGTACGGGTGAATATCCTATAAATTCTAAATTTCAGGGGTCCCCCCCTGCTAAATATATATGCTCTGTTTACATTTGGCCCTCACTGTGGTATTACTAGATGTCCTAAAAAAATATATATATGTAATGTTATCAAAACTGGGTCGTATATAATTGAAGTTATTAGAAAAAACATATTAACCTAATGCGTACATGATACGATGCATTGTACATGTACGGTTTCCGCTTGATAACATAATACATGGAGGTAGTGAGTAAATATTATGATATTCGTTTTCAATTTTAAGTTTAATGAATCTCGATATGTTTCTAAATATTTAAGATCTGTACCAATTTAATTTAGGAGATAATAACATTCTGTGGTTCGAATCTAAAAAATAATAATAATATAATTTCAAAATTCTACGTGATCCTGATTGCAACTTCAGGTCCTCCGTGTTTTTAAATGAATATTGTGATACGGTCGATAACATTAAACTAAGGTTTGGAACTCTGTAATGTGATACTATGAATTCCTAATAAGCTATCCTCTATATAGTGAATCTAATATGGTGCTAAAATGAATCAGGGTTAAAGGGGTTGTGTGAAAATGTGCCCTTTGTGTAGTGAATCTGTACGTGGCAAATATCTAAGGTTAGTGCAAATTAAATCTAAGTGTAACAAAATTATTATTGTGAGGGTAGTGTAAAATAATAATGCTACTAATAGTGAATGTGGCAAAAATGTCTATTGATAAATGGTGTGTGTTGGTGAAATAATAAAATAATAATAATGTAAAAAAATGATGCAACTTATAGTTGGTGTTACTGTGCTTGTAAGTGTCAGTAGATTTAGAGTGTATGGTGAAATTGCCAAATAATATAGCATTGTGATAACTAGGTTGGAAAAAATTGGTATAGTGTATATAAGTGGAAAAGTGTATATGTAACTGATGTCTGAAATTTAGTATTAGGTGTATGCCTTTACTCTATTGCTCTTATTAATAAGTCACATTATAATCGGGATAGTATCTATTACTATGACTAAAGCTTTTTAATTCAATTTCTTGGTCATTAACCTAAATAATGTGTAATGGTCTTCTTTTATCGATGTTTATATTGTTTCTTTGAGGTCATATTATCTTTAGAGAGACCCCCATATGTACATTATACATATGTATAATGCAGAATGTGTATATATTTGGGAATACACCAGTCCAAACAATTTAGACTTAAAATTTGAGATAATGAATTCCCTGCAGGATGAGGCAGAGAGAGACACACCTCGGGTGGTAAATAGATGGATCTTAGAATGCTGCTAGATCCACATTGAGATTGAGACCCAAAGGGTGCATGGTCTTCAGTTTGTGAATCCAGTATGTCTCTCTCTGCCTCAGCCTCAGGAATCTGCTGTATAGGTTGGAGGGTTCGATCTCCTCTATCGGGACTATCGTGTAACAATTAGGATTTCCTCCATGTTTTTTATGGCAGTGTTTAATAACACTATGCGATTTCTTATTTCTAAGAATACTACAATAGTGTTCAGACCAGCGATGACTCAGGCGTCTAATTGTGCGACCAATATATTGGATCCCACATTCGCAGGATATTAAGTATATAACGTAATTGGAAGCACAGGTCATCCTACTTGTAATTCTATAGGTTTTGGTGTCTACATGAGAACGGAAATGGAGTGTGCCATGACCAATGTGGTCACACATTTTACATCTAGAAATCCTACATTTGTAGGCACCCCTATTCTTAATTGAACAACTATTATTTGGACTCTTATTTGATTTATTCGCGATTTTACAGGTCTTATTGGTTTGATGTCTAACAACCTTACTGGGTGCTAAAATATTTTTCAGGGTAGGTGCCCTTTTATATACTATAGTTGGACTATCACCAATCAAATCATTAAGAATGGGATCTCTCTTTAGAATTCTCCAGTGCTTCTGAAATATATTTTTAATTTCCCTATGATTACTATTAAATTGTGTTATAAATCTAATCTCCATTGGTTTGTCAGCTCCTAATTGTGTTTGTTTATTGTCCTTTTTCTGGACAAAATAATTTTCCCTTCTTTCATTTCTAGCTCTTTGGTAACTGGATTCAATAAGTTCCATAGGATAGTGTTTTTCCTTAAATCTTTCTTTGAGAATGAGGCTCTGTCTGTCATAGTCTGTTAATAAACTACAATTTCTCCTTATTCTTTTAAATTGCCCATATGGGACATTCCTTTTCCAAGGATAGTAATGATTGCTAGAGAAATCTAAGTAACTGTTACTATCCACGGTTTTGAAGTGGGTAGAACTGTCAATTCCTCCTTTGCCATTAAAACACAAACTCAAGTCCAAAAAGACTACACTCTCTGAATGGATGCAGCTTGTGAATCTAAGTCCCCTATCATTATTATTTAGGTGATTAATAAATTCTTCTGCTTTATCTTTGGTACCATTCCACAAAAATATAAGGTCGTCTATGAACCTACCATAGAACACCAGGTTCGCCCCGAATTCAGATTGGTAAATGAATTGGTTCTCGAAACTTCCCATATACAAGTTTGCAAAACTAGGGGCGAACCTGGTGCCCATGGCGGTTCCTTTAATCTGCAAAAAATATTTATCTTGAAACAAAAAATAATTGTGTTGCAAAACAAATAAAATTAGTTGTAAAATAAATTGTTTTTGCAATGGTGGGATGTATAGATCTTCTTCTAAGTAGTTGGAGATTGCTATTACGCCTTGATTATGAGGAATGTTTGAATAGAGCGCTTCTACATCACAGGTTATCCATAATAGATCATCTGTGATGGGGATATGTGTGAGTTTCTCCAGAAGATCAGATGAATCTCTAATATATGATTCGAGATTAATGACATATTTCTGGAGGAAGAAGTCAATGTATGCAGATACATTTTCTGTGAGGCTGCCTATGCCCGCTATTATGGGTCTTCCCGGGGGGTTGGCCGTATCCTTATGGATTTTCGGCAAGTGGTAATAGAATGTACAGGCAGGCTCCTTTGGAATCAAAAATTCCCTCTCTCTTTTGGATACTATACCCTCCTGATGGGCAAAATTTATTAGGCCCGTAAGAGTCTGTAGGTACCTAGGTGTAGGGTCTTCTTTAAGGAGGGAATAATAGTGCTTGTCTTCCAAAATACGGTTTGCTTCTTTTATATAATCACTACGGTTCTGTAAGACAATACCGCCCCCCTTATCGGCCTGGCGGATTATCAGTTCGGTGTTATTTTTAAAAAAATCTAAAGCTTTTAACTCATTTGGGAATAAATTTCGATTAGAAATATTTTTGGGAAGCTGTTCTAGCTCTTCTAAGACAAGTTCTTTGAAAATTTCAATATAAGAGTCATTAGAAATCTGTGGGTTAAAGTTTGACTTATTTCTAAAATTTGTCTGGATGAAACCCTCATTTAGTTGTTCCAAAAGAGTATCCGGTTCATAAGTTGGAAAACCAGAAGTGATTCTGGCTTCCATAGTATCTGTCAGAATGGGTAAAGCATTAGATTCTTTTAGACTCTTCTCAGCGAAATATTTTTGCATTGTGAGTTTCTGTGTGTATCTATTTAGGTCTACAAACAAATTAAAAGTGTTGTGCAAATTTGAAGGGCTGTAAGATAATCCCTTTCCCAATACTCGTATCTCGTCGTCAGTCAAATTATGAGTTGATAAGTTATATATAACCTTACTTAATTTTTGTAGTGATAAAAAGATTATCCACCCCTACTTATAAATCAAAAGAAAACATAATATTAGTATTAGTATCCAACAAGGCACATTAGTACATCAATCTACATACAAAAAAAGGATATATGGGATTCACAGATGTCTCTTTTGATGAGGTTAAGTCCACACTGCAGCTCCTTTATAAACACACCGTAAGGACAGGGTGGTGAGAACAGAAGCGCAAGGGACTGATCTCAGTGTAGTATTAAAAACACCTTTTAATTACACACGTTTTTAAAAATTCACACTCACACTATTTAACCTCAACATTATGAGGTATATAAAAAACACATCAAATAGAGGGACCACTGCAGTACACTGTCTCTATGTGCACACACAGTCCAAATCCTTTTTACCCCGGATCCTTTCTTTTTATGAATAAGCAGGAACAGCTGTGCTGAACACTGCCGAATAAGAACGTGTGAGCAGACATGATCTTATATTGCGGATCATGTCCACTGCACATCGATAAATGAAGACAGCATACACTGTTGGCATTTATCATTGCACCAGCAGTTCTTGTGAACTGCTGGTGCAATACCGCCCCCTGCAGATTTGCGGCCAATCGGCCGCTAGCAGGGGGTGTCAATCAACCCGATCGTATTGGATCTGGTTGATTTCCGGTGATGTCTGTCCGCCGCCTCAGAGCAGGCGGACAGGTTATGGAGCAGCGGTCTTTAGACCGCTGCTTCATAACTTGTGTTTCTGGTGAGCCTGAAGGCTCGCCAGAAACACGGGGCATCAAGCTCCATATGGAGCTTGATAAATAGACCCCATAGAGTCTCTGGCTGCTCCCCGCTGCAGCTACTCCCTACCCCATTCAGGTTCCAGTTGGAGCAGTAAGATATTCTAAGACCTTTCCAAGGATTTCCGATGGAGACAGGTATTCGGCAGTGTCAGCGCAACTGTTCCTGCTTATTTACAAAAAGAAAGGATCCGGGGTAAAAAGGATTTGGACTGTGTCTGCATACAGAGACAGTGTACTGCAGTGGTCCCTCTATTTGATGTGATTTTGATATACCTCATAACGTTGAGGTTAAAGTGTGTGAGAATTTTTAAAAACGTGTGTAATTAAAAGGTGTCAGTCCCTTGCGCTTCTGTTCTCCTTTTCTTCCATAGGAGGTCTTATTCTGAATCCAATTTGAAATCCCTGAGAACTTTTTTAGCCTGCCCCCTGCCAGATTAACTGGGTTGGGGGTTGCACCTTCATGCTGTCTTAGGGGCTGGGTTGGGTTTCTTATATTGTTTGGATTTATTCCAATTTGAAGAAGGTCTCCAGTTAGGCTTTAGCGGAGGGGGCAGTTTTATGTTCTCTATTCTGACGAAAGGTATGAAAACAATTGAGAGCCTTAAACTTACCTTTAGACATTTTGTCTTGAGGAAGGAAAACTCCCTTACCTCCCGTAACAGTGGAAATAATAGAGTCCAGTTGGGAACTAAAAATATTCTTTCCTTGAAAAGAAGAGATAGTAATCTCATTTTAGATAAAATATAGAGTGAATGGAACCTAATGTATAGCTTAGCTCCCCCTACAAAAAAGGAGTATCCCAAGCCTTTTTAAACAGAAAGTGCAAACAAAAGAGATGGTGCGCCTGCAAGTGTCTGCTATACCTATCACACAACAATGCTCATACAATATGTCTTATTAAAAAGTATTTAACAATTTTTTCAAGAAAAAGGCTTATTGAGGCTGAAACATGTTTATAAAAGGATGGTAGTTTGTATATTACAGGATTACAAGAATTAAAGGAATCAGAGCGCTCTGAATATTCAACACAGAAACTTTACAGTTTGAAAAGCAAAGCTGAGTTTTTCACCACAAAGAAACTTTACAGTTTGAAAAGCTGAGTTTTTCACCACACCGGTAATCCGCTCACCCCATTGGTTCCAGACGAACATGTGACCGGAATCCACAGAGGAGACATCCATACTGACAGAAGGAAACGCTGATAACTTGGTGTAGTTAAAAGTCTGGTAAGAGCAGAGAAATAACTTATATTTCAGATTCCGGTGAGTGAGTGAGTGAGTGAGTAAGTGAGTTTAGCTAAAAGCAAAAACAGCTTAAACTATTTCACTGCTATCAATGGTGAATTAACTTGTAAGTGTGAATTAACTTTTATACCTGCAATGGACTGTATCACTATAACCTCAAAAAACAGGTCCTCTTCAACAACGTAAGGTTCCTTTAAATGACGTCATCCAAGATGGCGTCCCTTAGATTCCGATTGGCTGATAGAATTCTATCAGCCAATCAGAATTATGGTTGAAAAAATCCTATTGGCTGAACCAATCAGCCAATAGGATTGAGCTTGCATTCTATTGGCTGATTGCAACAGCCAATAGGATTTTTTCAACCTTAATTACGATTGGCTGATAGAATTCTATCAGCCAATCGGAATCTAAGGGACGCCATCTTGGATGACGTCATATGAAGGAACCTTCATTCGGAAGAAGACATTGTAAGAAGAGGATGCTCCGCGTTGGATGTCTTGAAGATGGAGCCGCTTGGATGAAGATAGAAGATGCCGTCTGGATGAAGACTTCTGCCCGGTTGGATGAAGACGTCGGCCCGCTTGGATGAAGACTTCTGCCCGGTTGGATTAAGAGGTCGGCCTGCTTGAATGAAGACTTCTGCCGGCTTCGATGAGGACTTCTGCCTCTTCATTGAGGATGGATGTCGGCTCTTCAGAAACTGTAAGTGGATCTTCGAGAGTTTGTGTTAGGATTTTTTAAGGGTTTATTGGGTGGGTTTTAATTTTAGATTAGGGTTTGCTTTTGAAAAAGAGCTAAATGCCCTTTTAAGGGCAATGCCCATACAAATGCCCTTTTCAGGGCAATGGGGAGCTTAGGTTTTTTTTATTAGGTTTTTATTTGGGGGGTTGGTTGTGTGGGTGGTGGGTTTTACTGTTGGGGGGGGGTATTTGTATTTTTTATTTACAGGTAAAAGAGCTGATTTCTTTGGGGCAATGCCCCGCAAAAGGGCCATTGGCAGTTTATTGTAGGCTAGGGTTTTTTTTTTATTTTGGGGGGAGGGGGGCTTTTTTATTTTCATAGGGCTCTTAGAGGCTCTTAGATTAGGTGTAACTAGTTTAAATATTTGATAATTTATTTTTTATTTTGTGTAACTTAGTGTTTATTTTTTTTTGTAACTTAGTGTTTGTTATTTTTTGTAAATTAGTTGTTAGTTTTTTGTAACTTTGTAATTTTCACTAGTAGATTTAAATTATTTGAGTAGGGTTAGGTTTTTAAATATATAATATAATTAATTTAATTTGTAGTTTAATGTAATTTTAGTATAACAGTTAGGGTAGATTAATTATTAGTTTAATATAGTTTAATGTAATTTTAGTATAACAGTTAGGGTAGAATAGTTATTAGTTTAATATAGTTTAATGTAATTTTAGTATAACAGTTAGGGTAGGTTAATTATTAGTTTAATATAGTTGAATGTAATTTTAGTCTAATAGTTAGGGGTAGATTAATTAATAGTTTAATATAGTTTAATTTAAATCTAAATGTAAGTTTTAATTTATTATAAGATAGGGATGAGTTAATATTTAATATAAAGTTAGCGGGTTGTTAGGTTTAGGGGTTAATAGGTTAATTTAGTTTATGGCGATGTGGGGGGCTGGCAGTTTAGGGGTTAATAGGTTTAGTTAATGGTAGTGATGTGGGAGGCCAGAGGTTTAGGGGTTAAAACATTTAGTTAGTTTTGGCGGGGTACGGGAGCAGCGGAGTAGGGGTTAATACATTTATTAGAGTTGCGGTGGGCTCCGGGAGTGGCGGGATAGGGGTTAATAAGTTTATTAGAGTTGCAGCAGTGTCGTGGAGCAGCGGGATAGGGGTTAATAACTTTATTTAGTTGCAGCGGGGTCCGGGAACGGCGGGATAGGGTTAATACCTTTAATAGCGTTTCGGTGGGCTCCGGGAGTGGCGGAATAGGGGTTAATAACTTTATTAAAGTTGCAGCAGGCTCGGGGAGTGGCGGGATAGGGGTTAAACATTTTAGTATAGTGGCAGTGTTTGGTGACAGGGTATAAATAAAGTTGGGAAAAAGCCAAATAGATGACTGTTAGTACTTGGTGCGCTGCTTTTTGACAGCTTTCTTTATAAATATGGAGAGTGTATTCAGGTCCACGGCCACAATGTTAGGCGATGTCAGGCGAGCATATTGATAAATTATTCCTATTTAAAGTTAAATACTTACCTGTAAAAAAAAATCCTAATATAGCTACAATATAAATAATAATTACATTGTAGCTATTTTAGGATTAATATTTATTTTACAGGCAACTTGGTAATTATTTTCTCTGTGAAAAAAATCACAAAAAGACAAAGGCGCCTCCTAGTGTAATACAGTTGGTGAAAGAGATTTGTTAGGTAATCAAAAAGGTACTCACAAGTGGAGCAGCACCCAATTGTGCTAAATCAAACAGACTGGGATCTCACAGTGTCCCAGCTCACTGACACTGCAAGGAAACTGGTTTCTCCAATGTCTTGCCGGACTGACAGAGCTCAGACTCTCACAAAGAGGTTTACATAAAACCAAATTGTATTAATAAAATAAAAATCTCAGTGTCTCATGACACTAGATATTAAAAGAACAAGCAACGCGTTTCTCAGACTGCTGTCTGTTTCATCGGAACAGCCAATAGAATGCGAGCTCAATCTGATTGGCTGATTGGATCAGCCAATCGGATTGAACTTGATTCTGATTGGCTGATTCCATCAGCCAATCAGAATATTCCTACCTTAATTCCGATTGGCTGATAGAATCCTATCAGCCAATCGGAATTCGAGGGACACCATCTTGGATGACGTCCCTTAAAGGAACCGTCATTCGTCGGGAGACGCCGGAAGAAGAGGATGGATCCGCGTCGGCTTCTTCAACATGGACCCGCTCCGCACCAGATGGAAGAAGATCGAAGATGCCGCTTGGATGAAGATGTTTGCCGGTCCGGATGTCCTCTTCTTGCTGGATAGGAGGAAGACTTTGGACCCTCTTCTGGACTTCTTCAGTGGATGTCTAGCCCCCGCTTGGGTTGGATGAAGATATCGGAGCCAGGACCGATCAGTGATACCCGGTGAGGTGAAGACAAGGTAGGAAGATCTTCAGGGGCTTAGTGTTAGGTTTATTTAAGGGGGGTTTGGGTTAGATTAGGGGTATGTGGGTGGTGGGTTGTAATGTTGGGGGGGTATTGTATGTTTTTTTTTACAGGCAAAAGAGCTGATTTTCTTGGGGCATGCCCCGCAAAGGGCCCTGTTCAGGGCTGGTAATGTAAAAGAGCTTTTAAATTTATTAATTTAGAATAGGGTAGTGCATTTTTTATTTTGGGGGTCTTTGTTATTTTATTAGGGGGCTTAGAGTAGGTGTAATTAGTTTAAAATTGTTGTAATATTTTTCTTATGTTTGTAAATATTTTTTTATTTTTTGTAACTTAGTTCTTTTTTATTTTTTGTACTTTAGTTAGTTTATGTAATTGTAGTTATTTGTAGAAATTGTATTTAATTTATTTATTGATAGTGTAGTGTTAGGTTTTATTGTAGGTAATTGTAGGTATTTTATTTAATTAATTTATTGATAGGGTAGTGTTAGGTTTAATTATAACTTAGGTTAGGACTTATTTTACAGGTAATTTTGTTATTATTTTAACTAGGTAACTATTAAATAGTTCTTAACTATTTAATAGCTATTGTACCTGGTTAAAATAATTACCAAGTTGCCTGTAAAATAAATATTAATCCTAAAATAGCTACAATATAATTATTATTTATATTGTAGCTATATTAGGATTTATTTTACAGGTAAGTATTTAGCTTTAAATAGGAATAATTTATTTAATAAGAGTTAATTAATTTCGTTAGATTAAAATTATATTTAACTTAGGGGGGTGTTAGTGTTAGGGTTAGACTTAGCTTTAGGGGTTAATACATTTATTAGAATAGCGGTGAGCTCCGGTCATCAGATTAGGGGTTAATAATTGAAGTTAGGTGTCGGCGATGTTAGGGAGGGCAGATTAGGGGTTAATACTATTTATTATAGGGTTAGTGAGGCGGATTAGGGGTTAATAACTTTATTATAGTAGCGCTCAGGTCCGCTCGGCAGATTAGGGGTAAATAAGTGTAGGCAGGTGTTGGCGACGTTGTGAGGGGCAGGTTAGGGGTTAATAAATATAATATAGGGGTCGGCGGTGTTAGGGGCAGCAGATTAGGGGTACATAAGGATAACGTAGTTGGCGGCGCTTTGCGGTCGGCAGATTAGGGGTTAATTATTGTAAGTAGCTGGCGGCGACGTTGAGGGGGGCAGGTTAGGGGTTAATAAATATAATACAGGGGTCGGCGGTGTTAGGGGCAGCAGATTAGGGGTACATAAGTATAACGTAGGTGGCGGTCGGCAGATTAGGGGTTAAAAAAATGTAATCGAGTTGCGGCGATGTGGGGGGACCTCGGTTTAGGGGTACATAGGTAGTTTATGGGTGTTAGTGTACTTTAGGGCAGTGTTTTTCAACCAGTGTGCCGTGGCACACTAGTGTGCCGTGAGAGATCCTCAGGTGTGCCACGGCAGACTGACAACAGTGTGACATATTTTTTAAACTTTGCTTGTTTTTTACTCCCAGTGCAGGGGTAGTTTGTAGGAGGCATGGCATAACAGCACAATACATACAGTATGTGTGTGTTTGTGTATATGTGTATATATATGTGCTGTATTAGGCTACAATGTGTGATTTTTTTAAAATTTTGGGATGGTGGTGTGCCACAGGATTTTTTAATGTAAAAAAGTGTGCCACGGCAAAAAAAGGTTAAAAATCACTGCTTTAGGGTACAGTAGTTAAGAGCTTTATGAACCGGCGTTAGCCCAGAAAGCTCTTAACTCCTGCTATTTTTCTGCGGCTGGAGTTTTGTCGTTAGAGCTCTAACGCTCACTTCAGAAACAACTCTAAATACCGGCGTTAGGAAGATCCCATTGAAAAGATAGGATACGCAATTGACGTAAGGGGATCTGCGGTATGGAAAAGTCGCGGCTGAAAAGTGAGCGTTAGACCCTTTAATCACTGACTCCAAATACCGGCGGTAGCCTAAAACCAGCGTTAGGAGCCTCTAACGCTGGTTTTCACGGCTAACGCCAAACTCCAAATCTAGGCCTTAGCTTGGTAGAACGTTATTCAGCTGGCTCCGTTTCTACGGATACTTCAGGGACAGGATGGTGCTGCTCCATTATGGCAAAAAAACCCATAAAAATGAAATGAAATTTCCAATAAAACTATGATAATCCATAAAAATATAGCAAGCTTTGAGGAATGGGAAAAATAATGCCTACTATCGTTAGCCAATACTATAAATTACACAATAAAACCGCTTATAAAATCAAAGCAAGAGCCTGTAAAGACGCTAATAACTGAGAGGAAAAGAACATCTATCTGAAAGTAAAGGTGCATGATTATGGAAGCACGGCATTGCGGGGGAGTGACTTTTATTGAAAAATGAAATGGAGCAAAAAATAAAACCAGTTGCGTACTATACGTTGCATAATGATAACGTAATACTAAGAATCTTTAAAGTGCGACACGGCAAGAAAGCTTGTGCGCAAAAGAGAGGACTAAGAGGTAAAAACAAAAGCCCTCACATGTAAAAATGGGAGCAAGTAGACACTGAATCTAGCTAGATCCGGAGGCTAAGTCACCATGTAGATGTTTCGTTGCAGAGGTGTGTATGTTATACTATTATACAGCAAGCAATTATATAGCCCCTTATAAAAAAAAATAGCTCTAAGAAGGTCTGGAGCGAGATTTAATATGCGTCAGCATAACTTTTGAAACCCGCACCACCCGTAATTTCACCTCGCACAACAGGGTATCACATATACGGCGCCGTCAGATGCTAGACTGGCATAAGTAGGACAGACTGTCAATCTTCAAAAATGTGCGTAAATACACATTACTGTCATCGCAAGTAACTTACACCAGTATTATGTCCGCGTAAAAGTGTCAATTAAGAGTAGTTTTACGCAAATGCAGATACACACGTAAAAATGAAACCAGAATTAAACTAAAAAAGCGACATGTAATTATGCTATTCAAAATCCCTGTATAAACCCCTGCGCAACCGCCATTTTCTTGGATTGTTCGTTGAGCGCTTGAGAGGTGACATGATTACTTTATATAAATATATTCAAGGCCCATATACAGAGATGGCAGAAGCTCTGTTTATTCCAAGAAAATTGTTTGTGACAAGAGGTCACAATTTAAGGTTGAAGGAAAAGAGATTTAATCTCCTGCAACGGAAACGTTTTTTTTCACTGTAAGAGCAATAAAATTGGGAAACTCATTACCAAAGGAGGTAGTGAATGCCAATACCCTAGATACATTTAAAAATTTTTGGATACATTTCTGTCTGTAAACAAAATTCATAGATATGATTGCTAGTATTAAATGGGTCACCTTCTAGTGGGATTATTTAAGCTAAACTGGAGCTTTTTGTAAGTATTTTAGTTATGTATAGGTTGAACTTGATGGACTTCGGTCTTTTTTCAATCTCATCTACTATGTTACTATGTTACTATGTTACTATGTTAGCTACAACACACGGCCCAGGAGTGGAGGATTAGTGAGAGTAGAGAGAGAGGCGCAAACAGAATAAATAGTTAGGTCGCATTGGTGGATTGAGTAAAATTGTACACTTACTTAAACATATTCTGACATATTGCACACATTGCATAAATACATGTACAAATACACCACACTTTTTTTCTAACACCTCACATATTTTATTTTATTTTTACAGTGTGATATGCTGAATGTTTGGTTGTGATTGTGTGTGACTGAACTGAGAGTGAGTGGGAGTGTGTGTAGTGTGATTAGTGTGAGGATGGCAGGGAGAGGTAGGGATGAGGGGAGGAGGCAAGAGGAGTGGCAGGGAGAGGAGGATAGGAGAGGACAGGAGGAGCAGTGGGCCCCCTGACAGGGAGTCACTGGAGGGGGGAGAGGGAGACCCAGAAGGGATGATGGGAGGAGAGATGCCAGAGAGTCCCAGATACCAGGCACATCCAGGAGAGGGACAGAGGGTGCACATGGGGACAGAAGGGGGGAGGAGGGAGAGGATAGGGAGGAATCCACACTGCCAGGGACATCACATGGAGAAAGCCAAGTGGCCATGGAGGATGAGAGGCTGAGATGTCCCAACTTCTCATTTGATGAAAATGTTGCCCTAGTCCAGGCCATCATGGACAACTACAGTGAGCTCTTCAGGCAGGAGAATGGCAAAGGCAGTGCCAAAAAAAGACTGCATGGATCGTGGTAGAGGATGCCGTCAACAGTGTGGCCCCACAGAGGGTCTGAAAAAGAGGTGTAATGATTGTAAGAGGTGGGTCAAAGAGAAGATTGGGAGCAGGGGCGAAACTACAGGGGGTGCAGAGGGCGCAATTGTGATGCTTCACTAGTGTCTCTGACTACAGGGGGTTAGTGTTTCTGTTTTACCCATTGGTGTTTATGTGTGTATGTGACTGTGTGTGTATTTATGCATGTATGTGTGTGTGTGTGTATGTTTGTGGAACCAGCAAATTACAGACCTTGTTACTACAGCATGGGGGGGGTGGGGGATAAACTGTGTCAGTCTATACAGTACCACTATATACAGTACGGGGGGGCTGGACCATGTCACAGACTACTGTGGTCACTTTATAAAGTACTGGGGCGGGTAGGGTCAGGCCAGTCACCTCACTGGCAGATTACAGACTGTGTCACTAACTCACTATATACAGTACTGGTGGATTAAACAGTGTCACTATATACAGTAATGGGGGGTCAGACCATTTCACAGACTGTGGGCACAGGGTACCTCCTTTTGTAGACATGTAATCTGATTCACATTTTTTTTCTGTGTTAAATGTAAAAAAAGATATGTATCAAATTCACTTTATTTTTTTTTTGGGGGGTGGGGGGGCCCTTCTTAGATTCTTGCACCTGGGCCCTGTGGTTTCTAGTTACGCCTCTGATGGGGAGGTAAGCTGTCCACCAGAAGGGAACAAGCGGTGAGCCATCCCTAGAAATGGAGTACAACACCTGGCAGGAGATGATATGCAAATCCCTGAATATCACAACAGTCTGTGGACTTCCAGGGGCTCATGACTCAGGGGTTGCCATCACAGCACATCATGCTGGTGAGTAACATCCCACACACCTGTATTATATGTAATTGCAATACAACATGCTTTAATATCACACATTTATGTACATGATGAGAAGTATGGTATTTGGAGTACTAACAAAAACATCTAAAATTATACTTGACATTACTGCTACATAACAGAATGTAATTCATCATGTGAGGTGAAATAGTACAATACTAACATGTCTCAGAGTAACACAGGCCACAAGCCACATGTAGAGTTTTCATTAAATGAACACTATAGCCATCCCAATACATGTAGCTCAATAAAGCAGGTTCTGTGCCTAGATCAAGCTAAAGTAAATTGTGTGACCATAGGGTCACTTAAAGAACACATTAATTCATCATTGGTATGTACACATAGTTATTGCATGAAACACATCCCTGTATACTGCTCATATTCAAATCCCTCATAGACCAACTCACAATGCGCACATGCATGTTTTAGAGTTTGACATGTGAATCAGTATAGGCCCTAGCATGTATCAATGTACATTGTATGCCCACATGGGCATATATCTGACTGTATTAATCCCTCTCATCCTTTAACTCCTCCACAAAACCTCTTGTCACAAGTATAAAAACAGCAATGCCACCACTACCACAACAACTTCAACCACCACTACCACCACCAGTCTTCAGGCAACTGCAGGACAGTGTGCTTCCAGGCATGAACATGGTTGGATGGCTTCAGTTTAGGACCCAGGAGCGAGGCCACCGACATTGCCATGTGACCCTTGGCAACATTCCTGGCCAGAGGTATATCCTCCCTTTGTTTTTGATGGAGAGCCAAGACAGGCACAAAGGGTCCATGTATTTACACCCCCCCCACAACACAATCACAGTCTCATGTCAGTCATGGATACTACCCACAGACTATTTCACAGGCTGTGCCTATTGTAGAGGCTGAGTGGTCACACACTGGTCATTAGTGGGAATACCAATCATCTATGAGAGCTCCACCATCTTATTCACTGGGACGAGCTCCACCATCTTAATCACTGGGATGAGCTCCACTATCCTCTACCCTGGGATGAGCTCCACCATCCTCTTCCCTGGGATGAGCTCCACCATCCTCTTCCCTGGGACGAGCTCCAACATCTGCAGATGAAAATACAGCAGAAACTACAGCTGCCCCTTTAAGCAGCAGAAACCACAACTGCTCCTCAAGCAGCAGAAACTACAACTGCCCCTTAAGCACCAGAAACTACAACTGCCCCTCAATCACCAGAAACTACAACTGCCCCTCAAGCACTAGGAACTACAGCTGCCTCTCAAGCAACAGAAGCACATCCACAAGCATCACCTCTTCTCCAACATTGTGGCCCTCAAGCAACTGCCAGCCCTGTTGTTCAGGAGCCTGTGGATGCATTGTATTCTCCCCTGGATGAGGAATACATTACACTCCAGAGGAGGCTCGTCTCAAGCACTGAGCATACAAAGAGGCCAAGAGAGGTTCTTTATGGGCCAAGAGAGGTTACACAAAAGTAGCATAGAGCCGCAGAGGGACATTGTAGCATTGTTAAGTGCAAGTGTTCAAAACCAGTCACAGATGATGTGAATTCTGTCTGATATGCAGATGCAGATGGACAATAGATGGAGAGAACAAAATTAACTTTTGGGTATGTTGGTTGAGCACTTTAAACACCAACAGGACACTGCCTCCAGCCTATCATCTGTGGGCAGCACACCAGCAGAAACACCAGAATCTGCTAGAACAAGGAGAACAATGCAATCCACTACAGGCACCTCAGCTCCCTCAAGAAGCCAACAAAAATATTATTATTGTTCACCATAAACCTTGTCCTCTGTTATTTACCATGCAATTGTCATACACATCCATGTGAGGTGGGTTTTATTACACTAATATTGTTAAAACATATAATATGACCTGTGTTGAAACGGCAATAAAAAAAACGGTAATATTATCATGTTTATGACATATTCTTGTACTATAACTCACATCCACATAGTTGTGTATGAAGGGTACATATAGTAATATTCACTTATAAGATGTAAATCAATGTATCTCGCATTTAATATAAATTGACACGTGGGTATATATAATACTGATGTTACTGATAGGGTGTGCATTGTCAGGAGTTTTAAGGCTGCAGGTGAGAGGTTGTGCTGTTTGTTATTGGCTTCACACAATTGCAGAGGAGGAATATTTATTTAAGGTTTAAAGGGACAGTTTACTCAAAAATGTTCTTCCCTTTAATTTGTTCCCAATGATCAATTTTACTTGCGTATAGTGTATTAAATTGTTTACAAATATTTCCTTTACCCTTATGATAGCATTTGAAACATTTTATTTAGCCTGTGGGATCCCCACCCACCCTTAAATATTTTGGCCTCAAGGCCAAGCTGCGTTAACACAGCCAGTAGAAGAAATTACACTCCCAGTGGGATCTAGAATTTTCCATTGTTCTCTCCAAGTATTGGTGATTGGTTTATGACCAGATATAAAATAAAGAAGCAAGTATATGTACACAATGTGATAAAGTAATGAGATCTGATTATACCTACAAGCTCAACCCATTTTATAAGGTTGTGACTTCAAAACACAAAATCAGCTATTTTATATACACAAATAAACCATAAAAAGCAAATCTCATAAATTTTATACTGTGCAGCTAGTAAAAAAAGTAATTGGAAAGAGAAAAACAATTTTATAGTATACTGTCCCTTTAACTATTTGAGATGCTGCTTAAATGTATGTGTTTGTTAAGACTTCCAGGGAGTTACGTTGTTTTTTTAGTCAGTGCAAGGGTTGCTGCGACTGCCTATGTGTGGCGAGATGAAAATCTAGTAGATTTTCTCAATTCTGCGCGCGTAAGTCCTTGTGCTGAATATGTAATACCGAATAATGATGCCAGTTCTATGTTAGTTTATGGGAGTAAAAAATGCGGGTGACAGGTACAATATACACGCGTAACTTGTATGCTACGCCGTATCTGTGATACCAAAACCCCTTAATAACCGGCGTCGCTGGCTTTTGCAGGCGACGCCTCATATGTAATCTTGCCCATAATTTATAAAATAGCTTTAGAAATATAAGGAAATAGCAACCTGTCCCTTGGCTCTATATATTACATATATAGTAAAAACTTTTCAATAAAAGAGTGCCCAATCCATAGCAATAAGTGTCCACATAAAAGGTTTTATATTTTAATACTTACCTTTTAAGCACTCATCCACTGATAGCAGACAGCCAAATCAGTACTGAAACATATCAGCAGAGGTAATGGTAGAAGAGTATAATGTTGATCTGTAAAGGGAAGCAGAAAATGAATCCCTGCGACTGAATTTGCAGACAGCCTATGAAGAGATTTTTTTGTGAGGCAAAACCATGCTGTCATGAGACAGTACTCCCTTCACTTCCCGCTGACAATCACTGCACTCGAAAGGGAACTGGTCTTCAATTTGCTCTGAAGCGCCTTTCACTGAAGAAATCAAGCACATCATGCTTCAAATACCTCCTAAGGAGACAAAGTTTTAAAACTGAGATATATGTGAGGTGGTAGGGGTATTTATAGGATTTTGAGGTTAGGGAACTTTGCCTCCTCCTGGTAGGAATGTATATCCCATATGTAACAGCTTGTGGACTCTCGCCACCTATTAACACTAAAACTTTAGACTATATTTTCAATTTTTAAACAAATAAAATAATTTAAGTTAAAAAGAAAAAAAATCTGTGTATTATTCCCAAGGTAATCTCTGCATTTTATATATAATTCTAGCTAGCATTTATTTAGTATTTAATGTCCCTTTAACCTTTTATTAAACACGTTCGTCAACCTATGAATTGTGTATATTTTAACAGCCAAAATGTGCTGCAAGAAACAAGATGTGTTTTGAAAAGGTTGAGGTTGTAGAAATGTTAAAATTAAAAGAAGAAAAAAAAAAATTGTCTGCATGCTAGGTCATTATCCTGTCACAAATGCATTTGAAAAGCTTGTCATAAGTGTTTATTATGATGTTTCCTGTATTATTATTGGTTTGAATTTGAAAAGTAGAAAAAGTAATTTTTAGTTGTATTATACATGGAAATTCTAATGGATTAAAATGTGGGCTCTCTGTTCCCAATCATGTAAGTAAGGACATAAAATACTAAATACATGCTAGACATAATAATGTATTCAAAGCAAAGATTTACTTGAGAATAATGGGCGAGATTACATATACCGCGCAGGCTTCAGCGCAACTGCTGAAACCCGAGCCGCCCGTAATTTCATCTTGCACATCCCAGTATTACATAATCCCCGCCGGCAGTTCATAAAGTGCCGTAAGTCAGATAAACTAGTGATGTCCAGAAATTAGCGTAAATACAAATTTCAGGAGTCGCCAGTGACTTACGGCACTTTAGAAACTACAGGAACCTAAGAAAATTAAAAAAAATGTCAAATCTCCCGTAAAAGTCTAACCCGCCTCCCAAAAATAAATCCGACACGTAAAACCCCTATATCTGCAATCCCCCCCACATCACAACTAATAATAAAACTATTAACCCTTAAATCGACAACCCCCCACAACGCAATATGCCTAATTAAACTATTAACACCTAATGCGCCATTCACATGTGCTCTCGCCTTCATCAACAGGGTTGTCAGGTGGCTCTGCTCTACCCAGCCAAGCTCCGTCTATAGACGACTAGTGGCCCTAAGTACTTTCACTCTCCTCAAGCACTTGAAATCCTAGCTACAGTAACTTAACTATGTCTATGCCTTTATTTGTACATTAGTAATTATGTGTTCATTGCATAATTTGTATTGGCCTCAAATTCTAAGGTCCTGTTTTTGGTTCCAAGAGTTAACTAGTTTTTTTATTGTTTCTACTTATTTATGAGTTGAACATTACCTTGTGGTCCACACAATTGAGGAGAAAGTTTGGCCTTTATAGGCCCTTGAAAATTAGCTTTAATCCCAATACAAGTTTAGATTGCAAACTGATGTTAGGTGTGTATTGGCCTACAATGGGTCCTTGTAAACCCCCTACTAGTTTATTACTGAGAAAAAAGGTAATATTGCTTATACGTTTAATGTTCACTCTCAAGCGAACACAAATTCCTAAGTTACACTTCTTATCTATTCACGCCTATTTAAATATGCTGGGTTTTTTACTAACCTGTTTGAAATTACTAGGTGGAGTCGGGACATTAAATGGGACAATGCAGATGTTTAAAATGTTTATATGTTGGATGTATGTTGTTAGTTCTATGTTGCACAGTATTGCCAAATTTTCATGTTGTATTGTCTCACTATACCCCCCTGGATCCCTGCAGCTGGAGCCCCACTTATTACTGCTTTCCATTGTTTTGTGTGGTTGACAACCTTACAACTTTGCCAAGAGATTACTCTTTCTCCCAACCCCAGCCCCCCCCCCCCCCCCATGCTATCAGTCTTAATTTTCACACCTTCCTGCCCAGAAGGATATGGTCTGATTGCTCACTCTTTGGAATGACTAGAATAAAAACCCCTAGGAACAGTTTACCCATGACCTCGTAGAAGTGTGCCACCCCCTACTATTTCTCTGCGCTTACACACTCTAAATGGGTAATGCTCTATCTTTTGATACTGATTGTTATTATCTTTTCATTGACCTCCCTTGATTATTACAACTGCTTTTTATGTATAAATAGGTTAAGTTATTATCAGTATATTGCTTGCTTTGGATTCCCATGCCAAACATGTGGGTGTTTTGTTATTTCTGTATTGAATGGTATTTACACATTTTTCCTCCTTGGCCTATACTGTACATATGCTCCTTCAGATCTTAAACATGCTCTTGTGGTGTGGTGGGTTGGGTTGGGGGTGCTTGGAGGAGAGGGGACTGGAGGGTTTTTTTTTCTCTCTCCTCTTTTCCTTTCGCTGCCCATCCTTTCCATACCTATATAACTCAATATGACACTTACATTTATATCGTGGAACATTGGAGGGATTAACTCTCTAGTGAAAAAGAAATCAATTCTAACACACTTAAAAAAACTAGGAACCAACATTGCATTCTTACAGGAGACACATTTGCTAGACCCGAAACATAATAAATTGCAGTGACATTGGGTGGGTTACATAGCATATCTATCCTCTACCAGCTCCAGCAGAGGCCGTGCCATCCTTTTTGGTAAACATATTACAGCGGAAGTTGTGCAGACCCATAAGGATGTTGAAGTTTGCTTCCTCATCTTGAAGGTAAAGATAAGTACTAAGATGTACACCCTATGCAACATTTTATGCACCCAACACTAAAACTATCTCATTTTGGGACATACTAATCCAGGCCCTGTCTCATTTCTTGGACTCCCAACTTATCCTGGGAGGAGACTTCAACTTAGCCCCAAACCCCATGATGGATAAAACTTGGCTCCAATCCCTAGAAGTGAACTCCAGACTTTTAAGATATAAGGGTAGATTCGAACATAAAGTTTACACCAGACTGTTTTCAGATCTCGCTTTATGTGATATCTGGAGATGAAGACACCCAACTGATAGGGATTATACATGCTTGTCCAAAACAGCAGGCTCTCTATCTAGGATCGACCTGTTTCTGGTCTCGGACTCATTAATTCCCCAAATTAATCGAGAAGTGATCCATGACATCTTATTATCCGACCACGCCCCTATAGAAATAGTATTTAAGCACCACAGACCACACTCCAATAGAAACTCACTGCAATTCCCAACATACCTCTCTAAATCTGAAGCATTTCAAAAAAATCTACAAAATAGTTGGACAGACTATTACACGGATAACCAAATGCACCTTAACACTCCCTTGCTTTTTTGGGAGACTGCTCACATGCTCACAGGTCAAATCATTGCGTATGTAGCATATTTTTTACATAAAACAGACCAAAAATACGACTTACAAAATAATCTTGAACAATCTTATAGACTGTACTGTACACACAAGACTAGAGAGACATATGACAAATATGTTGTGACTAAAGAAGGACTGGATGCCTTTTTAAAACAAAGGGCTACTTCTGGCCTTTTAAAAACAGCTGGAAAATTTTATAGGTTTGGGAATAGGTCAGGCAAATGTTTGGTCTCACTGGTAAATAAACGTTCAGCGTGAAGAGAGGTGGCAGCCTTGCGATATCAGAATAACTTACACAAAACTCCTAAGGACATAGCTCGGGGTTTTGCATCTTACTTCCAGCACCTTAGAACCACAACCTTCATCTGAGGTACAGAACTCCTTATGGTGATCTCTTAAACTGCCTCAACTTATGGAGGAACACCTGGATTTTTTGAACACTGCCATTACGGTAGATGAGCTAGACCTCGCAATAAAATCAATGGTCAAAGGCCAAGGGCAAGGCTTCACGTCCAGATGGACTCCCAACGGAGTTCTACCAAATGCTTCAACCCTAGGTGTTGCCTATCTTAACCAATTTATATAATACTTTACTCCAGGGAGAGACTCCCTTCTCTAGGGTGTTTCCCGCTGCCCACTTAACCCTCATCCCTAAAGCTGACAAAGACTACTCCCTACCTGAAAACTATCATCCCATCTCGCTCTTAAACATGCACTACAAGGTCTTTACCAAATTACTTGTGAATCGCATGAAAACTATCTTGCTATTACTATTACACCCTGACAAGACAGGTTTTGTGCTCCAACATACTTTGGTGTATAATGTACGACGGGTCCTTTATGTACTTAATCATTTTTGGGAACATAATAAAACAGGGCCTAAAGACACAAAATCAGAAGCTTTCCTACTATTACTCGACGCGGAAAAAGCTTTCGACCGCATCGAGTGGGCTTACCTCTTTGACGCATTAGGTCGATTCAACTTCAAAAGCCCTTCTTACAAGTGTTAAGTAAAATATACTCCTTTCCCACTGCCTGCATCTCAGTTAATGGACTCTACTTCCCGGACTTTACTTTAGAGAGAGAGGCACCCAACAGGGATGCCCATTGTCCCCTTTGATCTTTGACCTGGCTCTTGAGCCCCTGGCATTAAAATTGAGACAGATATTCCCAGGAATCTCTATTGTGGATAGTACCCATAAACTGGCATTATATGCCAACGACATGCTTTTGTTTGTAGACTCCCCAAGTCCCCACATCCCCAGAATTCTGCATACCTTAGAAACCTTTGGCACATTTTGGGGGTATAAAATAAACATGTTAAATCCAGTACTACCTCATATCCTTTCACTGAAGCCCCTTATACCCTTACGCATTTAGGTATACATTTGCATAAAAACCCACAAAACGTTAAGAAATATACATACAGGCACAGTGCCAGACCATTTGTACTCAGCTCTCAACAGGAGGAACCTCCCTTTGGGACTGATGGGACGCATTCATTTATTTAAGATGTCTATACTGCTGAGGCTTCTCTATCCTTTACTAATGCTACCCCTTCTCATGACTAGAGGAGATATCACAAAACTTGAGAAAGCAATTAAAAAATTCATATGGAGGTGGAAGAAACCTCGGATAGATGCACATAAATTGCAATTATCATATTCTGCTGGGGGCCTTGGCCTCCCCAATATCAAGCTATACAACTGGGCGATGTTGCTGCCTCTGGTCATGGATTGGCAACTCGGTACAATGTACTTCTGTGATCCGATGTTAGAAGGAGCCGTCATAAAGCCTCTTGCCTTGGCCTTTCTCCCCTATTGCCCCCTTAGGGACTTACCCACACAAATTAAAAACAATACTTTATACAAAGACCCTCTTAAAATATGGTATCAGACTCACAAATTTATGAATTTACATTTTCCTTCCCCCAAATTTATCCCATTATTGGGGAAACAAAAACTTTCCTGCAGGAGATGATTGTGTGCTCCATTTGGTGTTTGGGAGGAGAGGGGAATTTGAATGGTGGGAGATGCTTTAGACCCATTGACGAAAACTGTGAGAACATTTCAAGATTTGAAAGACAGATTTGAACTTCCCAACGGTCTTCTTTACTTACAGTTAAGACACTATATTAATGAAATAGAAAGGACGGACCCTAACTTCTGGGGGGGTCCTCCTTTTCTGACATCCCATTTCTATCAAACTTTATTAAATCATCATTTGCCTGAAATTCATAGAAGAATCCTGCAAAAATTACACTTAGACACCAAAGACAATGTAAATATACAAGACGTTAACAATAGCTTTGAAAAAGAAAAAAAGGCAACACTATCATTGATGCTACATGAAGCCCAAACACAAATTGTACACAAAGATTATATTACTCCTAGTAGGTGGGTTAAGTGGCACCCTAGCCACCCAAAACAGTGTGTAAAATGCCGCTTTAAAGATCCCTCTCTAGCACATTACTTCTTTGACTGCCCACCAGTAAGACGCTTCTGGGGTCTACTGCAATATTGGATTAGGATCACTCTTTCCATTGACCTGGCTTTTGGCATCACTAAATTATATTTTTTCAGCTAGGATGATAATTGGTGGTAAATGTCATACTTTGCTGACATTACTCATGTTACTAGCTAGACATTGTATACTATATTCCCTGGTGCTCTAAGCAACCCCCAACTCTGACACAATTCAAACGATGTCTGTAAAAACAGCTATTTATTGAGCAGCATGATGTTATTTTAGACATGACGGGAAGAAGACTTCACCGCCTGGAGCAGGACCTTCTCTGCCAGACTTCAGGAACAGTGAATATCTATTTGGGGGGTTATACTTAGGCTTTTTTTAATTTCTAGGTTTTTTTTTTTAGATTAGGGATTTCTGGACACTCTTTAGGGGCAATGGGTAATTTAGGATTTTTTAGTGTTAGTTTTTTTTTATTTTGGGGGCTTTGGTGGATGTCGGGGGGGTTTACTGTTAGAGGGGGGACTTCGTTTTTTTTAAGGAAAAGAGCTGTTTAATTTAGGGCAATGCCCTACAAAAGGCCCTTTTAAGGGCTATTGGTAGTTTAGTATTAGATTAGATGATGTTTTTATTTTGTGGGGTGTCATGATACAATCATGTGGAGTAGTTGATACCTGGATTGGCTACCCGGCAGAGGTGGTATTGTGGTCTCAGCCTGGAAAGGGTTAATGTGAATTGCTTTTTCTTTGTGTGAAATCTGTTTTCAAAAAAGCTGTAAGCTAAGACTCCCCTCCTTCCCCCCTTAGCCTGTCACAGGTTTGAGGTGAAGTGTTCTTTGTGTAACTGTGTGTAGGAATACAAAAAGCTCCTCCCCTACTGGGAGCTAAAACTTTTTTGCATTGGCTGAACTTGTTGTAAATTATAACCAGGGCGGTGTCATTGACAAGACAAAGAAAGTTTACTTTAAGTATGTAACAGAAAGACTTTTGGGTAGAATTGCCCGGGGACCCAAGTCACTAACATCATGAACAGCAGTTCTCCACATATCTAAAGGAATTTGGTAATAAGTAAGATATTGTGTTTCTATTATTTTTATGTCCCCTTTTCTTTTTAAAGAATTGTAACTTTGCAATTGTATGTTATTTTGAATGTCTTTATAATTTCACACTGTGTAACCTGTATTGATATTTTTGTTATTAAACACATAGAAAATCTCATTCTGTCTTTTGGGCTATAATATCTGAATTCATACCCTGTTAAAAGCCATGTTACCTAATTGTTAAATTGTGTGAGTTGTTGGGGGCTCCCAAAATGCCATTTTAATTTAGAAGTTTTGGTGGTGGCAGAAATTGTTAATTTGAGCAGTGTGGACAGGATTTGGGGGTTAATTTAGTGTCCCTTTTAAGGTCCTTTTGTAGAGTTGCAAGGTTAAGGGGACCAGAGCTGTGTGCCATTAACTCCTTCATGCCCACACCCCTCTATTGTAATGTTGAAAAGGTTTGATTTTGTCACAAACTGGCTGGCAGCGGTGGGGATATTTAGAATTTTTTAGTGCTATTTGTATAGTACTAAAAGAAATGACATATTTTTGTGTAATTTCCAATAGACAGAACTCAGTGCCTAATCACAGAGACATACAGTGCAAAGAAGCAGTTCTTTTTCCCTTCCTCTTATTTGTTAATTGCTACTCTCATTATGGAAGCATATAGGAAAATGCCGAAAGAGTCCCTGGAGCTGCTTTGTCAGGAGAGAGCAATTGCAACTTTTGGCAAAACAAAGGAGCAGTTGGTCCAGGAACTGCAGCAGGCAGATGACATTCCAGCAGAGCAGGAAACAGGCACAGAAAGGGTTACTGTGGAAATGGTAACCCAGGAGATGATACCTACTGCTGTTACCCCCGAGAATGCAAAGGAGTCTGAGCTACAAATAGCACTCAGGTACTTGGGGGATGCTGATCCCAAACTAAGAATGGAATTGATCCTCAAGTTTCAAGAAGCAGCTGAGAGAAAGAGGGAGGCTGCAGAAAGAGAGAGAGAGAAAGAAAAGAAGAGAGAGAAAGAGAGAGAGAGGCTGCAGAGAGGGAGGCTGCAGAAAGAGAGAGAGAGAGAGAGAGAGAGAGAGAGAGATAAAAAGGAAAAGGATGCTCAACGGACACATGAGCTGGAGGTTGCAGATGAACAGAACCAGCCTGTCTCCCCAAACCAGTGAACGCGGGGAAACAGCAACAGAGAGGCCCCGCATGGAGTATTTTCCAATGTTGGAAAGAGACACTGTCTTGGATGTTTTTCTGAGGGGCTTTGAGAAGGTATGCAAGCAGTATCAGCTGCCCCCAGAGCAATGGGTTCGCTATTTAGCTCCTTGCCGGAAGGGTAAAGCACTGGATGTATTTGCTTCACTTCCAGTGGAGAATGACAAGGACTATGACGCCATAAAAACAGCCTTATTGAAATGTTTTAACCTCAGTCAGGAATTCTACAGGAAAAAATTTCAGAGTCTTCACCAAAGTGCAGATGACAACTGCACAGAATATGTTGCACAGCTAAGGTCTGCTTTTAAGCAATGGACTGGAGGCCTAAAAGTCCTCACTCATGAGGCTTTGGAGGACTTGATGATCTTGGAGCAGTTCCTGCAAACACGGAGTCCTGATGCCAGAGAATGGATTCTGGACAGAAAGCCCAAAACAGTGGCAAAGGCTGCAGATCTGTCAGGGTTTTTTCCCTGCTTTGTTTGCCACGTCTCTTGTTGACACTGAGGCATAGTGTGTGATGCTGCTCATTTCCTGCACACCCTTTTATGGCCAGACTGGTGTACATCATCCATGGGAGACAGGTTGCAGTCTCAAAATTGTGATGTCATCACTTATTATTTAAAGGGCCTCTGTTCAGTATGCTTTGCCCTTGCATTGTCTCAGACCTGTTTGTGAGTTCCAGTTCCTGTGTGTTACCTGGCTGTCTGACGTCCCTCCTGGTTCCTGATCCCTGGCTTGTTCCTGACTCTGCTGTTCTCCTTGTTCCTGATTCCAGCTCATCTGACTATTCGCTTTGGCTCCTGACTTGGCTCGTCTGACTACCAGCTCTTGTTTTGACTCCTGGCTTGTTATTTCACTTGTGAACGTTATTTTTGCACTTCTCGTCTCATTCTGATTCCTGGTACCCTGACATTACGCAAGGGCCATGAATCCTGATGGTGCTAATAATCAACCTTTACTTACCATCATTTCCAGGATGGATGAACAGGATCACTGCACATTTGGAACAAAGTGTTCCGCAAGTTATGGCTGCTCCTGTTTCTGCTGCTGCACTAGTCCTACCAGGAGCATGTCCAGTTCTGCACCTTTACCTCAGCGATATGGAGGCGATCCTATTCAGTGCAGAGGGTTTTTGAACGAGGTGGGCATTTACTTTGAGATGTTACCTTAGGCGTTTCCCTCAGACAGAGCTAAGGTGGGATTTTCTCATCTTGTTACTCTCTGGCGCAGCTCTTGCCTGGGCTAATCCCTTGTGGGAGACTAATAAACCTGTGATTTCAAATTACCCTGAATTTGTGGCCTCCTTTTAAAGGGTATTTGATGCTCCTTCTCTGCTGCTAAATGACTCATGTCCATTAAGCAAGGTACAAGATCTGTTGCTAAGTATGCCATTGAGTTCCGTACGCTTGCTGCAGAGGTAGGTTGGAACAATGAAGCCCTTGTTGTAGCTTTCTTTCATGGGCTCTCTGATGCGATTAAAGATGAAGTTGCTGCCAGAGATTTACCAGAGGATCTCAAGGCATTGGTGTCTTTTTTTATTCTAATTGACATCAGACTCAGAGAGAGGCCTATTTTCAAGGAGCTCTTGCGGAAGCCTCCTACGTGTTCATTTCCACCCATGCCTCCCTCTCCTCCCATGCCTCCTGGTCCCGAGTCACCAGGTAATGCTGAGCTGATGCAGTTGGGATTCACATGTCTCTCCGTGGCAGAGAGGGCCTTTAGGAGGAGGGAGGGGCTCTGCCTCTATTGTGGGTTACAGGGCCACCTTTTGAAGTCTTGTCCTACACGGCCAGGAAATGCTCACACCGAAGGTCCTGTCAAGGGCATGACCTTGGGTGGTTTATCCTCGTCCCTGGAACCACTAAAGGAGAAACCTTTGGTCACAGTTGTCCTTTCCTGGGTGGACTCCTTCATAGTCACCCAGGCTCTTGTTGACTCCGGTGCTGCGGGCTATTTCATTGACAGTGCTTTTGTATCAAAGCACTCCATACCTGTTTTGCCTCAGTTCGTTCCACTTGCTATTGAGGCCATTGATGAGGCCCCTTCAGCCCACACTTGTTACTCACGAAACCACTCCATTATCCATGGCTGTTGGGGCTCTCCATTTTGAAACCCTCCAGTTCCAGGTGATACACTCTCTGCATTTTCCAGTTGTTCTGGGTTATCCCTGGCTCCAAAAGCACAATCCCAGTGTCGACTGGCGCAGATCCCAAATTTTGTCGTGGTCTCCGCAATGTATTTCCACTTGTCTTCGGAAACCAGTAAAAGTCTTGTGCACTTCTTTGATATCTCAATTGCCAGAGGAGAACCAAGAGCTCCTAGATGTTTTTGACAAGGTGCGTGCTGGTACGTTGCCTCCTCACCGGTCTTACGATTGTGCCCAAGACCTGCAATCCGGAGCCATTCCTCCTCGGGCTGGGTTTACCATCTGTCTGTTGCAGAAAATTGTGCTATGGAGGAGTATGTTGTTGATGCTCTGTCACGGGGGATCATCCGCAAATCCTGCTCTTCTGCAGGGGCTGGCTTCTTCTTTGTGAAGAAAAAGGGTGGCAAGTTAAGACCATTCATCGATTATAGGGGTCTTAATCATCTTACCATTAAGAATGCTTACCCTATTCTGATCATTATGGAACTCTTTGACCGCCTCAAGGGAGTTACAGTCTTTTCTCAACCTGAATTGAGAGGAGCATACAATCTCGTTAGGATCAAGGAGGGCCATGAATGGAAAACAGCATTTAACACCAGGAGCGGGCATTATGAGTATCTTGTAATGCCCTTTGACCTATGTAATGCTCCTGCTGTTTTCCAGGAATTTATTAATGATGTCCTACGAGATATGTTGCAACTTTGTGTTGTGGCGTATTTAGACGACATCCTCATACACTCACCCACACTTGAGGCTCATCGTTCTGATGTTACACGGGTTCTTCAGAGACTACGTGAGAACAGTCTGTTTTGTAAACTCGAGAAATGTGAGTTCCATCAGACTCAAGTAACCTTCCTAGGTTATGATATTTCCATTGCAGGGTTCTCCATGGATCCTGACAAGTTGTCTGCAGTTCTGTAGTAGCCTCGCCCAGTTGGTCTTCGGTCTATTCAACTTTTTTGGGGTTCGCCAATTTCTATAGAAAGTTTATTAAAAACTTTTCTTCCTTGGTCAAACCTATCACAGACATGACCCGTAAAGAGAATGGTCCACTCCATTGGTCACCTACTGCCTTTAAGGCCTTTGATAGTCTTAAGACTGCCTTTGCTGCTGCTCCAGTTTTGGCTCATCCAAATCCTGTCCTGCCTTTTGTTCTTGAGGTTGATGCATCTGAGACTGGAGTAAGTGCCCTCTTGTCTTAATGTCCTACGCCTGACGGTTCCTTGCATCCGTGCGGTTTATTCTCTAAGAAATTGTCTACAGTGGAGTACAATTATGAAATTGGCGACAGGGAATTACTGGCCATAATTTTGGCACTCAAGGAATGGAGGCATCTTCTCGAGGGTACTGGTGTACCAGTGCTCATAATTACTGACCACAAGAATTTAACTTATCTATCTGAAGCAAAACGTTTTTCGCCCTGACAGGCCAGATGGGTGCTATTTTTGTCTCGGTTTAATTATGTGGTCTCCTACCTGCGTGGTAGTAAGAATGTTAGGGCTGATGCCCTCTCTCAACAATTTTTGCCTCTGTCCAAGGAGGAGTCTGTACCTACTCCAGTTATACCTCCTGACCATATTTTGGCTACCATACATATTAATTTGACTTCTCCCTTGGGGGAGGAGATCCTGGCTTCACAAACCAATGCACTTCCTGAGAAACCTAGGGTAAGTGTTTTGTTCCTGAGAATCTTCGAACTAAACTTTTGCACACTTACCACTATCCTAAAGCCGCAGGTCACCCAGGCAAGAACCAAATGATTTGGTCTGTCACTCGACAATTCTGGTGGCCAGGTCTTCGTTCTGATGTTGCTGCGTATGTTGCCTCCTGCTCAGTTTGTGCACAGAATAGGACACCTCGACGTCTTCCTGTGGGTCTTCTTCAACCTATTGCTAATGGTGAGCATCCTTGGACACATCTTTCCATGGACTTAATTGTTGAGCTCCCACTTTTTTTTTTTTTTTTAAATAAATTTTTATTTGAGAAAATCACTCGATACATAAATATCCAACATGTATAGCATTTTCAATAAAACAGAATAAGAAAAAACAAAGTTAGTAACAAATGCTGGTACAGTTTCAAAGGTTTCACAGCACAGAGTATCAAAATGCTATATGGTTCTTCAATGTGAAGTTTTCTCATTTTATATTTATAACGCGAACATGAACATCAATATAATTAAGTGGGTACATGTATACTCTCATAGACTAGTGTAAGAAAAATAAGTGTATGAAATAGAAAATAGGGAAAGCGCAGAGAGAAGGTCATGAAGGGAAATAAGAGGAAAAGGGTAATAGCAGTCTAAAGACAGGACATTAGGAGGAGGTGGCCAATGACCGGATGAAATTAAGCTTGGTTAATTGGGGAATTTTTCCCACCAGGGTGCCCAGGTTGCAAAGTAAAAGTCTAATTTATCTAAAACTGAATGTGAGTGGGCTTCCATTTTTGAAATAAAGCTGATCGTGGCTAATATTTGTGAGGTAGTCGGAGGGGAATGCTGTTTCCAAGCTTTTGCTATTTCTAATTTGGTGGCCATGAGGACGTAGATAGATAAAGCTTTATGTGTGGGGGAAAGGGCTGGGAAATCCAAGTGGAGCAGACCTGTCTGGGGGCTAAGCTTAAGGTTAACACCTAGGGAGAGGAGAAGGTTAGTAACTTGTAGCCAAACAGGAGAAACTCTCGGACAGAACCACCAGATATGGGCCTGGGTTCCAAGTTGACCACAACCCCTCCAGCAGGCGGGTGATTGGGAGTCATAAACTTTGTGGAGGGTGACCGGAACTAAGTGCCAACGCACTGCAATTTTGTAGTGAAGTTCCCAAAGGGATGCGCAATGCAATAATTTTTTTGTAGATTGAAGTTCTCTGTACCAGGAGTCAGCGTCGGCTGTGAGGTTCAGTTCTGTCTCCCAAGCTATAAACTGTGAGACTTTTTGTTGAGAGAAGGGAGTTAGTAGGATCTCGTAGTGAAAAGATAATGTTCCCTTGATTTTGTTAGGCTGTGACCATCTTAGCTCCCAAGCTGTAGCAGGTCTAATATTCTCTCTGGGGAACCCCCATGATCTAGTTATGGAACAGAAACGGAAGGCCTCGAATTTCAATGGAGCCGGGATCTGTAATTTATTGCAAATTGCTAAGTGGGAAATATCTCCTGCGCGTTCATAGAGATCAGCTATGCGTTCCACTCCAAGAGGGGTCCAACTAGCTATATGAGTATCAGGTAGGCAGAAGAGAATACTAAAAATAGTTTGGCATGGGAAGGGGTGAGGGGCGATCAGATTCGAGTGCCTCGCCTGGTCCCAGAATCGGAGGGTATCAAGAATCACCGGGTGGGTGGTGAGGAGGCTTTTCCAGTAATGGGATGGTACCCAAGGGAGGTCTGTCAATCTCAAATCTGAGGGGAGAAGTGACTGTTCCACCTCTCTCCAAGAGACTGGGTTATCAATGTGGCCCCATTCTATTACATGTACTAGGCGTGCTGCTTGATAATAGAGAATAATGTTCGGCATGCTAAGTCCACCTCTGTCACTAGGTCTTTGAAGGGTTTGTCTCGAGGTTCGGGGCTTCTTACCCTTCCAGACGTAGCTGGTAATAAGGCTCTGAAGTTTGTTAAGGGTTGGCCGAGGTATGTTAATCGGAAGAGAGCGAAAGAGATAGGTTATCTTTGGTATAAAGGACATTTTAATGGCTGCGATCCTGCCAGTCCATGAGATTTCACGAAATTCCCAGGAATCCAATAGTTTTTTCCAATCTGGGATTCGTTCCGTGAAGTTCTTAGAGATGATAGTGGAGACATTTGGAGCGAGGTGGGTACCTAACAGTTTGATGGAGAGAGGGGACCATTGGAATCGATACCTATCTCGTAAAATAAGGAGATCTTGAGGGGTGATGTTAACATGTAGCGCCTCGGTTTTAGAGAAATTTAGTTTATAAAATCTTAGGGCTTTGAACTTAGATATGATTTTAAACACAGCAGGGAGTGACTTATGCAGGTCTGTAAGCAATAGCGTCACATCGTCCGCATATAAAGAGATAGTATGTTGCCGGGTACCTATCGGAAAACCAGAAATATCTGGGTCTGATCTGATAGCCTGAGCAAGTGGTTCGATAGAGAAAGCAAATAAGAGTGGGGAGAGGGGACAGCCCTGCCTCGTCCCATTTGTTATGCCAAAGCTATTGGATTGAAATCCTATCCCCTTGACACTAGCAGTCGGATTAGAGTAAAGGGCTTGGATCGCTACAATAAATTGCTCTGGAATCCCAAAGGCATGTAGGGTTTCCCACAGATACTCCCACCTCACCCTATCGAAGGCTTTCTCAGCGTCAAGCGATAGGGCTAACGTGGGAACATCTCCCCTTGCACTTTCTAATAATACGTCTAAAACGCGTCGTGTGGCGTCAGGACCTTCCCTTCGGGGTATAAAACCTACCTGGTCAGGGTGCACCAGGGAGGGGATGATCTGGGCAAGGCGGTTTGCTAAAATCTTTGCATAGAGTTTAGTGTCGATATTGAGTAAGGATATCGGCCGATAGCTCCCGCATTCTCGAGGGTCCTTGCCTGGCTTCAGGATAGTAGTGATTGAAGCTTCAAGAAACTCTTTCCTAAAGCTGCCACGACGGGCAACTTCGTTAAATACTCTACAGAGAATTGGAGAAATCTGGAGGGAGTATGTTTTATAGAATTGGCTTGTGAAGCCATCAGGTCCCGGGGATTTCGCAATTTGAAGATCCCTGATGGCCAAAGTGACTTCATCAAGGGAGATGGGGGATACCAAGGCGATAGTTGCCTTACGGTCTAATTGGGGGAGATTTAAGGAGCTGAGATATCTACGAATACCTTCTAGGTCAAGGTTTCTCAGGGGGTCCGAAGAGTCAAGGTTATATAATTGATAATAAAAGCGTTGGAAGGTCACACCTATAGCAGACGGAGATGTAGCACATCCGCTGCTAGTGTTTATAGCTATGATTTTAGCTTGTGCCGTGCGATTCCTAAGTTTCCTGGCAAGCAATGTGGAGGATTTATTGCTATTATGATAGTAGACTTGTTTAAGTCTCTCCAGCATATTCTGAGTTTTATTGACTTCCAACAACTTTATCTGTTTTGTGATTTCTGAGATTCGTGCGTTAGTAATAGCAGAGTAAAAGTTAGATAGTTCGAGTTTTAAAGTTCTGAGTTGGCAATTAAGAAAAGCGAGCGAAGCTCCTTGTGCCTTCTGGATTTGAGAAGCCTTGTCTATAAAGAAGCCTCTGAGGTATGCTTTAAGGGTAGCCCATAGTATTTCTTCCGATACGAGGGGAGTACGGTTTTCGTTTAAGAAAGTAGTGATAACCGTTAAAGTCTCCGCCTTAATCTGCGGGGTGGTGACCAGAAAGTTTTTGAGACGCCAAGTGATGCCTACTGTGCGCGAGGGGGGGCTACCTAATACAATTATCAAAGAATCGTGGTCTGACCACGAGATTACCGAAATTGTTGCGCCTGAAACTGAATCTAATAGGCGAGCATTCAAAAAGAAGAGATCAATTCGGGTGTGAGATTTATGGGGAGCTGAATAAAAAGTATGTTCTCGGCTATTTGGATGAACCGCTCTCCACACGTCGTAAAGATCATACTGTTTCATTAGGGCTTGAAATGAAGCAGACAGAGGATGTAAAGTCCTCTCGGATGTAGAGATCGGAGGACCTGTTCTGTCTATCAGGGGGTTCCATATGAGATTAAAGTCTCCTCCCCAAACCAGTTCTCCCTGGGTCACAACCGACACTGACTCCAACAGACGTCTAAGAAATCTAATTTGGCCTGAATTGGGTGCATAGATATTTACCAAAGTAAATGTTTTGGAGTTGAGTTTGCAGATTAAAATAATAAAACGTGCTTGTGGGTCTTTTTCAATATAAATGGGCTCATATTGGGTCGAGGAACTGATCAGTGTGGCTACTCCCCTAGATTTGGAGTGATATGAAGCTGTGATTACAGTGGGGAATTTTCTATATGAGTATATGAGGCTTGTGTTAGCAAGCCAGTGAGTCTCTTGGATAAAGGCTACGTCAATTTTGTTGCGTGATAACATAGTAAGCAGAAGACTGCGTTTGGTTGGAGAGTTGAGACCTTGGGCATTAAGGGTCAAAAACTTCAATTCTGACATCATGGGTATATGTCAGTGTTCTCTTATGTCTTATAAAACATAAAAAAAAAGAGAAAGTAACTATGAGAGAATTAGGATAAAAGAATACTAGTCGAGGACCTGTAAAGCCCACTGAATGAGTTAGGGGAGGGGGATGCAGCGGGCAAAAGCCGCTCAGATTTGGGGGGTAATGGGGAGTTATAAGAAGGGGGTAGAGGGGGGTTAGAGTTGCTTAGAGTATGGACTGTTAGTTAAAGGATATTGTTTCATATATATATATATATATATATATAGGTGCAGACCTGGGAGAAGAGAAAAAGGAAAAGGGAAAAAACCTCCAGGAGGGGAAGCAAAGGGGAAAAAGGAGATAAGGAAATAGTTGATCAGGACGAAAAAGCAAAGGGGAAGGAATAATGTTAGGAGTAAAATCTATAAAGTAAGGGCTATTGTAACTATCAAAGTAAATCTGGATTGTAGAGTCTCCTGGGGGACTATTATAAGTTGAACTGAGGTGGGGGGGTGTAGTTAGAAAGGAGTGTAAAACCGCGGGGAGGGGGGTGCCTAGACGTGGGCCTCGTCTCACCTATCAAGTTAAAGTCAAAAGAGATAGTAAAGAAGAAGAGATAAGACTCTAATGTTGTCAATGATAGGACAATAGAGTGGTTCATTATACATTGAATAAATACATCAACATAAACATAAATAACTTTTCAAACATTTCAAGTATATCTTGCAGAGTATAAGAATAACCTATATATACAAAGACATTGCAGATGGGACCGATCCACACAAGTCTCAGGATTTCCAATCTATGAAAGCAAACTTATGGAATAGTACCTAGGTTGAAGATAATTCACATGATTAACTCTGTCTTATGTGGGCTGGCCCCATGTGCATGATGACTCTAATATTTAGAACCAGTAGAGAAGAATATATTGGTGTATTGGCTTGCAAGATTCAACCCAAATGACTTCATAAGGAGCTTAAAAAAAATGAAGTTAGGTGGGATGAATGTAAGGGTTCTGAAGATAGAATATAAGTGAACTCCATCACCTAAAGATGACCCCAGGGTTCGCCTATAAGTGTCTTCTATGTGAAATAATGACCATAGCTAGTTGAACAGTTATGGGTTGAGGTAATTTCTATTAAACGTATATATACACTTACCTCTCAATATAGAGGGGGGGAGTACCCCGGATAGGCTAGAAGTAAGGCATATGAAATAAACAGATTGCCTGGGGTAAAAGAGTAAATGTGTAGGAGATACCTAAAGTATGTTCTAGGGGTTGGAGCTGACAGGGACTAAGCAGACATCTGGTCTGTGAATTATCACATTTCAAAGGCTAGATAACAATTCGAGGCGTGTGAACAAATTTCAATTAAGATTATTGCAGACTAAAAAAAAAAAAAAAAAATCAAATGACTAAAGATATACAGTGTAAACATGAATATAAAGAGCAACTAAATTCAAAAGTTAGGTAGATAGTCTCTAGAGATGGAAAGAAGACTTTACATTACCCATCCATCTTTATTCAGACACCGGAAGTAGGAAGTCCTGAGGAGTCAGATAACACCCGTGGGGTGTCGCAGGTAGAAAGAGACAATAAACCAAAACATTAATAAACTTGTGGAAGAGAGGATAGTTCAAAGGTTGTGGTCCTTGTGCAGTTTAGCAGTAGAAAAAAGCAGAGTGGTGACCTTTAGGTCAGACTTCCTACAGCTGAGATCTTTTGGAGGGTGGTGTTGATGAAGGGGCTTCTCTTGAAGACTGAAAGCTCAGAGCTTGGTGTGGGGGTCGCCAGGGGGCGGCCGTGGCATTGAGTTTCTTTGAATGTTCCTGAAGAGTAGAAGGCTGATTGTTAGGCGGAAGAAGTTTCAGGGACTGTAGGGTCTGAAATCCTTGTTCAAGAGTTGTGATGATGTATGAGGTATCATTGAATTGAAAGAACAAACGAACAGGGAAGCCCCATCTATATTTAATGTTATTATTACGGAGGCATTGGGTAACTTGGTGAAAGAGTCTTCTCCTAGATAGGGTGTGAGCCGAGAGGTCTGGGAAAATCTGTACATCTTGATATGGATCTTTCAGGTTCTTATTCTGGAACGAAGCCCTGAGCACTTTTTCTTTAAATGTGAAGTAATGTAGTCGAACAATTACATCCCTCGCCGCCCCCATGGGGGCATTTCTTGGCCTAAGGGCTCTATGGGCTCTGTCGATAAGGCTCTCCTGGGTGGATACAGAGCCAAGAAGTTCTGTGAAGAGGGCCTGGAGGTGGTTAGGTAGATCCGTAGGGGTAATTTCTTCAGGAATACCTCTGATCCTGAGGTTGTTCCGACGTGATCTATCCTCCTGGTCTGCTAATTTGGTTTCTAGCCCAGATATCATTTCTGCCAGAGATTGGGTATAGCTTAATAGGTTAGAGTGATCGACATGTAAATCCTCTTGCTTTTTCTCTAGGGATTCCGTTCTCTCCCCTAATAGGGAGATATCTCTCTTCAGTTCAGAAACAGAAGCTTTAAGTTCTTGCTTCAGGGATGTGTAATGTGAGTCCATTTTGTTGGAAAGATCCTTGATGGATTCAAGGATAGACGCGGAGGGATGAGAAACTCTTTCTGCAGAATGGGAAAGAGACCGAGAAGGTCCTTTAGTTGAGGTAATTGAGTCTCTTGAGTCGTCATCAGATAGATCCTGTTCGAATGAGTTCTTATTTGGGAAATGATCCGACAGTGTCCGTTTCGGTATGTCTCCGTGTTTCAATTTCTTCCTCTGTGAGTGGGCCATCTTACTTATGATGGTTTAGAAAAATCGGAAACTTTCTTGAAGATATTGCAGGATCAGCTGTGGTGTTGAGGTGTAGAGCAAGGAGAATTTGTCAGGCACCCCCCTGAGAATGGCGCCTAGCCCAACATGTGATTGCGGCTAGGAAGTTAGAGATTTATTTCGTAACTAGGGGAAAGTTTCTCACAATATCTGAGTTGTGTTCACTTTGCAGTCTCTCAGGTCTAACCAAAGTTATTCTAGTTGATGTCCCCAGATAAGGCGTCTCTCTCCCCCAGGTATTGCTCTCTTCCAAGCGAGTAGGGGAAAAGGAGTTATGGGGTATGACCCGTGGGCACTGTGGGCCGACGGGAAAGGGAGGGGAGAGAGGGCGAATAGATGTTGCAGTGGTTAGTTGCACAGCAGAGACTCAAGAGGTAAAGAGAGATATTGATGAGGTGTTGTATCTAGCAGGTAGGAATAATTTTGTGTAATACAAAAACCTGGGAGAGTGGAAGTACTGGTTGTCTGAAAAACTGTGTGTCCAGGTTATTGGAATGGACTGTGCTGAGTGTAGGTAGAGGGAGTAAGTCTCTAAAGGATAATATCACAGCTTAGGTTACAGCCAATGTGGTTTAGTGTTCTTGATCTCAGAGATATATTGAGATAGCAGCATCCATTATTTGTAACATCTGTACAGGGTACAGGGAGAAGGGGAGATAGACAGTAGATATAGGTACCTCTATTGCATGTAGGGTAGCTACTCATATGGAGGGTTTTCTAGATAGGTGCTCCGTTTATTTAGCAGGCAGTAGAGGAATGCCACAAATAATTACTGATTGTCAGTGGAGCTTCTAGGAAGTGGGGCCTACTGTAGCTGGCTCAGATAAGTTGAATGTTGCACAGACCATCTCCCCTCGTTTGCAGTGAATGGCAAGTGGGTGAGGTGATTCATATATTCATAGTTTAGTCAGTGTAATTTGGGCAGCTTAAGTTATCCCTGCTGCCTTATAGTAATCTGTAGAATCTGCTTACCCTGAAAGTCTGTGTGCCGTCTGTCACCAGTGTTGTCTCAGGCAATGGGTGCGTGATGAAGGTTCCGGTAAACAGGCAATTGAGAATCTGCCTCTGTGAAGGAGCTCTGGGGTGAAATCCAGTTACGATAAGCAGGCTGTGACCATGCAGACTACCGGTGAGTGTATCAGAGTTGTCTCATGAGCGGTAAGGAGTAGGGCACTCTCCGGTAGGGTCAGGAAGCTGCGCTCTCTCCCGGTGTTACCTACGGGGTAGTAGAGGTAGGCTGTGATTGCAGCGATGATCGGGTTGCTGTGCGGCAGTAAAGGAGACAGCTTAGGGGGTTTGCAGTCTAAGTGCCTGACAGGGAGCGCTGAACCGGAAGTCCATGTTAGTGTAGCTGCGGGTTGTGGCGCAGCAAAGAATCCTTTCAACAAGTTAGTAAAATAACTCTTTGTGAGCGTGGTAATCACTCCTAATAAAAAGAAAAAGATGATCCCAGAAGGGTTAGGGAGATAAAGGATAAAAAATAAAATGAGTAGATTGGGTTTAAATAAAAATAACAAAGATAGGTCTGCAGAGCTCTCTCAATTCGTGACCACTCAGAAGCGTGGCAAACTCCGCCCCCCTTGAGCTCCCACTTTGACCGTTTTCTAAAATGTCACATTGCATTCCCTTGAAAAAGCTGCCTACCGCTCTAGAGCTTGTTTCAATTTTTGCCCGGGAGGTCTTCCGTTTACATGGGTTACCCAAGGAGATAGTGTCAGACCTGGGTAGCCAGTTTGTCTCCAGATTTTGGTGTTCCTTTTGTGCTCAAATGGGGATCCAGTTTTCCTTCTCCTTGGCATATCACCCTCAATCCAATGGGGCTGCGGAACGGTCTAATCATGCTCTGGAACAGTTCCTCCATTGCTATGTCTCAGATCACCACAATAATCCATCTGAACTGTTACCTTGGGCAGAGTTTGCTCATTATAATGCTTCCTCCAAGATATCCCCGTTTATGGCGAATTATGGATTTCAACCATCCTTGTTGCCCTATTCATTCATGTCTCAGGGTATTCTGGCTTTGGAGGAGCATCTCCGGCAACTCCGTTCCACGTGGGTGCAGAGTCAGGATTGCCTTCATCGTTCTATGCAGCGCAAAAAGTCCCAGGCTGATCGTCAGCGTCTGCCCACACCTTCCTACCAGGTTGGTGAGAGGGTTTGGCTGTCCTTCCACAACTTGAACCTTCATGGGCCTTTAAATAAACTGGCTCCCCGTTATGTTGGTCCTTTTTGAATACTCTGATGGGTCAATCCTGTGGCCTATGCTCTTGACCTTCCTCCTGCAATGCGCATCTCCAATGTTTTTTATGTTTCCCTCTTGAAACCATTGGTTTGTAATTGGTTTACCACTGTGTTGCTTCATCCTCATCCTATCTTTGTTTACAACCATGAAGAATATGAGGTCAGCAGCATTATTGACTCTCGTATGTCCAGGTGCCGCGTACAGTATTTGGTTCATCGGAGGGGCTACAGTCCGGAAGAGCATTCATGGGTTCCCTCCTCTGATGTTCATGCTCCCGCCCTCCTCCGTGCCTTCTATGCCCGTTTCCCCAATAAGTCTTTTGTCCTTCCACGGGGGAGGTGTCATTGAGGGGAGGATACTGTCATGGTTTTTTCCCTGCTTTGTTTGCCATGTGCTGCTGGCAGCCATTTTACTCACCTCTCTTGTTGACTCTGGTGCATAGAGTGTGATGCTGCTCATTTCCTGCATGCCCTTTTATGGCCAGACTGGTGTATAACATCCATGTGAGACAGGTGGCAGTCTCAGAATTGTGATGTCATCACTTATTATTTAAAAGGCCTCTGTTCAGTATGCTTTGCCCTTGCATTGTCTCAGACCTGTTTGTGAGTTCTAGTTCCTGTGTATTACCTGGCTGTCTGATGTCCCTCCTGGTTCCTGATCCCTGGTTTGTTCCTGACTCTGCTGCTCTCCTTGTTCCTGATTCCAATTCATCTGACTATTCGCTTTGGCTCCTGACTCGGCTTGTCTGAATACCAGCTCTGGTTTTGACTACTGGCTTGTTATTTGACTTGTGGACTTTTTATTATTTTTTGTTATTTATAAAGTGTGATTATTTTTGCACTTCTCATCTCAGTCTGATTCCTGGCACCCTGAAAAGATATGGCTAATGATTACACCAACAACAGAGCACCTGCAACAAGGCAGGCAGCTATTCAAGCTGTGTCCCCTAAGTGGGAAAGAGCAAACAAGGCAGCAGGGAGACCATCTCATCTACACCCTACAGTCAGAGGGGCAGGGGCCACACCTTGACAGGGGGATACCCACTGGTGTTTCACTTGTAACAAGGTGGGGCATCTGAGTTTCACCTGTCCAGAAAAGAAGAAGCCTGAGGGTGGAAATGTTGCTCGGGGACCAGCATCTGTTTTGTTTGTGAGTGGGTGGGTTCCCAAGGCAAAAGCAGAGAGATAACCTACAGAGGGTATCTATGGGTGACCAGGTGGCAACAGGACTCAGGGATAGTGGAGCTTTGTTTACCTTGATGCATCCTGAAATGGTAAAGCCGGAGAACATTATACCAGGGAGGACTGTGTCCATTCAAGGAATTGGGGGAGTTTGCCCCGCAGTGCCTGTGGCACAAGTGTACTTTGATTGGGGTGTGGGAAAAGGTTTGCGGGAGGTTGGATTTATTTGGATATCCCTGTTGATGTTTTGCTGGGTGATGATTTGGGCCGGATGCTTTGTCAGTACGCCCCAGAAGACAACACCTGCAACCTGGAAGGACCAGTACAGGGCCCTGCACCAACTGAGGTACTGTGTGAAACTTTGGGGGACCCAGAGGGGAGGCTGGGGATGAACAAATCTCTAGCTGCACCAGAGCTGGAGATATACCACCGAAGGATGAATAATGATTGCCTTGAACATGATTGCTAGTAGGGGGGCTGAGGGTTAATGCAGCTCTGCCTTTGTGTACACCAGTATTGTCTTGTTCTAATGAAGAGGGAAATATTGAAAATGTTTGTGACAATGTTCTATTGAACCTGGGCGCTGGGAGGGAGAGCCTGGGGTTAATGATGATTTACCTGAACCTGTACCAGTACTGTATTGTGCTAGTGAAAATGGTTATACTGCCATTGATTGTGACAATGGGATGCCTGATGCAGTGTGTGGGAATGTCAGAGGGCAGCAGGGCTGGGCAGAAGAGCAGACTGAGTGTGTATACCCTTCTGTGCTAGAAAGAGCATTGCATGCCCAAGAAAAATGTATGGAATGGGCAATGCCAGAACTTAGTGAAGGAACTGCTATACCCCAGGAAATTTAGGATGTGTGGAGTGGGGTAAAATAGCCAGTGTGACAGGTCAGGTGCCTGAGTGTGGTGTGCCAGCTGAGTGGAGTGAGCAGGGGGCAGGAGAAGAGGCTTATTCTCTGTTTTCCCCTGAGGTAAAATGCACCCTTAGTGAGGGATGTCAGCTATACAGCTGCAAAGGAGAACAGGTGACAGGTATGTGTCAGTCTGTCCCTGAAACAGCATTGCATATGCAAGAAGGAGTGACTGGCATGGCTGGTGTAGGGGCCAAAGTAAATACTGCCCTGTTACAGAGAGTAAAACAGGATGGGACCCTGGGTGTGTCTGTGGACCTCCCCTACAGGGATTGCAGATGTGAAGAAGAGGGGGAGGGAGATGTGACTTCCCGCTGCAGCTCTCCCATGGTTGTGTATGCCCTGGATAGAGAATGTGTTGGCCCAGAAGCTACAGTGACTAATGAACCTGCTACCCCTATAGAGCATATTGGGGTAGGTGTGAACAGTGGACTATCTGGCCTAAGCATTGCAGTAAGTGCCCTTATTCCCCTATTGAGTTACCCTGAGGGTACTCTAGAACCCTTTATGAGTTAGAGTGAGTGCAGGGAGTGTATGATATCCTGCAAGGGAGTGTCCTCCACAAGGAAAATTGTATCAGCTGATGCTAACTGTTACAGTGGGCAAATGAATGCAGAGAGTGTGCTGATCTGGTCTTATGAAAGAGGAAAAACTAAGATTTAGGTTGACATAGGGGATCAGCGTGGGCTGACCCCCTATTTCCACCATTTTAAAAGGGGAGGTGTCATGATACAATCATGTGCTGCAGAATCTGTTGCCTCTCTACAAATAACCGATAATAATAATCATGTGGAGTAGTTGATACCTGGATTGGCTACCCGGCGAGGTGGTATTGTGGTATCAGCCTGGAAAGGGTTAATGTGAATTGCTTTTTCTTTGTGTGAAATCTGTTTTCAGAAAAGCTGTAAGCTGAGACCCCCCTACTCCTTCCCCCTCCTTAGCCTGTCACAGGTCTGAGGTGAAGTGTTCTTTGTGTAACTGTGTGTAGGAATGCAAAAAGCTCCACCCCTACTGGGAGCTAAGACTTGTTTGCACTGGCTAAACGTGTTGTAAATTATAACCAGGGTGGTGTCTTTGACAAGACAAAGAAAGTTTACTTTAAGTATGTAACAGAAAGACTTTTGGGTAGAATTGCCCGGGGACCCAAGTCGCTAACATCATGAACAACAGTTCTCCACATATCTAAAGGAATTTTTAATAAGTAAGATATTGTGTTTCTATTATGTTTATGTCCCCTTTTCTTTTTAAAGAATTGTAACTTTGCAATTGTATGTTATTTTGAATGTCTTTATAATTTCACACTGTGTAACCTGTATTGATATTTTTGTTATTAAACACATAGAAAATCTCATTCTGTCTTTTGGGCTCTAAAATCTGAATTCACACTCTGTTGAAATGCACGTTACCTAATTGTTAAATTGTGTGAGTTTTTGGAGGTTCCCAAAACGTACCTTTAATTTAGAAGTTTTGGTGGTGGCAGAAATGGTTAATTAGAGCAGTGTGGACAGGATTTGGGGGTTAATGTGGTGTCCTTTTTAAGGTCCTTTTGTAGAGTTGCAAGGTTAAGGGAACCAGAGCTGTGTGCCATTAACCCCTTCATGCCCACATCACTCTATTGTGATGTTGAGAAGGTTTTTTTTTATTTTCACAGGGATTAGGTTTATTTTTTTTATTTTTCATAATTTGGATTATTATTTTATGTAATGTTAGACTTTTTTATTTTTTGTAATTTTAGATTAATTTAATCTTAGTTTATTTTATTTTTAAGTAATGTTAGCTTTTTTATTTTAATTGTAACTTAGTATTTTTTAATTTAGGTAATTGGGGTTAATTTAGGGGGTTTTAGGTTAAGGGGTTTAGTAATTTAATTAGTTATTTGCATTGTGGGGGTTCGGCGGATTAGGGGTTAATAGTTTTATTAAGTTTATTGTGTTGTGGGTTAATGGTGGATTAGGGGTTAATATATTTTATTAGGTTTATTGCGGTGGGGGATTGCAGTTGACAGGTAGATAGATATTGTGTATGCTTTAGGTGTTAGTTATTCTCAGGAGCTAGAAAGATATTGCGCATACGTTAGGTGTTTGTTAATATTTTCAGGCAGTTACGGGAGTTACGGTGCTTACATTTTCAGCGCAAGGCTTGCTGCACCTGCCTATGTAAAATTACTCCATTTTCGCCGCATAAGTCCTTGCACTAAATATGTGATACCAATTTGCGACGTCGTTCTATGTTAGCATATGGGAGTCAAAATTGCGGCCGACGGGTGAAATATACGTGCCGCATTTATATGCGTCGCTGTATATGTGATACTAAAACTGCTTTTAGTCGCCGTTTTTTGCGGGTGACTCCCCATATGTAATCTTGCCCAATATCTCTTAGTTTAAATCTTAACAAATAAGTGTAAATTGTTTATAAAGTAATAAGTGCCAGCATGTTCTAATCTAGGCTTCCCATCTTATCTCCTCTGCTGAGGAAAACTAGGGACAGATATATGTTAGTTGCTATGCTGACCAAACAATGACTGTTCAGAACATAGCAGGGCTAGGATTGTGATAACCCAAATTTCTTAGTACTGAAATAAGTAGAGTGTAAAGGGGCAGTGTAGTACAGGAAGCAGCTGGTGAGAGTTCATTTTATTCAAACTCTCTTACTCCCAGCTCTCAATGGGAGGTTGATTTCTGCTACTGCCTCTTGCTTACATGGCTTTTCAATATCCAGTATTAAAGTGGTGAAATGTGTAGTTTATATAGCAATTTCAACAGGCAAAAACATCTATTTCAAATGACGAAATACACATGAAAGAGTTATCCCTTTAAAGGGACAGGAAACCCCAAGATTTTCTATCATGATTTGGATAGAACATAAAGTTTCAAACAACTTTCCAATTTACTTCTATTATCAAATTTGCTTCATTGTCTTGCTATCCTTTGCAGGAGGAACAACATTCCACTACTGACTGCTAGCTGAACACATCTAGTTAGCCAATCACAAGAGACAAATGTGTGCAGGCACCAATCAGCAGCTAGCTCCCACTAGTGTAGGATATGTGTGCATTCTTTTTTTCAACAAGGGATACCAGGAGAACAAATCACATTTGAAAACAGAAGTGAATTTAAAAGTGTCTTAAAATGACATGCTCAATCTGAATCATGCAAGTTTAATTTTGACTTTGCTATCCCTTTAAACACTTGTTACTCATAATTATATATGTGGTGAAATGACATTGGAAAATGCGTGAGAAAAAAAACAGTTGACAAGATCGCTTGTTTTATTTTCAACCTTTGTCCAATTTATGGGCTAAAGTAGAAAGACGGCATGGTTTCAGTTTTTGCAATAAAGACAGATTTTGGACACAGGTACACATAAAAGTGTACTTTATGCTTGGTATTTCAATGAATATAGATAACAGTCTTCATGCCTCTTCATTGGATAAAGGGAAAGTCACTGTGGCCTGACATTTTTCTATTATTCATTTGATGAATTCAATTTCTGCTTTAAAAACAGTCGGTATGTCATAAAATCAAAGTCTACTGGGGACTGCATTGGTGATATGAATGGAATTGTGTCTAGAATGTTGGGCATTTCAGGTAAGCCTAATAATGAGAATTGAAAACTTGAATACCACATTTCTATTTCTTTGTTACAGATAGTAAATTATGCATATTTTAATCAATATCTTTTGATTGAAATATTGAGCTTGATACCTGGAAAATATTCTAAATATGCTTTTACCTTTGAAATAACATTTTTAAACCTATTCATAATTTTAATAATTGAAAGGTATATTCCTTTTTTTCACTCATTAAAACAGGTAAGAAAGGAAAAGTTTCAAGAGACAGATTTTATTTTTCATGTATAGATGTATAAAATATATTTTTTCACTCTTCTGTGTTTTTGATGTAGGGATAGAAAAAAATGCATGGCCTGTTTTTTTTTTTTTTTTTGTTTGTTTTTTTACAATTGGCATTGATAACTTAAAAAAATCCACTGGTTACATTGACTTTAATCATAGAATTTCATGTTACCGAGGGGTCGATTTATGAATCAGCGGATGCTGCTTCCGACCCACTTCGCTTTAGTTCCGTCTGAAGCAGAAATTAAGAAGCAGCGTGCTCCTTAATTCGTCTGCCACCTCTGAAGTGGCGGACAGCAATCTGCCTGATCGAATATATAATGTAATGAAAATAACTCATTGTGTAGATCATTTAACAAATCTGAACAAGTCAGAAGGCTCGCTGTTCCCACAGAAAACCTCTGGATAAGTTGTTTCAAATGCAGCAATAGATTCTGTGTAAGATATGCAAATGAGGTTCACAATGAATCACTTTTTTACTTCAGTCTGCTGTTACGTAGACTCACGGCTAATCTTGTGATGGTCTGAATTACTGTACTAACCCTAGCTAAGCTTAAAAGCTGTGTATACAATGATGCTATGGCATGTATAATCTCAAAATACAGACAAATGAAAAAAAGTTAGGTGTGGGTGGGATAAGCGCTCTGGATGGAGCTAACGAACATAAATTAATGTGTATATTATAAGTAAACAATTTGGATAATGTAATATTATGTATATATATATATATATATATATATATATATATATATATGGTATTAAAAAATGAGTTGAAGGTAAATAAAATTAAGCGATTTATTGTATGGTATATATCAGCAATATGCAAACAATAATCAACAATATCAAACAGTAAATAGTATCAATATAACGATGCCGGCATCAATAGCTAAAATAAATGTTAAAATAAATTGTTAAAAGGATTATCCTTAAAAACTAGTGGTCATAAATGTTACAGTGATGTATTTAACCAATAGGTGGATGTAAAACCAGCTACGGCTAAGTATTTTTTATCTGACCTAATGTATATACAGCTAAAGACAATAGAAATAAACACAATGATATTTTAGTAGTGTTACTTGCGTGAAGAGGGACAACAATTATAAGTAGTATACAAACTAGTAATGAAACAGTCCTATAACCGGGACAAAACAAAGTACAGACCCGGTGATGTATCCGTTAGAAGTGATTGTGAATGAGATCCGTGGTGTGTGACGTCACGTCACCTGACTTATAGAGGTGGTCCAATGATATCAATGATAATTAGATTCAATGTTCTTTTGAAAAATTATCGGTAGAAGGAAACTTTGTATCGCTCTACTGTGTTAACATAGTAATGTCAAAGATATTTGCAATAACGGATCCTTTTATTTCCTCAAATCTTTTAAGATGGTCGATATGACAGCTGTTAGTAGCAGTGTTGAGTCCGTGGATATAAGCAGTAGTCCGTCTTTAAGTGTAGGAGCCTCCGGGCAATGCTTTTATCATTTGTAGCGTTATTCGTGCAATAATTTTTGCAGCAAACAATAACCTTGTAGTTAAAACAGAATGCAAAGGGCAAGCCCACAGGAATTATTCATATGTAGTGACGTCCTGAACTGTTCGCCCGCGAACGGTTCCCTGCGAACATAGCTTGTTCGCGTTCGCCGCTGCGGGCGAACATATGCGATGTTCGATCCGCCCCCTATGTGTCATCATTGAGGAAAGTTTGACCCTGTATGTCACAGACCTCTGACACATTTGAGCCAATCAGCAGCAGACACTCCCTCACAGACCCTCCCAGCTCCTTGGCAGCAGCCATTTTAGACTCATTACGATCTTGCTTTCTTAAGCCTAGATTTAGAGTTTGGCGGTAGCCGTCAAAACCAGCGTTAGAGGCTCCTAACGCTGGTTTTGGGCTAACGCTGGTATTTAGAGTCAGTCATTAAAGGGTCTAACGCTCACTTTCCAGCCGCGACTTTTCCATACCGCAGATCCACTTACGTCAATTGCGTATCCTATCTTTTCAATGGGATCTTCCTAACGCCGGTATTTAGAGTCGTGGCTGAAGTGAGCGTTAGAACTCTAACGACAAAACTCCAGCCGCAGAAAAAAGTCAGTAGTTAAGAGCTTTCTGGGCTAACGCCGGTTCATAAAGCTCTTAACTACTGTGCTCTAAAGTACACTAACACCCATAAACTACCTATGTACCCCTAAACCGAGGTCCCCCCACATTGCCGCCACTCTATTAAAATTTTTTAACCCCTAATCTGCCGACCGCACACCGCTGCCACCTACATTATCCCTATGAACCCCTAATCTGCTGCCCCTAACACCGCCGACCCCTATATTTATTAACCCCTAATCTGCCGCCCCCGCTATCGCTGACCCCTGCATATTATTATTAACCCCTAATCTGCCCCTCCGTACACCGCTGCCGCCTACATTATAGCTATGTACCCTAATCTGCTGCGCCTAACACCGCCGACCCCTATATTATATTTATTAACCCCTAATCTGCCCCCCTCAACGTCGCCTCCACCTGCCTACACTTATTAACCCCTAATCTGCCAAGCGGACCGCACCGCTACTATAATAAAGTTATTAACCCCTAATCCGCCTCACTCCCGCCTCAATAACCCTATAATAATTAGTATTAACCTCTAATCTGCCCTCCCTAACATCGCCGACACCTAACTTCAATTATTAACCCCTAATCTGCCGACCGAATCTCGCCGCTACTGTAATAAATGGATTAACCCCTAAAGCTAAGTCTAACCCTAACACTAACACCCCCCTAAATTAAATATAATTTAAATCTAACTAAATAAATTAACTCTTATTAAATAAATTATTCCTATTTAAAGCTAAATACCTGTAAAATAAACCCTAATATAGCTACAATATAAATTATAATTATATTATAGCTATTTTAGGATTTATATTTATTTTACAGGCAACTTTGTATTTATTTTAACCAGGTACAATAATAATAACTATTTAATAGCTACCTAGTTAAAATAATTACAAAATTACCTGTAAAATAAATCCTTGTTACACATAATTATATATGTGGTGAAATGAATAACTATTTAATAGCTACCTAGTTAAAATAATTACAAAATTACTTGTAAAATAAATCCTAACCTAAATTACAATTAAACCTAACACTACACTATCAATAAATTAATTAAATAAAATACCTACAATTATCTACAATTAAACCTAACACTACACTATCAATAAATATATTAAATAAAATTCCTACAAATAAATACAATTAAATAAACTAACTAAAGTGCAAAAAATAAATAAGAACTAAGTTACAAAAAATAAAAAAATATTTACAAACATTAGAAAAAAATTACAACAATTTAAAACTAATTACACCTACTCTAAGCCCCCTAATAAAATAACAAAGACCCCCAAAATAAAAAAAATGCCCTACCCTATTCTAAATTACAAAAGTTCAAAGCTCTTTTACCTTACCAGCCCTTAAAAGGGCCCTTTGCGGGGCATGCCCCAAAGAATTCAGCTCTTTTGCCTGTAAAAAAAAACCATACAATACCCCCCCAACATTACAACCCACCACCCACATACCCCTAATCTAACCCAAACCCCCCTTAAATAAACCTAACACTAAGCCCCTGAAGATCTTCCTACCTTGTCTTCAACATTCCAGGTATCACCGATCGTTCCAGGCTCCAAAATCTTCATCCAAGCCCAAGCGGGGGCTGGCGATCCATAATCCGGCGGCTGAAGAGGTCCAGAAGAGGCTCCAAAGTTTCCATCCTATCCGGGAAGAAGAGGCGATCCGGACCGGCAACCATCTTGATCCAAGCGGCATCTTCTATCTTCATCCGATGACGACCGGCTCCATCTTGAAGACCTCCACCGCGGACCCATCTTCTTCTTCCGACGACTTCCCGACGAATGACGGTTCCTTTAAGGGACGTCATCCAAGATGGCGTCCCTCGAATTCCGATTGGCTGATAGGATTCTATCAGCCAATCGGAATTAAGGTAGGAAAATTCTGATTGGCTGATGGAATCAGCCAATCAGAATCAAGTTCAATCCGATTGGCTGATCCGATCAGCCAATCAGATTGAGCTCGCATTCTATTGGCTGATCGGAACAGCCAATAGAATGCGAGCTCAATCTGATTGGCTGATTGAATCAGCCAATCGGATTGAACTTGATTCTGATTGGCTGATTCCATCAGCCAATCAGAATTTTCCTACCTTAATTCCGATTGGCTGATAGAATCCTATCAGCCAATCGGAATTCGAGGGACGCCATCTTGGATGACGTCCCTTAAAGGAACCGTCAATCGTCGGGAAGTCGTCGGAAGAAGAAGATGGGTCCGCGGTGGAGGTCTTCAAGATGGAGCCGGTCGTCATCGGATGAAGATAGAAGATGCCGCTTGGATCAAGATGGTTGCCGGTCCGGATCGCCTCTTCTTCCCAGATAGGATGAAGACTTTGGAGCCTCCTCTGGACCTCTTCAGCCACCGGATTATGGATCGCCAGCCCCCGCTTGGGCTTGGATGAAGATTTTGGAGCCTGGAACGATCGGTGATACCTGGCATGGTGAAGACAAGGTAGGAAGATCTTCAGGGGCTTAGTGTTAGGTTTATTTAAGGGGGGTTTGGGTTAGATTAGGGGTATGTGGGTGGTGGGTTGTAATGTTGGGGGGGTATTGTATGTTTTTTTTTACAGGCAAAAGATCTGAATTCTTTGGGGCATGCCCCGCAAAGGGCCCTTTTAAGGGCTGGTAAGGTAAAAGAGCTTTGAACTTTTGTAATTTAGAATAGGGTAGGGCATTTTTTTATTTTGGGGGTCTTTGTTATTTTATTAGGGGGCTTAGAGTGGGTGTAATTAGTTTAAAATTGTTGTAATATTTTTCTTATGTTTGTAAATATTTTTTTATTTTTTTGTAACTTAGTTCTTTTTTATTTTTTGTACTTTAGTTAGTTTATTTAAATGTATTTATTTGTAGGTATTGTATTTAATTAATTTATTGATAGTGTAGTGTTAGGTTTAATTGTAGATAATTGTAGGTAGTTTATTTAATTTATTTATTGATAGTGTAGTGTTAGGTTTAATTGTAACTTAGGTTAGGATTTATTTTACAGGTAATTTTGTAATTATTTTAACTAGGTAGCTATTAAATAGTTCTTAACTATTTAATAGCTATTGTACCTGGTTAAAATAAATACAAAGTTGCCTGTAAAATAAATATTAATCCTAAAATAACTACAATATAATTATAATTTATATTGTAGCTATATTAGGGTTTATTTTACAGGTAAGTATTTAGATTTAAATAGGAATAATTTATTTAATAAGAGTTAATTTATTTTGTTAGATAAAAATTATATTTAACTTAGGGGGGTGTTAGTGTTAGGGTTAGACTTAGCTTTAGGGGTTAATACATTTATTATAGTAGCGGTGAGCTCCGATCGGCAGATTAGGGGTTAATTATTGTAGGTAGCTGGTGGCGACGTTGTGGGGGGCAGATTAGGGGTTAATAAATATAATATAGGGGTCGGCGGTGTTAGGGGCAGCAGATTAGGGGTACATAGGTATAATGTAGGTAGCAGCGTTATACAGAGCGGCAGATTAGGGGTTAAAAAAATATGCAGGTGTCAGCGATAGCGGGGGCAGCAGATTAGGGGTTAATAAGTGTAAGGTTAGGGGTGTTTAGACTCGGGGTACATGTTAGAGTGTTAGGTGCAGACGTAGGAAGTGTTTCCCCATAGGAAACAATGGGGCTGCGTTAGGAGCTGAACGCTGCTTTTTTGCAGGTGTTAGGTTTTTTTTTCAGCTCAAACTGCCCCATTGTTTTCTATGGGGATATCGTGCACGAGCACGTTTTTTAAGCTAGCCGCGTCCATAAGCACCGCTGGTTTCTAGAGTTGCAGTGGCGTTAAATTATGCTCTACGCTCCCTTTTTGGAGCCTAACGCCCTGAAAACCCAGCCCTTCTGGGAACTCTAAATACCAGCGGTATTTAAAAGGTGCGGGAGAAAAAAAGCATGCATAGCTAACGCACCCCTTTGGCCGCCAAACTCTAAATCTAGCCGTTAGTGAGAGGAGCTTTTAGTGTTGCTGCTGCTGACATAATAGGGAAATAGATAGCTAGGCTAGTGTATTTAGCGTCCACTACAGTCCTGAAGGACTCATCTCTGCTGCAAGGACAGCACCCCAAAAAGCCCTTTTTAGGGCTATAACTTCAGTCGTTTTTTGTTTTTTTTTCTTTGTATTTTTATTTGCATTTGCCTGGCTTTCAGCCTGTGTGTGAGGCTCACAGCATATACTGTGATTAGTGCCACCACTGATATCTGCTTAAAATTAGTTTAAATTTAACCAACAAAAATTTGAAATGATTTTGCTAGTGTAATTTATTTTCATTTTCTATCAGGCCTGTGTCTCTCAGGCTCACACAGCATATACTGTGGTTCATTGCTCTGTGCCAGCCACCACTCATATCTGCTTAACATTATTTTAAATTTTTTAAAAAAACTTTTAAATCATTTTGCTAGTGTAATCTAATTTCATTTTCTATTAGGCCTGTGTGTTTTGCTGATTTACAGAGCATACTGTGGTTAATTGCTGCCCTACCTAGGCTAGCAGCCATGACTCATATGTGCTGAACATTTTTTTAAATTAAAAAAAAAAATTTTTAAATCATTTTGCTAGTGTAATCTAATTTTATTTTCTATCAGGCCTGTGTGTTTCTGACTTACAGAGCATACTGTGGTTAATTGCTGCCCTACATAGCAGCCACGACTCATATCTGCTTAACATTATTTTAAATTTTTCAAACAAAACACGTTTAAATCATTTTGCTAGTGTAATCTAATGTAATTTTCTTTCAGGCCTGTGTGTTTCTGGCTTACTCAGCATACTGTGGTTAATTGCTGTCCTATCAGCAGCCAGCCACCACTCATATCTGCTTAACATTATTTTAAAGTAAAAAAAAAAACTTTTAAATCATTTTGCTAGTGTAATCTAATTTCATTTTCTATCAGGCCTGTGTGTTTCTGACTTACAGAGCATACTGTGGTTAATTGCTGCCTACCTAGGCTAGCAGCCCCGACTCATATGTGCTTAACATTTTTTTAAATAATAAAAAAAAAAACTTTAAATCATTTTGCTAGTGTAATCAAATTTTATTTTCTATCAGGCCTGTGTGTTTCTGACTTACAGAGCACACTGTGGTTAATTGCTGCCCTACCTAGGCTAGCAGCCACGACTCATATGTGCTTAACATTTTTCTAAATTAAAAAAAAACCTTTAAATCATTTTGCTAGTGTAATCTAATTTTATTTTCTATCAGGCCTGTGTGTTTCTGACTTACACAGCATACTGTGGTTAATTTCTGCCCTACCTAGGCTAGCAGCCACGACTTATATGTGCTTAACATTTTTTTAAATGAAAAAAAAAAACCTTTAAATCATTTTGCTAGTGTAATCTAATTTTATTTTCTATCAGGCCTGTGTGTTTCTGACTTACAGAGCATACTGTGGTTAATTGCTGCCCTACCTAGCAGCCAGCCACCACTCATATCTGCTTAACATTATTTTAAATTTAAAATAAAAACTTTTAAATTATTTTGCTAGTGTAATCTAATTTCATTTTCTATCAGGCCCGTGTGTTTCTGACTTACACAGCATACTGTGGTTAATTGCTGCCCTACCTAGCAGCCACGACTCATATCTGCTTAACATTATTTTAAATTTTTCAAACAAAACACGTTTAAATCATTTTGCTAGTGTAATCTAATGTAATTTTCTTTCAGGCCTGTGTGTTTCTGGCTTACTCAGCATACTGTGGTTAATTGCTGTCCTATCAGCAGCCAGCCACCACTCATATCTGCTTAACATTATTTTAAAGTAAAAAAAAAAACTTTTAAATCATTTTGCTAGTGTAATCTAATTTCATTTTCTATCAGGCCTGTGTGTTTCTGACTTACAGAGCATACTGTGGTTAATTGCTGCCCTACCTAGCAGCCTAGACTCATATGTGCTTAACATTTTTTGTAAATTTAAAAAAAAAAAACTTTAAATCATTTTGCTAGTGTAATCTAATTTTATTTTCTATCAGGCCTGTGTGTTTCTGACTTACAGAGCATACTGTGGTTAATTGCTGCCCTACCTAGCAGCCAGCCACCACTCATATCTGCTTAACATTATTTTAAATTTAAAATAAAAACTTTTAAATAATTTTGCTAGTGTAATCTAATTTCATTTTCTAACAGGCCTGTGTGTTTCTGACTTACACAGCAAGCATACTGTGGTTAATTGCTGCCCTACCTAGCAGCCACAATTCATATCTGCTTAACATTATTTTAATTTTTTAAAAAAAAACATTTAAATCATTTTGCTAGTGTAATCTAATTTCATTTTCTATCAGGCCTGTGTGTTTCTGGCTTACTCAGCATACTGTGGTTAATTGCTGCCCTAGCAGCCACGACTCATATCTGCTTTACATTATTTTAAAGTTAAAAAAAAAATTCAATCATTTTGCTAGTGTAATCTAATTTCTTTTTCCATGAGGCCTGTGTGTTTTTGGCCCACATCATATAGTGTGACAAAGATTAATAGCTCTTTTTTCCACCACTTATATCTGGTTTAACAACATTAGTGTAAATTTTAAAAAAAAATTTTATATCAATCCTCTTCTAGTGTTATTTAATTTTAGTTGCCAGGCCAGCCAGGCTGCCATTAGTGCCAGCCTGTGTGTCAGGCTGCGAGCATATACTGTGCCTACTTCCATCCTCAGTGCCAGTCCACGACTCCTATCTGGTGTAACATTATATTAAATTTTGTAAAAAAAAACTTTTACATCAGTCTTCTAGTGTTATTTAATTTTAGTTTACAGGCCAGCCTGCCACCACTAGTGCCAGCCTGTGTGTCAGGCTGCCAGCACATACTGTGCCTAGTTCTTTCCTGAGTGCCATTACTCCTATCTGTTGTAACATTTTTGTAACTTTTTTAAAAACTAACTGTTACATCAGTCTGCTATTGTTATTTAATTGCAGTTGCCTGTCTGCCAGCGTGTGTGCCAGGCCCACTTTCCAACTAGTGCCACGAATCATATTTGTTATAACAGTAGTGTAAATATTTAAAATAAAATCTTTTTTGACTGTGAATCATCAGCCTGCTAGTGCAATTGAATTGCAGTTGCCTGCCTGCCAGCGTGTGTGCCAGGCCCACTTGCTGCCAACTATTCCCACCAATCATATTTGTTATAACAGTATAGTAAATATTTAAAATAAATAATTTTTTGCCTGTGAATCATCAGTCTGCTAGTGCCATTGAATTGCAGTTGCCTGCCTGCCAGCGTGTGTGCCAGGCCACTTGCCAACTAGTTACACCAATCATATTTGTTCTAACAGTATTGTAAATATTTAAAATAAAAAATTCTTAGATTGTGAATCATCAGTCTCCTAGTGCCATTGAATTGCAGTTTCTTGCCTGCCAGCGTGTGTGCCAGGCCCACTAGCCAACTAGTGCCACCAATCATATTTGTTGTAACAGTATTGAAAATATTTTAAATCATAACTTTTTTGACTGTGAATCTTCAGTCTCCTAGTGCCATTGAATTGCAGTTGCCTGCCTGCCAGCGTGTGTGCCAGGCCCACTTGCCAACTAGTTACACCAATCATATTAGTTCTAACAGTATTGTAAATATTTAAAATAAAAAATTCTTAGACTGTGAATCATCAGTCTGCTAGTGCCATTGAATTGCAGTTTCATCCTGCCTGCCAGCGTGTGTGCCAGGCCCACTAGCCAACTACTGCCACCAATCATATTTGTTGTAACAGTATTGAAAATATTTTAAATCATAACTTTTTTGACTGTGAATCATCAGTCTCCTAGTGCCATTGAATTGCAGTTGCCTGCCTGCCAGCGTGTGTGCCAGGCCCACTTGCCAACTAGTTACACCAATCATATTAGTTCTAACAGTATTGTAAATATTTAAAATAAAAAATTCTTAGACTGTGAATCATCAGTCTGCTAGTGCCATTGAATTGCAGTTTCTTGCCTGCCAGCGTGTGTGCCAGGCCCACTAGCCAACTACTGCCACCAATCATATTTGTTGTAACAGTATTGAAAATATTTTAAATCATAACTTTTTTGACTGTGAATCTTCAGTCTCCTAGTGCCATTGAATTGCAGTTGCCTGCCTGCCAGCGTGTGTGCCAGGCCCACTTGCCAACTATTTACACCAATCATATTAGTTCAAACAGTATTGTAAATATTTAAAATAAAAAATTCTTAGACTGTGAATCCCCAGTCTGCTAGTGCCATTGAATTGCAGTTTCCTCCTGCCTGCCAGCGTGTGTGCCAGGCCCACTAGCCAACTACTTCCACCAATCATATTTGTTGTAACAGTATTGAATATATTTTAAATCATAACTTTTTTGACTGTGAATCATCAGTCTCCTAGTGCCATTGAATTGCAGTTGCCTGCCTGCCAGCATGTGTGCCAGGCCCACTTGCCAACTAGTTACACCAATCATATTAGTTCTAACAGTATTGTAAATATTTAAAATAAAAAATTCTTAGACTGTGAATCATCAGTCTGCTAGTGCCATTGAATTGCAGTTTCCTCCTGCCTTCCAGAGTGTGTGCCAGGCCCACTAGCCAAATACTGCCACCAATCATATTTGTTGTAAGAGTATTGAAAATATTTTAAATCATAACTTTTTTGACTGTGAATCATCAGTCTCCTAGTGCCATTGAATTGCAGTTGCCTGCCTGCCAGCGTGTGTGCCAGGCCCACTTGCCAACTAGTTACCCCAATCATATTTGTTGTAACAGTATTGTAAATATTTAAAATAAAAAATTCTTAGACTGTGAATCATCAGTCTGCTAGTGCCATTGAATTGCAGTTTCCTCCTGCCTGCCAGCGTGTGTGCCAGGCCTACTAGCCAACTACTGCCACCAATCATATTTGTTGTAACAGTATTGAAAATATTTTAAATCATAACTTTTTTGACTGTGAATCATCAGTCTCCTAGTGCAATTGAATTGCAGTTGCCTGCCTGCCAGCGTGTGTGCCAGGCCCACTTGCCGTTTCCAACTAGTGCCACCAATCATATTTGTTCTAACAGTATTGTCAATTTTAAAAAAAAAAAATGTTTGGACTAAGAAGCATGACTCAGCTAGTGTAATCTAATTGCAGTTGCCTTCCTCCCAACGTGTGTGCCAGACAGGCCCACTTGCCAACTAGTGCCACCAATCATATTTGTTGTCACAGTACTTTTAATATTTAAAAAATAAACATTTTTGACTTTGAAACATCAGTCTTTTTTTGTTGTCAGGCTCACAGCGTATACTGTGCCCACTTGCCCAGTGCCACCACTCATAATTTGTTTAATAGTATTGTAGGTGTACATTTAAAAAAAAATGACAGGCAGAGGCAGGCCACCTCGCAGGTTCCGTCCTGGTCGTGGTGCTGTGATTCCTTTAGACCCTACAAATATGCACATTGTTCAGATGCCGGGTGCCAGGGGGGACGCGAAAAGTTCTGAGGAGGACCTAGTTGAATGGCTAACACAGGACACCCAAATTTCTACAGCTTCCGCTCCTAGTCCTCCTAACCTTGATGCACCATCTACGTCCAGCTTTGCTTTGGGCACCTCTCAAGTGACCAGTGCCACTCGCCCGCCTGTCACCACCACCAACACTAGCACCACAGCCGCTTCACTTGATCTGTCACAGGAGTTATTGACACATCAGTTGGAAGAAATGAGTGATGCGCAACCATCATTGACAGAGGATATAGATAACAGTGATATGTCTCAGTCAGGCAGCATTACAGACATGGAGGTACGGTGTGATGATGATGATGTTGTACCTGCTGCTGCTTCCTTTCTTGATGTGTCAGATACAAGTGAAGCGGTTGATGATGATGTGTCGGTGGATGTCACGTGGGTGCCTGCTAGAAGAGAAGAAGAAGAGGGGGAAAGTTCAGATGGGGAGACAGAGAGGAGGAGGAGCAGACGAGTTGGAAGCATGGGGAGGTCGTCGCAAGGAGCTAGTGGCACAGTCAGACAGCATGCATCGGCACCCGGGGTCAGCCAGACAGCACGCCGACGACCATCAACGCATGCTGTTGCCACCACCAGAATGCCGTCATCGCAGAGCTCAGCAGTGTGGCATTTTTTGTGTGTGTCTGCCTCTGACAACAGCGATGCCATTTGCAACCTGTGCCAAAAGAAACTGAGTCGTGGGAAGTCCAACACCCACCTAGGTACAACTGCTTTGCGAAGGCACATGTACTTACATCACAAACGCCGATGGGAAGAACACATGAGTAGAAGCAGCACACAAACTCAAAGCCGCCCTCCTCCTCCTGCTCCAGCATATTCAGCCACGTCAACCACTGCTGTCCTCCTTGCCCCCTCTCAACCATCCTCCACTGAGTCTCTCTTATGTAGCAGTTCCTGGTCATCTGCCCACAGTCAGGTGTCTGTCAAGGACATGTTTGAGCGTAAGAAGCCAATTTCTCAAAGTCACCCCCTTGCCCGGCGTCTGACAGCTGGCTTGTCTGAACTCTTAGCCCGCCAGCTTTTACCATACAAGCTGGTGCAGTCTGATGCTTTCAAAAAATTTGTATCTATTGGGACACCGCAGTGGAAGGTACCTGGTAGAAATTTCTTTTCACAAAAGGCAATCCCAAACCTGTACTCTGTTGTGCAAAAGGAAGTAATGGGATGTCTGGCACACAGCGTTGGGGCAAGAGTCCATATGACCACGGATAGCTGGTCTGCAAAGCATGGTCAGGGCAGGTATATCACCTACACTGTGCATTGGGTAAACCTGCTGACGTCTGACAAGCATGGAATGCGTGGCTCTGCAGAAGAGTTGGTGACACCGCCACGACTTTCAGGCAGGCCTGCTGCTACCTCCTCTACTCCTCCTACTCCATCCTCTTCCATAACCTCTTCCTCGGCTGAGTCCTCTTCTGCTTCTGCGTCTTGCTCCACATCAATGGCACCCCCCCCAGCTCCCCAGGTACTATTCCACATCCCGGATACGGCAGTGTCACGCTGTCTTGGGGTTGACTTGCCTGAAAGCGGAGAGTCGCACCGCACCAGCACTCCTGACTGCCCTGAACGCACAGGTGGATCAGTGGCTGACTCCGCACCAACTGGAGATTGGCAAGGTTGTTTCTGACAATGGAAGTAATTTGGTGGCGGCATTGAAATTGGGCAAGTTGACACATGTGCCGTGCATGGCACATGTGTGTAATCTGATTGTACAACACTTTGTGCATAAGTACCCAGGCTTACAGGACATCCTGAAGCAGGCCAGGAAGGTGTGTGGCCATTTCAGGTGTTCCTACACGGCCATGGCGCACTTGTCCTATATCCAGCATCGAAACAACCTGCCAGTGAGGCGCTTGATTTGCGACAGCCCGACATTTTGGAATTCAACACTCCTAATGTTCGACAGCCTGCTCCAACAAGAAAAAGCTGTTATTGAGTATTTGTATGACCGAGGTGCTAGGACAGCCTCTGGGGAGCTGGGGATTTTTTTGCCAAATTACTGGATGCTCATGCGCAATGCCTGTAGGCTCATGCGTCCTTTTGAGGAGGTGACAAACCTTGTCAGTCGCACCGAAGGCACCATCAGCGACATCATACCATTTGTTTTCTTCCTGGAGCGTGCCCTGTGAAGAGTGCTGGATCAGGCCGTAGATGAGCGTGGAGAGGAAGAGTTGTGGTGTCCATCACCACCAGAAACAGCCTTATCAGCATCGCTTGCCGGACCTGCTGCAATGCAGGAAGAGGATTGTGAGGAAGAGGAGGAGGAATGTGGTTTTGAGGAGGAGGAAGACCAAGCACAACAGGCATCCCAGGGTGCTCGTTGTTGTCACCTCTCTGGTACCCGTGGTGTTGTACATGGCTGGGGGGAAGAAGATACCCTCAGTGACATCAGTGAGGACGAGGAACGGGACATGATTAGCTCGGCATCCAACCTTGTGCAAATGGGGTCTTTCATGCTGTCGTGCCTGTTGAGGGACCCTCGTATAAAAAAGCTGAAGGAGAATGACCTGTACTGGGTGTTCACGCTACTAGACCCCCGGTATAAGCATAAAGTGCCTGAAATGTTACCAAATTCCCGCAAGTCGGAAAGGATGGAGCATTTTAAAAATAAATTAAAAACTATGCTTTACACAGCGTATAAGGGTAATGTAACAGCACAACGGGAATCTAACAGGGGAAGAAATTAAAGTAATCCTCCTCCTCCCACGACCACAGCGGCAAGGATAGGATGCTTTCCTGATGTCTTGTTGATGGAGGACATGCGGACCTTTTTAACTCCTATGCATCGCCAGAGCCTTTCGGGATCCAGCCGCAGAGAAAGACTCAACCTACAGGTAGCAGACTACCTAGCATTAACTGCGGATCTGGACACTCTGAGGAGCGATGGACCCCTTGACTACTGGGTGTACAGGCTTGACCTGTGGCCTGAGCTATCCCAATTTGCAATTGAACTTCTGGCCTACCCGGCTTCAAGTGTCCTGTCCGAAAGGACCTTCAGTGCAGCAGGAGGTTTTGTCACTGAGAAGAGAAGTCGCCTAGGTCAAAAAAGTCTTGACTATCTCACCTTTATTAAAATGAATGAGGGATGGATCCCGAAGGGACTGACATTGGGTGATACATTTGAGTAAAAAAGGCCTGATGATGACATGAGCTGCCTTGGGCTACAAATGGTACACACGCTGGCTTTTTTTTCTTATAATGCAGGATGACTTGTGTGACTTATCCGCCAACAACTAGTGTTCAAGCCGCAAGGTTTTAGGGCACTTTCTAACTGTTTTAACAAACATCAATTTTTCTGGCCGCTGCTACAGCAGCGGCTGCAACAATACCGAATTTTTCAGGCATTTGTACATGCCTAATTTTTGTGGCCTCTGCTGCTGCACTGTGGCTACAAAACTCAAAGCAAAAAAAAAAACGCACACAACAGTGATTAAACTGTTAAGAATAGTACTACTTAACACACCACTCATATCTGGTGGCACAGTAGATTGCACACGCAGTGCCCCAAATTTGAAGGAGGAGGACCGACCAAGCATCTTTATCCGTCTCTTGGTTCCTCTAAATTATCTCCGGGTTCCATCTATGCCATACCTGTACTCTATTGTGCAAAAGAATGGCATATGTGGTGTTTCATGCTGTTGTGCCTGTTGAGGGTCGTGGCCCATCGTATAAAAAGGCTGAAGGAGAACGACCTGTACTGGGTGTCCAAGCACATTTTTTGTTCAATATTCCCGGTTTCTCTACATTATCTCCGGGTTCCTCAAATCAATGCCATACCTGTACTCGATTGTGCAAAAGGATAGCATATGTGGTGTTTCATGCTGTTAAGCCTGTTGAGGGTCGTGGGCCATCGTATAAAAATGCTGAAGGAGAACGACCTGTACTGGGTGTCCAAGCACATTTTTTGTTCAATATTCCTGGTTCCTCTAAATTATCTCTGGGTTCCTCAAATCAATTCCATACCTGTACTTGATTGTGTAAAAGGATGGCATATGTGGTGTTTCATGCTGTTGTGCCTGTTTTGGGTCGTGGGCCATCGTATAAAAAGGCTGAAGGAGAACGACCTGTACTGGGTGTCCAAGCACGTTTATAGTTCAATATTCCCGGTTCCTCTAAATTATCTCCGGGTTCCTCAAATCAATTCCATACCTTTACTCGATTGTGCAAAAGGGTGGCATATGTGGTGTTTCCTGCTGTTGTTTCTCTAGAGGGTCCGGGACTGTTAAGAATAGTACTACTTAACACACCACTCATATCTGGTGGCACAGTAGATTGCACACGCAGTGCCCCAAATTTGAAGGAGGAGGACCGACCAAGCATCTTTATCCGTCTCTTGGTTCCTCTAAATTATCTCCGGGTTCCATCTATGCCATACCTGTACTCTATTGTGCAAAAGAATGGCATATGTGGTGTTTCATGCTGTTGTGCCTGTTGAGGGTCGTGGCCCATCGTATAAAAAGGCTGAAGGAGAACGACCTGTACTGGGTGTCCAAGCACATTTTTTGTTCAATATTCCCGGTTTCTCTACATTATCTCCGGGTTCCTCAAATCAATGCCATACCTGTACTCGATTGTGCAAAAGGATAGCATATGTGGTGTTTCATGCTGTTAAGCCTGTTGAGGGTCGTGGGCCATCGTATAAAAATGCTGAAGGAGAACGACCTGTACTGGGTGTCCAAGCACATTTTTTGTTCAATATTCCTGGTTCCTCTAAATTATCTCTGGGTTCCTCAAATCAATTCCATACCTGTACTTGATTGTGTAAAAGGATGGCATATGTGGTGTTTCATGCTGTTGTGCCTGTTTTGGGTCGTGGGCCATCGTATAAAAAGGCTGAAGGAGAACGACCTGTACTGGGTGTCCAAGCACGTTTATAGTTCAATATTCCCGGTTCCTCTAAATTATCTCCGGGTTCCTCAAATCAATTCCATACCTTTACTCGATTGTGCAAAAGGGTGGCATATGTGGTGTTTCCTGCTGTTGTTTCTCTAGAGGGTCCGGGACTGTTAAGAATAGTACTACTTAACACACCACTCATATCTGGTGGCACAGTAGATTGCACACGCAGTGCCCCAAATTTGAAGGAGGAGGACCGACCAAGCATCTTTATCCGTCTCTTGGTTCCTCTAAATTATCTCCGGGTTCCATCTATGCCATACCTGTACTCTATTGTGCAAAAGAATGGCATATGTGGTGTTTCATGCTGTTGTGCCTGTTGAGGGTCGTGGCCCATCGTATAAAAAGGCTGAAGGAGAACGACCTGTACTGGGTGTCCAAGCACATTTTTTGTTCAATATTCCCGGTTTCTCTACATTATCTCCGGGTTCCTCAAATCAATGCCATACCTGTACTCGATTGTGCAAAAGGATAGCATATGTGGTGTTTCATGCTGTTAAGCCTGTTGAGGGTCGTGGGCCATCGTATAAAAATGCTGAAGGAGAACGACCTGTACTGGGTGTCCAAGCACATTTTTTGTTCAATATTCCTGGTTCCTCTAAATTATCTCTGGGTTCCTCAAATCAATTCCATACCTGTACTCGATTGTGTAAAAGGATGGCATATGTGGTGTTTCATGCTGTTGTGCCTGTTTTGGGTCGTGGGCCATCGTATAAAAAGGCTGAAGGAGAACGACCTGTACTGGGTGTCCAAGCACGTTTAGGCCTAGATTTAGAGTTCGGCGGTAGCCGTCAAAACCAGCGTTAGAGGCTCCTAACGCTGGTTTTGGCCGCCCGCTGGTATTTGGAGTCAGTGATTAAAGGGTCTAACGCTCACTTTACAGCCGCGACTTTTCCATACCGCAGATCCCCCTACGCCATTTGCGTAGCCTATCTTTTCAATGGGATCTTCCTAACGCCGGTATTTAGAGTCGTTTCTGCAGTGAGCGTTAGAGCTCTAACGACAAGATTCCAGCCGCCTGAAAATAGCAGGAGTTAAGAGCTTTCTGGCTAACGCCGGTTTATAAAGCTCTTAACTACTGTACCCTAAAGTACACTAACACCCATAAACTACCTATGTACCCCTAAACCGAGGTCCCCCCACATCGCCGCCACTCGATTAAAATTTTTAACCCCTAATCTGCCGACCGCCACCTACGTTATACTTATGTACCCCTAATCTGCTGCCCCTAACACCGCCGACCCCTGTATTATATCTATTAACCCCTAACTTGCCCCCCACAACGTCGCCGCAAGCTACTTAAAATAATTAACCCCTAATCTTCCGACCGCAAATCGCCGCCACCTACGTTATCCCTATGTACCCCTAATCTGCTACCCCTAACATCGCCGACCCCTATGTTATATTTATTAACCCCTAATCTGCCCCCCTCAACGTCGCCGACACCTACCTACACTTATTAACCCCTAATCTGCCGAGCGGACCTGAGCGCTACTATAATAAAGTTATTAACCCTAATCCGCCTCACTAACCCTATCATAAATAGTATTAACCCCTAATCTGCCCTCCCTAACATCGCCGACACCTACCTTCAATTATTAACCCCTAATCTGCCGACCGGAGCTCACCGCTATTCTAATAAATGTATTAACCCCTAAAGCTAAGTCTAACCCTAACACTAACACCCCCCTAAGTTAAATATAATTTTTATCTAACGAAATAAATTAACTCTTATTAAATAAATAATTCCTATTTAAAGCTAAATACTTACCTGTAAAATACATCCTAATATAGCTACAATATAAATTATAATTATATTATAGCTATTTTAGGATTAATATTTATTTTACAGGCAACTTTGTAATTATTTTAACCAGGTACAATAGCTATTAAATAGTTAAGAACTATTTAATAGTTACCTAGTTAAAATAATAACAAATTTACCTGTAAAATAAATCCTAACCTAAGATATAATTAAACCTAACACTACCCTATCAATAAAATAATTAAATAAACTACCTACAATTACCTACAATTAACCTAACACTACACTATCAATAAATTAATTAAACACAATTGCTACAAATAAATAAAATTAAATAAACTATCTAAAGTACAAAAAATAAAAAAGAACTAAGTTACAGAAAATAATAAAATATTTACAAACATAAGAAAAATATTACAACAATTTTAAACTAATTACACCTACTCTAAGCCCCCTAATAAAATAACAAAGCCCCCCAAAATAAAAAATTCCCTACCCTATTCTAAAATACAAATATTACAAGCTCTTTTACCTTACCAGCCCTGAACAGGGCCCTTTGCGGGGCATGCCCCAAGAATTTCAGCTCTTTTGCCTGTAAAAAAAAACATACAATACCCCCCCCCCCAACATTACAACCCACCACCCACATACCCCTAATCTAACCCAAACCCCCCTTAAATAAACCTAACACTACCCCCCTGATGATCTTCCTACCTTGTCTTCACCATGCCAGGTTCACCGATCCGTCCTGGCTCCAAGATCTTCATCCAACCCAAGCGGGGGCTAGACATCCACTGAAGAAGTCCAGAAGAGGGTCCAAAGTCTTCCTCCTATCCGGCAAGAAGAGGACATCCGGACCGGCAAACATCTTCTCCAAGCGGCATCTTCTATCTTCTTCCATCCGATGACGACCGGCTCCATCTTGAAGACCTCCAGCGCGGATCCATCCTCTTCTTCCGACGACTAGACGACGAATGACGGTTCCTTTAAGGGACGTCATCCAAGATGGCGTCCCTCGAATTCCGATTGGCTGATAGGATTCTATCAGCCAATCGGAATTAAGGTAGGAATTTTCTGATTGGCTGATGGAATCAGCCAATCAGAATATAGTTCAATCCGATTGGCTGATCCAATCAGCCAATCAGATTGAGCTCGCATTCTATTGGCTGATCGGAACAGCCAATAGAATGCAAGCTCAATCTGATTGGCTGATTGGATCAGCCAATCGGATTGAACTATATTCTGATTGGCTGATTCCATCAGCCAATCAGAAAATTCCTACCTTAATTCCGATTGGCTGATAGAATCCTATCAGCCAATCGGAATTCGAGGGACGCCATCTTGGATGACGTCCCTTAAAGGAACCGTCATTCGTCGTCTAGTCGTCGGAAGAAGAGGATGGATCCGCGCTGGAGGTCTTCAAGATGGAGCCGGTCGTCATCGGATGGAAGAAGATAGAAGATGCCGCTTGGAGAAGATGTTTGCCGGTCCGGATGTCCTCTTCTTGCCGGATAGGAGGAAGACTTTGGACCCTCTTCTGGACTTCTTCAGTGGATGTCTAGCCCCCGCTTGGGTTGGATGAAGATCTTGGAGCCAGGACGGATCGGTGAACCTGGCATGGTGAAGACAAGGTAGGAAGATCATCAGGGGGGTAGTGTTAGGTTTATTTAAGGGGGGTTTGGGTTAGATTAGGGGTATGTGGGTGGTGGGTTGTAATGTTGGGGGGGGGGTATTGTATGTTTTTTTTTACAGGCAAAAGAGCTGAAATTCTTGGGGCATGCCCCGCAAAGGGCCCTGTTCAGGGCTGGTAAGGTAAAAGAGCTTGTAATATTTGTATTTTAGAATAGGGTAGGGAATTTTTTATTTTGGGGGGCTTTGTTATTTTATTAGGGGGCTTAGAGTAGGTGTAATTAGTTTAAAATTGTTGTAATATTTTTCTTATGTTTGTAAATATTTTATTATTTTCTGTAACTTAGTTCTTTTTTATTTTTTGTACTTTAGATAGTTTATTTAATTTTATTTATTTGTAGCAATTGTGTTTAATTAATTTATTGATAGTGTAGTGTTAGGTTAATTGTAGGTAATTGTAGGTAGTTTATTTAATTATTTTATTGATAGGGTAGTGTTAGGTTTAATTATATCTTAGGTTAGGATTTATTTTACAGGTAAATTTGTTATTATTTTAACTAGGTAACTATTAAATAGTTCTTAACTATTTAATAGCTATTGTACCTGGTTAAAATAATTACAAAGTTGCCTGTAAAATAAATATTAATCCTAAAATAGCTATAATATAATTATAATTTATATTGTAGCTATATTAGGATTTATTTTACAGGTAAGTATTTAGCTTTAAATAGGAATCATTTATTTAATAAGAGTTAATGTATTTCGTTAGATAAAAATTATATTTAACTTAGGGGGGTGTTAGTGTTAGGGTTAGACTTAGCTTTAGGGGTTAATACATTTATTAGAATAGCGGTGAGCTCCGGTCGGCAGATTAGGGGTTAATAATTGAAGGTAGGTGTCGGCGATGTTAGGGAGGGCAGATTAGGGGTTAATACTATTTATGATAGGGTTAGTGAGGCGGATTAGGGGTTAATAACTTTATTATAGTAGCGCTCAGGTCCGCTCGGCAGATTAGGGGTTAATAAGTGTAGGCAGGTGTCGGCGACGTTGTGGGGGGCAGATTAGGGGTTAATAAATATAACATAGGGGTCGGCGATGTTAGGGCAGCAGATTAGGGGTACATAGGGATAACGTAGGTGGCGGCGGTTTACGGAGCGGCAGATTAGGGGTTAAAAGTGTAATGCAGGGGTCAGCGATAGCGGGGGCGGCAGATTAGGGGTTAATAAGTGTAAGGTTAGGGGTGTTTAGACTCGGGGTACATGTTAGGGTGTTAGGTGCAGACGTAGGAAGTGTTTCCCCATAGGAAACAATGGGGCTGCGTTAAGAGCTGAACGCTGCTTTTTTGCAGGTGTTAGGTTTTTTTTCAGCTCAAACTGCCCCATTGTTTCCTATGGGAGAATCGTGCACGAGCACGTTTTTGATGCCGGCCGCGTCCGTAAGCAACTCTGGTATCGAGAGTTGCATTTGCGGTAAATATGCTCTACGCTCCTTTTTTGGAGCCTAACGCAGCATTTGTTTGAACTCTCGATACCAGAGTTAAATTTATGGTGCGGCCAGAAAAAAACCCGCGGAGCGTTAACAGCCCTTTTACCGCCGAACTCCAAATCTAGGCCTTATAGTTCAATATTCCCGGTTCCTCTAAATTATCTCCGGGTTCCTCAAATCAATTCCATACCTTTACTCGATTGTGTAAAAGGATGGCATATGTGGTGTTTCATGCTGTTGTGCCTGTTTTGGGTCGTGGGCCATCGTATAAAAAGGCTGAAGGAGAACGACCTGTACTGGGTGTCCAAGCACGTTTATAGTTCAATATTCCCGGTTTCTCTACATTATCTCCGGGTTCCTCAAATCAATGCCATACCTGTACTCGATTGTGCAAAAGGATAGCATATGTGGTGTTTCATGCTGTTAAGCCTGTTGAGGGTCGTGGGCCATCGTATAAAAATGCTGAAGGAGAACGACCTGTACTGGGTGTCCAAGCACGTTTTTTGTTCAATATTCCCGGTTTCTCTAAATTACCTCCGGGTTCCTCAAATCAATGCCATACCTGTACTCGATTGTACAAAAGGATGGCATATGTGGTGTTTCATGCTGTTGTGCCTGTTTTGGGTTGTGGGCCATCGTATAAAAAGGCTGAAGGAGAATGACCTGTACTGGGGGTCCAAGCATGTTTTTTGTTCAATATTCCCGGTTCCTCTAAATTATCTCCGGGTTCCTCAAATCAATGCCATACCTGTACTCGATTGTACAAAAGGGTGGCATATGTGGTGTTTCATGCTGTTGTGCCTGTTGAGGGTCGTGGGCATCGTATAAAAAGGCTGAAGGAGAACGACCTGTACTGGGTTTCCAAGCACGTTTATAGTTCAATATTCCCGGTTTCTCTACATTATCTCCGGGTTCCTCAAATCAATGCCATACCTGTACTCGATTGTGCAAAAGGATAGCATATGTGGTGTTTCATGCTGTTAAGCCTGTTGAGGGTCGTGGGCCATCGTATAAAAATGCTGAAGGAGAACGACCTGTACTGGGTGTCCAAGCACGTTTTTTGTTCAATATTCCCGGTTTCTCTAAATTACCTCCGGGTTCCTCAAATCAATGCCATACCTGTACTCGATTGTACAAAAGGATGGCATATGTGGTGTTTCATGCTGTTGTGCCTGTTTTGGGTTGTTCCTACACGGCCATGGCGCACTTGTCCTATATCCAGCATCGAAACAACCTGCCAGTGAGGCGCTTGATTTGCGACAGCCCGACATTTTGGAATTCAACACTCCTAATGTTCGACAGCCTGCTCCAACAAGAAAAAGCTGTTATTGAGTATTTGTATGACCGAGGTGTTCAATTTCCCGGTTCCTAAAAATTATCTCCGGGTTTCTAAAATCAATGCCGTACCTGTACTCTATTGTTCAAAAGGATGGCATATGTCCTGTTTCCTGCTGTTGTTTCTGTTGAGGGTTGTGGGCCATTGTATAAAAAGGCTGAAGGAGAACGACCTGTACTGGGGGTCCAAGCACGTTTTTTGTTCAATATTCCCGGTTCCTCTAAATTATCTCCGGGTTCCTCAAATCAATGCCATACCTGTACTCGATTGTGCAAAAGGGTGGCATATGTGGTGTTTCATGCTCTTGTGCCTGTTGAGGGTCGTGGGCCATCTTTTAAAAAGGCTGAAGGAGAACGATCTGTACTGGGTGTCCAAGCACATTTTTTGTTCAATATTCCCGGTTCCTCTAAATTATCTCCGGGTTCCTCAAATCAATGCCATACCTGTACTCGATTGTGTAAAAGGATGGCATATGTGGTGTTTCATGCTGTTGTGCCTGTTTTGGTTCGTGGGCCATCGTATAAAAATGCTGAAGGAGAACGACCTGTACTGGGTGTCCAAGCACATTTTTTGTTCAATATTCCCGGTTCCTCTAAATTATCTCTGGGTTCCTCAAATCAATGCCATACCTGTACTCGATTGTGTAAAAGGATGGCATATGTGGTGTTTCATGCTGTTGTGCCTGTTTTGGGTCGTGGGCCATCGTATAAAAAGGCTGAATGAGAACGACCTGTACTGGGTGTCCAAGCACGTTTATAGTTCAATATTCCCGGTTCCTAAAAATTATCTCCGGGTTCCTCAAATCAATTCCATACCTGTACTCGATTGTGCAAAAGGGTGGCATATGTGGTGTTTACTGCTGTTGTTTCTCTAGAGGGTCCGGGACCCTCGTCTAAAAAGGCTGAAGGAGAACAAAGTGTACTGGTTGTCCAAGCATCTTTTTCCATCTCCTGGTTCCTGAAAATTATCTCCGGGTTTCTAAAATGGATGCCATACCTGTACTCTATTGTGCAAAAGGATGGCATATGTGGTGTTTCCTGCTGTTGTTTCTGTTGAGGGTCCTGGACCCTCTTATAAAAAGGCTGAAGGAGAACGACCTGTACTGTACTGGGTGTCCAAGCATGGTTTTTTGTTCAATTTCCCGGTTCCTAAAAATTATCTCCGGGTTTCTAAAATCAATGCCGTACCTGTACTCTATTGTTCAAAAGGATGGCATATGTCCTGTTTCCTGCTGTTGTTTCTGTTGAGGGTTGTGGGCCATTGAATAAAAAGGCTGAAGGAGAGCGACCTGTACTGGGGGTCCAAGCACGTTTTTTGTTCAATATTCCCGGTTCCTCTAAATTATCTCCGGGTTCCTCAAATCAATGCCATACCTGTATTCGATTGTGCAAAAGGGTGGCATATGTGGTGTTTCATGCTGTTGTGCCTGTTGAGGGTCGTGGGCCATCTTTTAAAAAGGCTGAAGGAGAACGATCTGTACTGGGTGTCCAAGCACATTTTTTGTTCAATATTCCCGGTTCCTCTAAATTATCTCCGGGTTCCTCAAATCAATGCCATACCTGTACTCGATTGTGTAAAAGGATGGCATATGTGGTGTTTCATGCTGTTGTGCCTGTTTTGGGTCGTGGGCCATCGTATAAAAATGCTGAAGGAGAACGACCTGTACTGGGTGTCCAAGCACATTTTTTGTTCAATATTCCCGGTTCCTCTAAATTATCTCTGGGTTCCTCAAATCAATTCCATACCTGTACTCGATTGTGTAAAAGGATGGCATATGTGGTGTTTCATGCTGTTGTGCCTGTTTTGGGTCGTGGGCCATCGTATAAAAAGGCTGAAGGAGAACGACCTGTACTGGGTGTCCAAGCACGTTTATAGTTCAATATTCCCGGTTCCTCTAAATTATCTCCGGGTTCCTCAAATCAATTCCATACCTTTACTCGATTGTGCAAAAGGGTGGCATATGTGGTGTTTCCTGCTGTTGTTTCTCTAGAGGGTCCGGGACCCTCGTCTAAAAAGGCTGAAGGAGAACAAAGTGTACTGGTTGTCCAAGCATCTTTTTCCATCTCCCGGTTCCTGAAAATTATCTCCGGGTTTCTAAAATGGATGCCATACCTGTACTCTATTGTGCAAAATGATGGCATATGTGGTGTTTCCTGCTGTTGTTTCTGTTGAGGGTCCTGGACACTCTTATAAAAAGGCTGAAGGAGAACGACCTGTACTGTACTGGGTGTCCAAGCATGGTTTTTTGTTCAATTTCCCGGTTCCTAAAAATTATCTCTGGGTTTCTAAAATCAATGCCGTACCTGTACTCTATTGTTCAAAAGGATGGCATATGTCCTGTTTCCTGCTGTTGTTTCTGTTGAGGGTTGTGGGCCATCGTATATAAAAAGGCTGAAGGAGAACGGCCTGTACAGGGTGTCCAAGCACGTTTTTTATTCAATATTCCCGGTTCCTCTAAATTATCTCCGGGTTCCTCACATCAATGCCATACCTGTACTCGATTGTGCAAAAGGGTGGCATATGTGGTGTTTCATGCTGTTGTGCCTGTTGAGAGTCATGGGCCATCTTATAAAAAGGCTGAAGGAGAACGACCTGTACTGGGTGTCCAAGCACATTTTTTGTTCAATATTCCCGGTTCCTCTAAATTATCTCCGGGTTCCTCAAATCAATGCCATACCTGTACTTGATTGTGTAAAAGGATGGCATATTTTGTGTTTCATGCTGTTGTGCCTGTTTTGGGTCGTGGGCCATCATATAAAAAGGCTGAAGGAGAACGACCTGTACTGGGTGTCCAAGCACATTTTTTGTTCAATAATCCCGGTTCCTCTAAATTATCTCTGGGTTCCTCAAATCAATGCCATACCTGTACTCGATTGTGTAAAAGGATGGCATATGTGGTGTTTCATGCTGTTGTGCCTGTTTTGGGTCGTGGGCCATCGTATAAAAAGGCTGAAGGAGAACGACCTGTACTGGGTGTCCAAGCACGTTTGTTGTTCAATATTCCCGGTTCCTCTAAATTATCTCCGGGTTCCTCAAATCAATTCCATACCTGTACTCGATTGTGCAAAAGGGTGGCATATGTGGTGTTTCCTGCTGTTGTTTCTCTAGAGGGTCCGGGACCCTCGTCTAAAAAGGCTGAAGGAGAACAAAGTGTACTGGTTGTCCAAGCATCTTTTTCCATCTCCCGGTTCCTAAAATTATCTCCGGGTTTCTAAAATGGATGCCATACCTGTACTCTATTGTGCAAAAGGATGGCATATGTGGTGTTTCCTGCTGTTGTTTCTGTTGAGGGTCCTGGACCCTCTTATAAAAAGGCTGAAGGAGAACGACCTGTACTGTACTGGGTGTCCAAGCATGGTTTTTTGTTCAATTTCCTGGTTCCTAAAAATTATCTCTGGGTTTCTAAAATCAATGCCGTACCTGTACTCTATTGTTCAAAAGGATGGCATATGTCCTGTTTCCTGCTGTTGTTTCTGTTGAGGGTCCGGGACCCTCTTATAAAAAGGCTGAAGGAGAACGAAGTGTACTAGGTGTCCAATAATTTTTTTTGTTCAATTTCCCGGTTCCTAAAAATTATCTCCGGGTTTCTAAAATCAATGCCGTACCTGTACTCTATTGCTCAAAAGGATGCCATATGTCCTCTTTCCTGCTGTTGTTTCTGTTGAGGGTCCGGGAGCCTCTTATAAAAAGGCTGAAGGAGAACGAAGTGTATTGGGTGTCCAATCATTTTTTTTGTTCAATTTCCTGGTTCCTAAAAATTATCTCCGGGTTTCTAAAATCAATGCCGTACCTGTACTCTATTGTTCAAAAGGATGCCATATGTCCTCTTTCCTGCTGTTGTTTCTGTTGAGGGTCCTGGACCCTCTTATAAAAAGGCCGAAGGAGAATGACCTGTACTGTACTGGGTGTCCAAGCATGTTTTTTTGTTCAATTTCCTGGTTCCTAAAAATGATCTCTGTGTTCCTCAAATCAATGCCATACCTGTACTCTATTGTTCAAAAGGATGGCATATGTGCTCTTTCCTGCTGTTGTTTCTGTTGAGGGTCCGGGACCCTCTTATAAAAAGGCTGAAGGAGAACGACCTGTACTGGGTGTCCAATCAAGTTTCCTTTTAAATTTCCCGGTTCCTAAAAATTATCTCTGTGTTCCTAAAATCGATGCCATACCTGTACTCCATTGTTCAAAAGGATGGCATAGGTGGTGTTTCCTGCTGTTGTGTCTGTGGAGGGTCCTGGACCCTCGTCTACAAAGGCGGAAGGAGAACGACCTGTACTGGGTGTCCAAGCACGTTTTTTGTTCAATATTCCCGGTTCCTCTAAATTATCTCCGGGTTACGCAAATCAATGCCATACCTGTACTCTATTGTTCAAAAGGATGGCATATGTGGTGTTTCATGCTGTTGTGGCTGTTGAGGGTCGTGGGCCATCATATAAAATGGCTGAAGGAGAACGACCTGTACTGCCTTGCTGCTCCTTTTAGGCAGGCCAGCTCTTTGCATACATGCCCGCAGACTCTGTAACGGATGCCTCTTTTAGGATGAGGTGCAGCCATAATGCAGGGTCAGAACCTCTGTCTGCAACTGGTATACTTGATTGTGAAGAATAGTACTACTTTAGACAACCGAGTTAGCCATGGGTCATAGTCCAAGACCGCATGTCTTGTTGTTTTGTTTGGTGCGGCTAATCATGCAGGCCATATAGACCTCCCACCATTAGGTGTTGTAACAGGTATTAAACTAATAAGAACAGTACTACCAAAATAAAGCTACTTAACATGCTTTCAAGAGCCCAGGCTTTATTGTTGTACTTTGTTAGGCTAATCATGATGGCCATGTAGACCTCCCCCGAGAGGTCTGGAAGTAACAGGGATGAAAGTGCTAAGAATAGTACTACTTTACACAACCGAGTTAGCCATGGGTCTTAGTCCAAGACCGCATGTATTGTTGTTTTGTTTGGTGCGGCTAATCATGCAGGCCATATAGACCTCCCACCATTAGGTGTTGTAACAGGTATTAAACTAATAAGAACAGTACTACCAAAATAAAGCTACTTAACATGCTTTCAAGAGCCCAGGTTTTATTGTTGTACTTTGTTAGGCTAATCATGATGGCCATGTAGACCTCCCCCGAGAGGTCTGGAAGTAACAGGGATGAAAGTGCTAAGAATAGTACTACTTTACACAACCAAATTAGCCATGGGTCTTAGTCCAAGACCGCATGTCTTGTTGTTTTGTTTGGTGCGGCTAATCATGCAGGCCATATAGACCTCCCACCCTTAGGTGTTGTAACAGGTATTAAACTAATAAGAACAGTACTACCAAAATAAAGCTACTTAACATGCTTTCAAGAGCCCAGGTTTTATTGTTGTACTTTGTTAGGCTAATCATGAAGGCCATGTAGACCTCAACCGAGAGGTCTGGAAGTAACAGGGATGAAAGTGCTAAGAGTAGTACTACTTTACACAACCAAGTTAGCCATGGGTCCCAGTCCAAGAATGCATGTCTTGTTGTTTTATTTGGCGCGGCTAATCATGCAGGCCATATAGACCTCCCACCATTAGGGGTTGTAACAGGTATGAAACTAATAAGAACAGTACTACTTAACACAACCTAGTTACCATGGGTCCCAGACCACATGTCTTATTGTTATATTTTGGTAAGGTAATCATGATGGCCATGTAGACCTCCCCCGAGAGGTGGCAGTAACAGGGATGAAAGTGCTAAGAATAGTACTACTTTACACAACCAAGTTAGCCATGGGTCCCAGTCCAAGAACGGATGGCTTGTTGTTTTATTTGGTGTGACTAATCATGCAGGCCATATAGACCTCCCACCATTAGGGGTTGTAACAGGTATTAAACTAATAAGAACAGTACTACCAAAATAAACCTACTTAACATGGTTTCAAGAGCCCAGGTTTTATTGTTGTACTTTGTTAGGCTAATCATGATGGCCATGTAGACCTCCCCCGAGAGGTCTGGAAGTAACAGGGATGAAAGTGCTAAGAATAGTACTACTTTACACAACCGAGTTAGCCATGGGTCCCAGTCCAAGACCGCATGTCTTGTTGTTTTGTTTGGCGCGGCTAATCATGCAGGCCATATAGACCTCCCACCATTAGGGGTTGTAACAGGTATTAAACTAATAAGAACAGTACTACTTAACACAACCTAGTTACCATGGGTCCCAGACCGCATGTCTTGTTATTATATTTTGTAAGGGTAATCATGCAGGCCATTTAGACCTCCCCCGATAGGGTGAGTAACAGGTATTAAAATGCTAAGAACAGTACTACTTAACACAACCTTACCATGGGTCCCAGAGCATATGTTTTATTATTATATTTTTTAAGGGTAATCATGCAGGCCATATAGACCTCCCCCGATAGGGTGAGTAACAGGTATTAAAATGCTAAGAACAGTACTACTTAACACAACCTTACCATGGGTCCCAGAGCATATGTTTTATTATTATATTTTGTAAAGGTAATCATGCAGGCCATATAGACCTCACCTGATAGGAGGAGTAACAGGGATTAAAGTGCTAAGAATAGTACAACTTAACACAACCTAGTTAACACTGGTTCCCAGATCGCATGTCTTATTGTTATATTTTGGTAAGGTAATCATGCAGGCCATATAGACATCCCCCGATAGGGGGAGTTACAGGGATTAAAGTGCTAAGAAAAGTACTACTTAACACAACCTAGTTACCATGGGTCCCAGACCGCGTGTCTTGTTGTTATACTTTGTCAGGGTAATCATGCAGGCCATATAGACCTCCCCCGATAGGAGGAGTTACAGGGATAAAAGTGCTAAGAATAGTACTACTTAACACAACCTAGTTACCATGGGTCCCAGACCGCATGTTTAATTATTATACTTTGTCAGGGTAATTGTATAGCTAACAAATCTATCTATTTATCTTCTATCGATTCTATCTAATTATCAATCTATGTATATCTATCTATCCTATCTTTCTATCTTGTGTCCGGACTGTTTTGAGACAGCCACTTGTGTTTTTGACAAATTTGAAGTAGGAGGACAGACCAATCACATGGATTAAACTGCGAAGAATAGTAATACTTGAGAAAACCTAGTTATACCAGTACCACCATGGGTCCCAGACCACATGTTTTGTTGTTATACTTTGTCAGGGTAATCATGCAGGCCATATAGACCTCCCCCGATAGGGGGAGTTACAGGGATGAAAATGCTAAGAATAGTACTACTTAACACAACATAGTTACCATGGGTCCCAGAACGCATGTTTTGTTTCTATACTTTGTCAGGTTAATCATGCAGGCCATATAGACCTCCCTTGATAGGGGGAGTAACAGGGATTAAAGTGCTAAGAATAGTACTACTTAACACAACCTAGTTAACATTAACAGTGGTTCCCAGACCGCATGTCTTGTTGTTAGATTTTGACAGGATAATCAGGCAGGCCATATAGACCTCCCCCGATAGGGGGAGTAACAGGGATTAAAGTGCTAAGAATAGTAAAACTTAACACAACCTAGTTAACAGTGGTTCCCAGACCGCATGTCTTGTTGTTATATTTTGCCAGGATAATCAGGCACGCCATATAGACCTCCCCCGATAGGGGGAGTAACAGGGATGAAAGTGCTAAGAATAGTACTACTTAACACAACCTAGTTACCATGGGTCCCAGACCGCATGTTTTGTTATTATACTTTGTCAGGGTAATCATGCAGGCCATATAGACCTCCACCGAAAAGGGGAGTAAGAGGGATTAAACTGCTAAGAAAAGTTTTACTTAACACAACCTAGTTACCATGGGTCCCAGACAACATGTCTTGTTGTTATATTTTGTCAGGGTAATCATGCAGGCCATATAGACCTCCCCCGATAGGAGGAGTTACAGGGATGAAAGTGCTAAGAATAGTACTACTTAACACAACATAGTTACCATGGGTCCCAGGCCGCATGTTTTGTTATTATACTTTGTCAGGGTAATCATGCAGGCCATATAGACCTCCTGTCAGGATAGGTTAAGTCCAGAGTTAGACCCAAATGTTAAAATGAAGTTAGAATAACACTCTAGCACTGTGAGTATATTCCAGGACCTGACCCTGCGACAGCTGCAATATAATACTCACAGAAATAAACTGGAAGATGGTACAGCAGGGTCAGGAGAAGACTTCGGGTAGTTAAGGGTTAACCAAAAGAGTAATCCATCAAGCAATAACCGGCAACATGGAATCAGACAGGCAGGAGTTAACCAGAAGGATTTGTCAAACAAGCAAAGTCCAGCAACGAGTAATCAGGCAGTTTGGGGATAAACAGTAGAATGGTCAAGCAAGCAAAGTTCCAGCAGCGTGTAATCAGGCAGTTTGGGGTTAAACAGAAGAATGGTCAAACAAGCAAAGTCCAGCAACGTGTAATCAGGCAGTTTGGGGTTAAACAGTAGAATGGTCTAGTAAGCAAAGTTCCAGCAGCGTGTAATCAGGCAGTTTGGGATAAACAGTAGAATGGTCAAACAAGCAAAGTCCAGCAACGTGAAATCAGGCAGTTTGGGGTTAAACAATAGAATGGTCTAGCAAGCAAAGTTCCAGCAGCGTGTAATCAGGCAGTTTGGGGTTAAACAATGAAATGCTCAAACAAGCAATAGTCCAGATAACAGGAATCAGGCAGGAAGGGTTAAGCGGATTAGGAGACAAACAAGCCAGCAATTCTTATTCAAACAAGTAATCCAAAAGTTACTTACAAGCCAGGAATAGAACAAACAGGCCCCGAGGTGAGGAGACGCCGGAATAAGAAGGACCTCTGACGTCAGCAGAAGGGGCCGAGGAGAACAGGGTTGCTAAGCAACCAAGAAAGCACTACCGCGCTGTCACAGAAAGAAGGAAGCGATCAGCAGCTGAGCGATCGCGACAGTGCCCCCTCCTCAAGGACCCCTCCGGGGAACACGAACAGGCTTAGAGGGATTCTGAGCATGGAACTGTTTGATCAAAGCAGAAGCACGGACATGAGAAGCAGGTTCCCAAGAACGTTCAGTGATGGGATATCCCTTCCAGTGGACCAAATAATATAGACGGTTACCCCGTAATCTGGAATCAAGAATGTGACTGATCTCAAATTCTGAAGTACCATCCACAAGGAACGGAGAGGGAACTTCACATTTGGTGGAAAACCGGTTAGAGACTGCCGGTTTAAGAAGAGATACGTGAAAGACAGGGTGAATCTTCAAGTTGTCTGGTAAAGCAACCCTGTAGGCAGTAGAACATAACTTGGAAACAATCCTGAATGGTCCAATGTATTTGGGACCCAATTTAGCACAAGGTTGTTTGAGTCGAATGAATCTGGTGGAAATCCAAACCTTGTCTCCAGTCCGAAAAGAGGGTGCCTTCCGGCATCTGCGATCAGCAAATCGTTTATACTTTTGAGAAGAGAGAAGAAGAATTTCCTGAACCTTCTTCCAGTTTTTACAAAGATTTCTCACTGTACGATCTGCTCCAGGGACTCCAGAACTTCCCGCAGACATAGGAAAAGTTCTAGGCACAAATCCATAGGCTGCCTTAAAAGGAGAAGTCTGTAAAGAAGAATTGAAACGGGAATTGTAAGCAAGTTCAGCTAAAGGAAGAAGTTGAGACCAATTGGAGTGCTGATGATTGACATAGTGCCTGAGATAGGATTCAAGAGATTGATTTACCCGCTCAGTTTGACCGTTGGACTGAGGATGGTGAGCAGTAGAAAGAGATATGGTAACTCCAAACTGTTTGCACAGAGATTTCCAAAATCTTGAGACAAATTGAACTCCTCGATCAGAGACAATGTCCAAAGGAAAACCATGTAATCTGGTGATATGGAGAATAAACAATTCAGCAAGTTTCTGGGCCGATGGTAATCCAGGTAATGGAACAAAATGAGCTGCTTTGGAAAACCTGTCTACCACAACCCATATGGCTTGTTTCCGGCAGAATTAGGAAGATCTGTAATAAAGTCCATGGAAACATGAGACCAGGGATAATACGGAACAGGCAGAGGTTGTAAGAGTCCAAGAGGTAAAGATGAAGATTGTTTATTAGAGGTACAGGAATGACAAGCTGCAACATAATCCTTGACATCTTTGCCCATGGAAGGCCACCAGACGTGTTGTTTGAGTCTCCACAAAGTATTACGCACTCCTGGATGTCCAGATAGAACATTATCATGAGCCCAACGAAGAAGTTTTAGGCGGAATTCAGTAGGTACAAATAAGATCCCAGGAGGTATGTTAAAGGATGAAGGAACAGAAGCTTGAACAGACTGTAAAGCTTGGAAAGGAAAAGTTGACAACTGAGCTAGAACTTTAGCAGGGCGGAGAATTGGTTCAGAATCCAAAAATGTAGAATCAGAGGCAAGAAACTGTCTAGATAAAGCGTCTGCTTTCGTATTCTTAGAACCAGGAATATAAGAGAGGACAAAATTAAATCTGGAGAAGAACAGAGCCCAACGGGCTTGACGTGAGTTGAGGCATTTGGCAGTATGAAGATACAGAAGATTTTTATGATCCGTGAGAATAAGAAATGGTTGAACCGTGCCTTCAAGCAGATGTCTCCATTCTTCCAAAGCCATTTTAATAGCTAACAGTTCCTTGTTACCAACGTCATAATTCAGTTCAGAAGTATTAAACTTCTTGGAGAAAAATCCCACAGGAAGGATCTTGCTAGAAACAGGATTTCGCTGAGATAGTACTGCCCCAGCAGCGATCAGAGAAGCATCCACTTCAAGGATGAATTGGAGACTCGGAACAGGATGGCAAAGAATGGGTGCAGAAGTTAATGCAGACTTCAGAGATTCAAATGCCTGTAAGGCTTTATCAGACCAATGCTTGCAATCCTGACCCTTCTTAGTAAGAGCAGTAAGGGGTGGAGAGATGTTAGCAAAGTCTTTTATGAACTTACGATAGTAATTGGCAAACCCCAGGAACCTTTGAAGAGATTTTAAGGAAGTAGGTCTAGGCCAATCTATAATTGCCGACAGTTTGTCAGAATCCATCTTGAATCCAGATGGGGAAATAATGTAACCCAGGAAATGAATAGATTCTTGATGAAAAGAGCACTTTTCAAGCTTGGCAAAGAGAGAATTTTCACGTAATCTCTGGAGTACTAGTGTAACATGATGAACGTGATCCTGTAAAGTCCGGGAGTAAATCAAAATATCATCAAGATAAATAATAACGAATTGATTAAGATAGTCTCTGAATATTTCATTAACAAAATGTTGAAAAACTGCAGGGGCGTTGCATAACCCAAAAGGCATAACTAAATATTCATAATGCCCAAACCTAGTGTTGAAGGCAGTTTTCCACTCGTCCCCTTTACAAATTCTGACCAAATTATATGCCCCACGAAGATCCAATTTGTAAAGATGGAAGCACCCTGGAGACGGTCAAATAATTCGGGAATGAGAGGAAGTGGATAACAATTCTTGATTGTAATTTGATTAAGAGCTTGATAGTTAATGCAAGGACGAAGGCCTCCATCTTTTTTTTCCACAAAGAAAAAACCTGCTCCTACTGGAGAAGAAGAAGGGCGGATAAAACCTCGGGCCAAATTATCCTTGATATATTCCTCAAGTGAAACATTTTCTTAATGAGAAAGTGGGTATGTTTTACCCTTAGGTAAAGGAGCTCCTGGTAATAGGTCAATGGGACAATCAAAGGTCCGGTGTGGAGGTAATACTTCAGCATCCTTTTTAGAAAAGACATCACAGAAAGAATGATAATGTCCAGGCAAGGAATCAGGAATGTCCAAAGCTGCCACAACTGTACTAGAAGTTTTGGGAGTACTTTGAAGACACTGTTTGAAACAAGAAGATCCCCAAGCAACAAGCTCTCCTTTAGACCATGAAAAAACTGGATCATGTAATGAAGCCAAGGGAGTCCCAAAATGAGAGGAAACTGTGGGGAAGAGATTATGTCAAAACAAATGGTTTCGGAATGAAGTACTCCTACAGACATGAGAAGTGGTATCGTAGAATATTGAATGAAACCAGAACCTAAGGATTGACCACTGACAGTAGTGACCTTAATTACTTGACTCTTGGAAAGCAAAGGAATATGAAAAGCATTAACAAAGTCCGAATCCATAAACATTCCTGCAGCTCCGGAATCGATGAGTGCTTGAGCCTGAAATTTGGTGTTGCCAAAATGGACAGTGACTGGAACAAACAGCTTGGGATTGAGGGTAGAAAAAAGATCTTTGGCTTAACTCAGTCCCTCTTTCTGGAGTTAAGCCCTGGCTTTTACTGGACGAGTTGGACAATCTTTTAACATATGCCCCTTAATACCACAGTAAAGACATAGTCCCAGATTACGCCTTCTGAGACGTTCAGCTTCGGATAATTTAATTGCACCAACCTCCATGGGTTCACTTGACTCAGAGATAGAAGTATTAGGAGTGAACGAGGCATAGGACGGAAAGAAGATCTGATAAAGGATCTTCTGTTACGGTCACGTTCATGGAGATGCTCAGAGTAACGAGCATCTAGCTTGATACATACGTTGATAAGTTCTTCTAGTGAATCAGGAAGATCCCTATAAACCAATTCATCTTTCAAACGATCACAAAGACCTTTACGAAACGCTGCACGCAGGGCCCCATGATTCCACATAGTTTCAGCAGCTAAAGTCCGGAATTCTACAGCGTATTGTGCTACAGAAAGAGATCCCTGTCTTAGATCTAAAAGTCCTGCTTCAGCAGCCGCTGCTCTACCAAGTTTATCAAACACAGAAGAAAATATGGATACAAAAGTGTCAATATCATGGAGCAAAGGATCATCCTTTTCCAACAGTGGAGAAACCCAAGCCAAGGCTTTACCCTTCATAAGAGAAATTAAAAAGGTGATCTTGGAGGAAGAGGAAACAAACATCTGAGGATTATTTCTGAAGTGAAGGCGGCACTGATTTAGAAAACCTCGACAGTCATCAGGATTGCCGTCATATTTATCCGGTAGTGGAATTCTGGGAATAAACTGTTCTGCAGGTTGTGGCGGATTAAATGCAGGGTTAGAACTGGCCGCAGGAACAACAGGTGTTGCAGAAACTTGAGAAGGAGAGAGATTATGTAAAAGAGCAGTAATTTGATCCAATTTAGAATCCAAGGATTGCAGGTGTGCAGAGTGGGTTCCAAGGAGCTGTCCCTGTAGAGCCACAGCTCTGGATAACTCACCAGGGTCCATTTTATGGCCTGTTTGTAATGTCAGGATAGGTTAAGTCCAGAGTTAGACCCAAATGCTAAAATGAAGTTAGAATAACACTCTAGCACTGTGAGTATATTCCAGGACCTGACCCTGCGACAGCTGCAATAGAATACTCACAGAAATAAACTGGAAGATGGTACAGCAGGGTCAGGAGAAGACTTCGGGTAGTTAAGGGTTAACCAAAAGAGTAATCCATCAAGCAATACCCGGCAACATGGAATCAGGCAGGCAGGAGTTAACCAGAAGGATTTGTCAAACAAGCAAAGTCCAGCAACGAGTAATCAGGCAGTTTGGGGATAAACAGTAGAATGGTCAAGCAAGCAAAGTTCCAGCAGCGTGTAATCAGGCAGTTTGAGGTTAAACAGTAGAATGGTCAAACAAGCAAAGTTCCAGCAGCGTATAATCAGGCAGTTTGGGGTTAAACAGTAGAATGGTCAAACAAGCAAAGTCCAGCAACGTGTAATCAGGCAGTTTGGGGTTAAACAGTAGAATGGTCTAGTAAGCAAAGTTCCAGCAGCGTGTAATCAGGCAGTTTGGGATTAAACAGTAGAATGGTCAAACAAGCAAAGTCCAGCAACGTGAAATCAGGCAGTTTGGGGTTAAACAATAGAATGGTCTAGCAAGCAAAGTTCCAGCAGCGTGTAATCAGGCAGTTTGGGGTTAAACAATGAAATGCTCAAACAAGCAATAGTCCAGATAACAGGAATCAGGCAGGAAGGGTTAAGCGGATTAGGAGACAAACAAGCCAGCAATTCTTATTCAAACAATTAATCCAAAAGTTACTTACAAGACAGGAATAGAACAAACAGGCCCCGAGGTGAGGAGATGCCGGAATAAGAAGGACCTCTGACGTCAGCAGAAGGGGCCGAGGAGAACAGGGTTGCTAAGCAACCAAGAAAGCGCTACCGCGCTGTCACAGAAAGAAGGAAGCGATCAGCAGCTGAGCGATCGCGACACCTCCCTTGATAGTGGGAGTAACAGGGATTAAAGGTCTAAGAATAGTACTACTTAACACAACCTAGTTACCATGGGTCCCACACCGCATGTTTTGTTCTTATACTTTGTCAGGGTAATCATGCAGGCCATATAGACCTCCACCGAAAGGGGGAGTAAGAAGGATTAAACTGCTAAGAAAAGTTTTACTTAAAACAAACTAGTTACCATGGGTCCCAGACCGCGTGTCTTGTTGTTATACTTTGTCATGATAATCATGCAGGCCATATAGACCTCCCCCGATAGGAGGAGTTACAGGGATGAAAGTGCTAAGAATAGTACTACTTAACACAACCTAGTTACCATGGGTCCCAGACCGCATGTTTAATTATTATACTTTGTCAGGGTAATTATATATCTAACAAATCTATCTATTTATCTTCTATCGATTCTATCTAACTATCAATCTATGTATATCTATCTATCCTATCTATCTCGTGTCCGGACTGTTTTGAGACAGCCACTTGTGTTTTTGACAAATTTGAAGTAGGAGGACAGACCAATCATCTTCTTCCATATCCCTGTTCCAAAAATACAGGCCATATAGACCTCCCCCAATAGGGGGAGTAAGAGGTAGTAGTAAACTGCTAAGAATAGTACTACTTAACACACCACGTTTCCCAGACCGCATGTCTTATTGTTATACTCTGTCAGGGAAATTATATATCTTTCAAATCTATCTATTTATCTATCTATCAAATCTATCTAACTATCAAATGTAGCTATCAAATGTATATTGCATCTATTGATCGATGTAATTTGTATCTATAGAATGTATATTGCATCTTTTGATTGATGTAATTCATATCTATCAAATGAATATTGCATCTTTGGATCGATAACATTCGTATCTATCAAATGGATATTGCATCTATTGATCTATGTAATTTGTATCTTCACTTAGCTGTTATTGGGATCCCTTCCCCCAGGTACACCTTTCTCTCTGAACTATAGACACTCCCATTGGTCTTTTTGAGTGGCATTTGATAAGCCACTCCCTTTTGAATTGGGTTATAAAATATTGTAACACCAGAGCCTCTGCCTCTCTTTTGTATCCTGGGCATGCTGTAAAGATGGATTATGTTGGACACAGAGAATCTGGCTAAGTATTTCTGGGATAATATTCTGTGTAGCACAATTGGGGTTAGTTTAGAAAAGTTGCCCTGTATCTTAAAAATGTGGACTGTATCTGTAAAATAGATTGATATATATATACCTGTAAATATTTATCTTATTATTAACATATATTGATTCCTAAATAAACTGTTTGACAAATAATGGAGGATCCTCATATAGTTTATTTTCACAATTTATCTGTGTTGGTTGTAGTGGTTTCACCATAGAGATTTAGTATATTATATTTAGTAGAAAGTAGAGATATTTTAAATTAATAGATAACCACATTTTGGCGGCCATGAAGTTGTAGACGAATCCATATGCCATTTAGTTTTGCAGGAATCAAATGAATGTTGATTTTATTTTAAATTTAACTGCAGTAAATGTAGATTTGATGTTTTATAGCAAAGTTTTTGTATGCAGTACTTTATTTAAAAAGCGCAAATAGTGGTTGGTTTTCAAAGGCCTGTTGTATGTCTCAAGAAAAGCATGGCTTTAAAAAACCTGTATTTCTGGTCTGTATAAATTTGCATTTTTGCATAGGGGAAGCAAATAATGGTTGGTTTCAGCAGGCCTGCTGTTTGTAGCTTACTAAATCTTAAATAACCCCCACAGTGTTATCTCTGTGTTTGTGTTGAAAAGAGATTTTTTAAAAAAAAAAGCATTTGATAAGAAGCAACCCTAAAAGGCTTAGAAATCAGCATATGAGCCTACCTATGTTTGGCTTCAACTTAGAATACCAAGAGAAAAAAAGCAAGTTTGATGATGGAAGTAAATTGTGAAGTTGATTATACTAGACTGTCCCTTTAACTCTTGTATTTTTCTTGTTTTTGGAAACTGGATACTTTTATTGTTGAGACAGTTTTCTATCAGTTTTCTAATGAATTTTAGAGACATGTGTTGTGTTGGTCCCATCTAAATGTTTTTACAAACAAAAGCTTTACAGTACTATGTAATAGCTGCCAACAGTAAGGTTTTTTTATTTATTTCTTTTTACAAAGGATTCATTTCTGTGAATGTGTTACACCCAGAGCTGTAGCTTGCCCTATACATAAATTTAATTCTGAATTGTATGGGAAATTGTGTAGACTTTAAAGTTAAGAAATTACAGTTTAATTAAGCTTTGTTTTGGGTAACAAAGTTAAAAATTTGCATTTCCTGTGTTTGGAGCAGATCCTGGAACCAAAACTACAGTTGAAATTAGCATTTAGAAGTTCTATAGAATCTTCCTGTACTTAAAATATTTTTATAATTTTTCCTCAATTTGGGAAAATATCAGTAAAAAGGATTCCTTGCTTTGCTTTGTTCATTTATTTTATTTAGGTTAGTATTATTGATGGTTCACACCTTTTAAAAGAGAACAATATTTAATTTTTTAATTTTGTTCTGCTTAATTTCTGTTTAGTTTCATTGCCCTATAGAGATTATAATTCCTTGCATTTGGGGCAGTTAAAATAGTCTGGCAAACTATGCTGTGAGAGACACACAATAGTCTGTTCCCCAGATTTAAAATAAAGAATAATCAGCAGTGGTTAGAAAAACTAAATTTAACTATATTACCACCTCTGCTGGAATGCTGACCTGCTTATAACAGATCTAATTACTACCATTATACATGGCTTAACTGCTATGTCCTTTGTTGTGTAAAATTAGCATCTCAATGGTATCTTGTACATCCTGAGTTAACATTTAAAAAAACAAAAAAAAAAACTACTATGCTGTGAGAGACACACTATTCTAGTATATAATATATATAGAATTTTTTTTTTATTATTTTAGTTCTAACGGCTATCTGTTAAAAATGTCTGGAAAAAACTATATTTCACAGGAAATCTGTGATTACTTTAACAATTACATTCATAAATATAATGGTCCATTCCTCATCCCAGAAGCTAAAAACAACAAGTGTGAAAGTGTTTTAGATATACTAACACAGGTATTAACTCTTAAAAAGATGAATAATAATAAAAGAAAATGTATGATAGCGCAGGCAGTGATTTCAACTATAAAGAGATTAACGGACATTATTGGAGAACTTACAGAGCAAAATAAAGACCTTAAATTAAAGTTAGATAACACACAGACTGACAGAGATTGTATTAAGCTTTCTGCTTTAACTAACACCATACAGATCAGTAAATTACAACGAAAATTAAAATTAACAGAACACATCAGTAATGAATACTCAAACAAAATTACTGAGTTACAGATGAAAATTGAACAAAAAGAAAAAATAATTAGTGATATTTCTGGGAACAATGCAGATAGTGATAACTTACTGCCACAAAGGAAAGAGCCAAAACAATTAGTAAAACAAGATAAAATGCAAATGTTCTGTTCCAATTGCCCCTGTCATAATTTCTGAGAATTTTAACAACCTGAAAGTTCCTACAGGTTTTTCAAATCAGACTAGGCCAATGACTGTAGCAGATAAAGACATTTTTAAGAAATGGTGGGGCACAATCCCCACAAACAGCTTTAATAACTTTTCACATTGGTTTCACAAGGGAACTCAAAAAGCCATAAAATTAGGTATGAGCATGCCGGAATGGACCGAATTGCTTCAAGATGCCATGGGCCCCTATGCCAACAGGTTATTAGGATTTAATTCAAGTATATGTGATCAGGCTGGCAGGATAGCTAAAACCTTTTTCAATTTTACTAGTCTAGAAAAAGAGATTAGTGAAATTACCATGAGACCACTAGATGAGCCATTTGAAGTAGCAAAAAGAGTTTTATTTTGGTGTGTGCTGCGCCAGCCACAGACCCAAATGGTCTGGGGGTCACCAGCTCACATACAGAGGGTACTTGAAGCTCTCCCCAGAAAATGTCAGGAGTTTGTAAAGCTGTATGATCCAAACTCCACAAACCTACATATGGTGCTCACTAGAGCTGAGAAGTGGTGGAATTATCACCCATACACCATTAAGGCAAATTCTGCAGTGAAGCAGTCAATGGAGAATAATCTGAATATTCACAGGCAGGAATCAGAGAGGGGTAATAGAAGGAATGTTTGTGGATATCAGAATAGTAGAGCATCAAATACAGAAAACTGGAGAGACAGGAATTTAAATGGCGATATTAACAGAGGAGAAAATTGGAGGCTGAGGTCAAATGAGATAAACAATAAGGCCAACTTAAGTTATTGGGAACTCAAACAAAAAAACAGGAGAATGAGAGATCAAATTGGGTTTCTAAAGAAGCAACTGACAGAGCTGGAGGGCTCAAATTAAATAATTCATTTTTTGTTTTTATAAGCATATTTGTTTGCAGTACATTTGTATCGTGTAATGTGTACTTTAGTTTTAAGTTCAATTAATAATTTTAAGTGTTTTTCATTATTAAGTTTTAAATGCCAATATTAAGAATGTATAGTTAATTGATGCATTCTCTTTCTAAAAAAACAATAACAGATACCTCCATTGTGATTAGTTTTGGGAGGCCACATGCAATACCATTTCTATGTAAACTGTCTGAAGTCTTATCTTGCAGGAAGAAAACCAATGAAGATAGAAGGCTTCTCACCTTTCCTTCCAGTTTTTCCCCAATAACACATATTATAGATTGTTGTTTTTCAGGTGTCTTCAGGACTGATCTTACCATGAAGCTATGATGGTGGCGTTGGACAAATTAAATAAGTATAATGTATCACAATGGAGATGTAAAATGGTGCATTAGGCCAAAATAATTATATATATATATATATATATATATATATATATATATATATATATATATATATATATATATAGCATAAAGGGGTAAATAATCATATAAATCAAGCAACATAAGTTAAGTAAGGGTGCGAGTGGGATGATGCAATAACAGAGGCACTTTCCAACTTGAAGTTAATAACTGTGAATGTGGTTTCTACTGCAGATGGAGTGTTGTAGTGTGAAGTAAATATATGCCCGGTTTTAATCTTTTTTTCATTCCTTTGAGGGTCTTGGAAAAAAACAAAGTGGTTCAAAGAGAGAGATTTGGTAAAGCAAAAGCAAGGACCAGATGCCACAAGCAAGGACCAGATGCCAAAAGATGACAACAAAGAACTTCAGTGAACCATTATAACTTTTGTTTAACAGGCACAATTCACACTTTCTTAATAAAGATTTTACTACACACATACCCATCTAGTGTACCCACACTCACACACTCATACATGAACTTTTCCCAATATTTAAGACCATTGTATAAATGTTGCTAATGGGGTTTAGCATAGGATTTTGTGTTTCTATGTATAATTTTAAATTATTTTTTCTAATGAATTGTATAAAGTTAGATTAGGAATTGACAGTCCTAGGAAAGTACAAAAGAGCTCATATCGCCGAGGGAATTATTCCGAAGGGATGGTGGGAGAATTTCTCCTGTAAGGTTTTCGCTCCCACTGTGTTCTTCTGTACTAGTGGGGATAATTAGAAAACGGGGCAACATAGGAGAAGAAAAAGTGAGGGAATGTGGTGACATTTTATCACTGGAATATTCACTTAGCTGTTATTGGGATCCCTTCCCCCAGGTACACCTTTCTCTCTGAACTATAGACACTCCCATTGGTCTTTTTGAGTGGCATTTGATAAGCCACTCCCTTTTGAATTGGGTTATAAAATATTGTAACACCAGAGCCTCTGCCTCTCTTTTGTATCCTGGGCATGCTGTAAAGATGGATGATGTTGGACACAGAGAATCTGGCTAAGTATTTCTGGGATAATATTCTGTGCAGCACAATTGGGGTTAGTTTAGAAAAGTTGCCCTGTATCTTAAAAATGTGGACTGTATCTGTAAAATAGATTGATATATATATACCTGTAAATATTTATCTTATTATTAACATATATTGATTCCTAAATAAACTGTTTGACAAATAATGGAGGACCCTCATAGAGTTTATTTCACAATTTATCTGTGTTGGTTTTAGTGGTAACACCATAGAGATTTAGTATATTATATTTAGTAGAAAGTAGAGATATTTTAAATTAATAGATAACCACATATTGCATCTATTGATCTATGTAATTTGTATCGATCATATGTATATTGCATCGATTGAGCTATGTAATCTATGTATCTATCTATCAAATCTATCTATCTTGTGGTTGTGCAAATGGACTGTTTGCGGTTGTTTGTGGTGCGTTATACTTGGAGTTTGGTCTGTCACTGTGAAGCGGGCGTAACCCTTACACTACCTGATTGATACGACATCATAACTGATGTTTTAAAGCACGTTATTGCAAACAATTTAGGAATGTAAGGTGATTTAGGACCTTTATGGGTTAAAAGCAGACTCTGCATCAACTATGTAATTTTCCATTGGAGTTTTGACATGGATCCCCCTCCAGCATGCCACAGTCCAGGTGTTAGTCCCCTTGAAACAACTTTTCCATCACTATTGTGGCCAGAAAGAGTCCTTGTGGGTTTTAAAGTTCGCCTGCCTATTGAAGTCAATGGCGGTTCACGTGGTTCGCCGGTTCGCGAACAATAGCGGAAGTTCGAGTCCGCCGTTCGCGAACCGAAATTTTTAAGTTTGCGACATCACTATTCATATGTCTAGCTCAAAGTGTGTTGAGAGATAGAGATGAACCTGTTGTAAGTGCCTCTGTAAGCTGGTAAGAAGGTAGTTTTGTCACTTTTGATAGCGTGTAAGTAATGCACACAGGAATTACTCATATGTCTAACTCTAAATATATAGTAGAGATAGAGATGAACCTGTAATGTGCAAAGTGTGGTAATAGTATCTGAGAGAGTCTCATCAGGAGTAAGCAAATTCTACGCGTTTTGGCAGGGTGAACTGCCTTTATCAAGATGCTTACTATGAGTGACTGGTGGCAATATATAGGGAGGTCAGTGATGTATAATTAGCATCAGCTGTAGTGAAGGTGTGTACAAAGTTAACCCTTGTGAATGATGTTTGGTATATGTTATAAAGATCGTTAACCTTCTAGTGCGCTCATTGATGAAATAAAGGGCTAAACAAATTTCAGTTTCGATATAAAGTGTACATATAAACATATAAACAGTGCAATAGACAATAAACTTTTAGACAGCATGTAATCTGTAATGGGTCATAATTTTGCATAAAGCGGATATGTACAGAGTTTTTTTATAGATAGTATATGTACAATATTCTAAGATTTAAGATTATTTATCAGTCTAAAAGAAATAGTGAACGTATTTATAAAGGCTATCAACCTTGTTGTGCACTCATGGATGAATTGAAGAGCACTACTAATAACTTTTGATATAAACATATGTATATATAGATAGTGAAATAGACTTTAAATAATATACAATCTATTATGAATAGAAACAAATGATAAGTAATCATACTTGTGTTTGCATACATCGGATAAATGTAAACTTTTTTATTTATGTAAAATGCAGGTTCACTAATCTGAATTAGTATATGTTTAACAATATTATAGAAAAAAGTGAACAGAGAAAATAAGTGATAGAAATAATAATTTAGTGAATGAATATTTTGAACCATGGTTGGATATAAATATGGCTATAACTGTATTATGGGAGCAAATCAATATGATTTAACTAATCTATTTAAATGTTATAGTTATTTATCATATTTAAATTATTATGTGAAGCCTATATAGGGTAACGATTCATGTATATACATGAATACATACCTAAAATATAAATGTAAATATAAATATAAATGTAAACCTTCATGTGCATACACGTATGTGTAAACATACATATATACATACAAAAGATACATACTATGTAAGGGAATTAAGATCAAAAGAACTATTAAGCCCGAATGGGTGTACAGTATTAAAGTTAAAAATTAATTGTGCTTCTTTTTTCAAAAGTATTTTTTCGATATAGCCCCCTCTACTGTTCTGTTTCACTTTTTTTATACCCCAGAATTGAAAACATTTAAGATCTCCAAGATGGATTTCTGCAAAGTGTTTTTAAAGTGGTTTTATGTTCGATATGCCAAATATGTTCTCTCATTCTCTCTCTTAATAAGCGGCTAGTTTGTCCTATGTAAAATAAATTACAGGAACATTTGATGAAATATATTACATTTGATTCACTGCATTTTATGGTATCTCTAATTGTAAATGTAAATTGTGTATTAGTGGATACTATCTTCTTGTTTTTATTGCTATATTTGCATGATTTACATTTGTGACATGGGAAGATGCCCGATATTTTTTCATTTTTTAAATAAATATCTATAGGATTGATGTTGATTCCCTTAAATTCACTTGGTGCCAGATAGCTCTTTAGGTTTTTTGCCTTTTTAAAGATAAGGTCAGGGTGTTTTTTGACTTTATTTCCTAATATGGGATCTTTTTCAATATAGTGCCAATGTTTGTTTAGTAAAGTTCTAATTTCATTGTGTTGTGAATTATATTCAGTAATAAATGGGACAAATATTTGACTAGTAGAGGATTGTATATTATCATAGGAATACTTAATTTTCATTTTGTTTGTTTTTTTTCGGAGTAAACTAGATCTATCAATTTCTCTAACTGATGTCATAGTATTCCTAATTTTTTTTCGGGTTGTATCCTTTCTCTACGAATCTATTTAATAAAATATTGCATTGTGTGTCATATGATTCTAAATCTGTACAATTCTTTCTTACCCTGAGTAGCTGACTTTTAGGGATATTATCTTTCGATCTATTAAGGTCGCAGCTTTTGTAGTGGATAAAATTGTTAGAATCGATGGATTTAAAATACGTCTTAGTTTTGATTAAGTTATTGACAATTTCTACCTCAATATCTAGAAAGTGTAGTGTTTTCATACTATGCTCATAAGTAAATGTGAAACCTAGGGTATTTGTGTTGATATCTTCTAGAAATAGTTCCAAAATCTCATGGTCTCCTCTCCAGACCAGGAAGATATCATCAATATATCTCTTGTAGAGCACAAGGTTTGCTCCCCATTGGCCATTAGCCATAAAAGACTCTTTGAAGAAGCCCATAAATAAATTTGCATAACTAGGAGCGAACCTTGTGCCCATTGCAGTCCCTCTGGTCTGGAGAAAAAATTTGTTATTGAACATGAAACTGTTATTCTTCAAAATGAATTCTATACTATCCAGGATGAATTTGTTCTGTTCATACATCAAGTTTGGATCTTTATCTAGATAATGAGAGATGGCTTTTAATCCTAAATTGTGGTCAATGTTAGTATACAATGAATTAACATCGCAAGTAACCATGGTATAATTATCTTTCCATTCGATTTCATTTAATATTTTAAGAAAGTGGGTAGAGTCTTTTAGATATGATGGTAAATGTATTACATAATTTTGAAGATAATAGTCCACGTATTATGATAGGTTTGAAGATATGGATTCTATTCCAGAAATGATAGGGCGTCCTGGGGGGTTTGTGAGGTGTTTGTGAATTCTCGGCAGAAAATAGAACGTAGGATTTTTTGGGAAGTCAATTTAAAAAAAATTAAATTCAGACTCTGTGAGAAGCTCTGATGTTTTTGTTTTTGCTTCATCTAATAGTGTATTTAATTTCTTTTTTTGGAGGTCCATTGGATTTTGTTTAAGTTGGACATACATAGTCTTATCACGTAGGAGTCTATATGACTCTTCTAAATAATATTTTATATCCATAATTACAATACCTCCACCTTTGTCGGCGTGTTTGATTATGATTTCTTTATTTTCTTGTAAGGATTTTAATGTTTTTCGTTCGTTTGGTTTCAGATTTTATTTTATTTTACTACTAGTGTCCAACTTATCTAGATCCTCTTTGACTTTTAGTTCAAAATTTTTTATGAAGTCTCCCTTCTCTTGAGTGGGATAGAAAGTGGATTTTTCTTTAAAATTAGAATGTGAATAATTACTTGGTTTGTTTATTGTTCTTGTGAGAGGAGTGGATAAGAAATATCTTTTAAGTGTTAATTTACGGATAAATTGGTTGACATTTCTTAATGTTTCAAACTTTTTCATTCTACAAGTAGGTGCAAAAGTAAGGCCTTTTTTAAGGATTGCTTCTTCTTCATCATTTAATTTGTGTTTGCTTAAATTAAATATACCTATGTTGTTGTTTGTTTCTATATTGGTTATCTGAGTCTTTTTTGTGTTTTTTCTCCCTCTTCTGCCTCTCTTTCTCTTTTTCCTTTGGGTGTTCCCCAGATAGAATTTTGTGTTCTTGAAATATTTTTTGATGTCCTGTGTGTTGTGGAGTTAGGCCTAAAAAATTACTCTTTTGTGTTGAATCACTATCTGTCCATTCTGGGATATTTCTTAATGGTTCAAAATTATTAGATAAAGGGATTCTCCAATTGTTTGTACTGGTTCTTTCTTTATAACTTGGAATCTTAGAGTGTGGTTGAACAAATTGTGAAGTATTTTGTCTATTGTAGTGAGGTCTAGAGTATATATTATGACCAGATCTATTATTATCATAATAATGTCTATTGGTTTGATCATTATGTCTATATGTGCAATCATGTTGTTGATTATATGATCTATAATCATAATCATTTCTGTCATTATAATGTCTTCTATTGTGATAGAAGTTGTGTGTATCTCTATTTAATTGTCTCCTATTAGGAATATGTTCAAATGTAGATTGATCATTATGAGTGTTTAACCTATTTGGATAATTTATAGTTCTTATAAGTTTGTATTTATTGTTGGTATGCACAGTGGTGTACTCCTTATTATATGAAGGTTTATTCTCTTTCCCTTTTTTATGTTTACTAAAAATGGATACAGTAGTGTTAATATGTGGTTTTTCTGTTGTGTCTACTGTTGATGATGAGCAAGGAATAATGTCATTATCGTCTTCTAATGTTGATATAGGTTTAGAAATACTCTCAGTTTTTTTGGCGTTTCTGTAATTATCCATGTCTCTTTTTAATTTATTGTTTTTGCCTTCTAATAATATTTGTTTGAATTCAGTGATATATATTTTTTTTTTAAACAAGTTTTTATTGAGGTATACAGACAAGAGGATACAACAAGATAGACATCTCTCAGCTATGAAATGTTCATGGGCTTAGTTGCCAGTCAAACCAAGATAACAAACAGAACAAGTAACAAGGCATACAAATAAGGTCATTGTAACACGCTGAGTCCAATGAATGTAGCAGATGGAGCGGCTTAATGTTATGTGGCAGTTCTTATTTTCGCCGCTCCATTAACAGTTATGAATCGTGTCATATCCTCAAGCTAGAAGAAAAAAGTGTTTACTTTTTAAAATAAGAATATAACCATTTTGCATAATACCAGTGAGTAGCTACTTTTTCTTTTTTGTCCCAGAAGAATCTGGAGGAAAAGTACAATTAAGAAGAAGCAAATAGTAAATAGAGAGAGGAAAGAGGGGGAGAGAAAGAAAAAAAAAAAAAAAAAAGGGGGGGGGGGGGGGGGGAGGAGGAGAGGGGAGGCGGGGAGGGTAAGGAGGAGGGTAAGGGAGTCAGGTCTGCCCACAACGATTGGCGGAAAGCGAGCTAACAACATGTTCCCTAGATCGTGCCATTCCAGTATGCTAGCATCAGTTCGTGATGGTCTAGATTGTGCACTTTTAGATAATGATATCTTTCTAGTATTAGTAGGTCATCAACCTGACTTCTCCACTCTTGTTCAGTAGGGATTATCTGAGATTTCCAATGCCTTAGAATGAGTTTTTTAGCCGCTGTCAGCATTAACAGCAATAGTGCCTGTTTGCCCTGACCTTCTAGCTGGGGAAGGGAGCAGAACAATAATGTCTCAGGAGCAGGGGGAATTAGTATGCCTAAGATTTCTGATATTGTTTTAAATACCGCCGTCCAGTAGCCCAATAGGAGTGGGCATCCCCACCAGATATGGAGAAGGGAGCCCTCTCCCCCGCAGCCCCTCCAGCAGGTGTTTATCAGACTGGGAAACATTTTGCTTAGTCTTTTCGGTGTCAAATACCAGCGACTTATGAGCTTTAAATGCATTTCTTGTATTTTGGCCGAGACTGAGGAAGATTTGTTTGACCGAAATGCTTTAAGCCATGTCTCATCATCTATATCTAAGCCTAACTCTCTCTGCCATGCAATTGTGTATGAGGGAAGTGTGGTACTAGAGCTTTTAACCATTATTTTATATAACTTGGAGATCAGATGTTCAGCCTGAGGAAACAGTACATGTACATGATACTGAGAAACGCGTAGCTGTGTTTTTAATGTGTTAAAATAAACACTTTTATTGATACATACTTGCTACTTCGCTTTTTATTTGGATATCCCTGCTTGGAGCAAGCCTCCAATTCCCTGAGGAATTAAAGTGCCTTCCTGACATCCACACACCTTACCTTTGTTGGTGACTACTAACTTGGCTGCTGGAAGCTTTAGCCTGAGAGGAGAGTTTACCGGGCAACTCTGAGGTTCCGGTCTGCCCAGTCAGCACCACATCTTGGTGCTTTCCTACACGTGAGTGCAATTGAGCTGCAATTTATTATTTGGTATACCATACGGAATTATGCTATGTGGCGCCTTCTCTGTTTCTTTATAGATTAATTCGTTGTGGACGGCCTTATACATCGAGGAGAGCTGCCTTACACACCCCCATAGTCATTGGGGACTTTGATAGAATTTATTATTTGGACTTTGAACTGTTTATTTTGATATTATCATCTATACAGGTTCTTCCTTTTTTTCTGTAACCATCTACATATATGCTTGTATGCCCATATAAATGTAATATACTGTGAACTGTGGTTATCATTATCTTGGTGTATCTAGATATTTGGCATATATAGATAGCGCCCCTATTGTATATATTATTGTACTATATATACCCTATAAATTGGGTGTGTATACATATATATATATAATTTTCAGGGCAGTCAGTTTGTATGCAAAGGTTTTCGAAGTAAGTTGGTTCACGACCAAGGTCTTGTCTATGTTTGTGATGAGAAATATAGTGTATCAATTGGTTATAGTGGAGCCATGAGGAGAAAATCTCCCCATGAGATTCCGCTAGAGTTGCTTGTGTTTTCAGCTTGCCTCCATCTGAGACAAACCGAATGGAGCCTGTCCTGAGAGGATATGGGAGGAGGATTTTATGTCTAAGTCTATGGTAAGGTATGTCTGTATTCTCTAGGAGCAGGGAGAGTGGTGCAGTTCTAGAGGAGATGTGGGTGCTGGTGGCCAAAAGCTGGTCCCATTCGGATAAGATGTTTGCAGTAATAAGGTAGTGTTGTATGTTTTTGGGCCTCTGCTGTGGAGGTGTCCATGCCAGCATCGCTAAGTTGTTCAGCTTAAGAATGTCCCTGTCGATACGTATCCACATCTTATTGTCAGTGTTGTGAGCCCACTCTACTATGTGTCTAAGCGCTATTGCATGTTTGTAAGCCAAGAGGTTCGGGACTCCCAGCCCTCCGCATTCTCTTGGTAGGTATTGTGTTTTCTTTGGTACTCTAGGTTTAGTGCCTGTCCATATATATTGTTCTAAAACCTTTTGTAATTGAGAGATATAATTATCGTGAAGCGGGATAGAGAGGGCTTGCATCAAGTATAGGATCCGAGGGAGGACATTCATTTTCATTACTCCTATCCTACCTAACCAAGAGAGGGATTTATTCCTCCAAGAGGACAGATCTCTGGCAATGTCTGTCTTTAGAGAGTTGTAGTTATGTTTGATTAGGTCATGAGTTGATGTAGTTAGTTGTATCCCTAGATATTTTCATTTGTGTTGGGCCAGAGGGACTCCATAGGTATCTCTAATGTTATGTATTATTTGGGGGGGAGTATTGATATTTAGGAGTTCAGATTTTGAGATGTTCAGTTTGAAATTAAATACTCTACCATAAGCGTCTAGCTCCGACAAAAGTTCTGGAATGGAGCTACTTGCTTCAGTCAAAGTGAAGAGGATGTCGTCAGCGTAGAGCGCCTGCTTATGTTCCGATTGACCTATCTTAATTCCCTTGATGTGGTTATTGTTTCTAATCTTTTGGGCCAGGATTTCGATGGAAATGGCGAAGCGTAAAGGGGATAGGGGACAGCCGTGTCAAGTGCCGTTGTTAATGGAAAAGGGCTCGGACAGGGTGTTATTTACCCTAATCCTTGCGTTAGGGTTGGAATATAAGGCGAAGGTCATGTTAAGAAATGGTTCTGGGACTCCCATTTCGACCATAGCCCTGGGCAGAAAAGGCCAGAGGACACGGTCGAAGGCCTTCTCCGTGTCAGATGAGAGAAGAACCAGGGGTGTGTTTGAAGCTTTGGCATAGTTTATTAAATGGATGGTTTTTATAACATTGTCTTGGGCTTCTCGCCCTGGTATAAAACCTACTTGGTCACAAGATACTAGGCCGGGGAGGTATTTGTTTAATCTATTCGCTAGGATTTTAGCCAGTATTTTCATGTCTGCGTTTATTAAGGAGATGGGTCTGAAATTTGCAGGAGACGTGGGAGGTTTGCCATGTTTAGGGATCACGGTGATATGAGCCTCAAGGAGGTTTATAGATAGAGAGGGGTCGTTTCTTAGGTTATTAAACAGGGATAGGAGGTGAGGGGCCAGTGTCCCTAAAAACTTCTTATAGTAACCAATCGTATAACCATCTGGCCCTGGGCTCTTACCTGATGGGGAGTCTTTGATAGCTTGGCATATTTCCTCTAATGTGATAGGTCGTGCAAGATAATCCTTCCCTTCTACGTCTAGTGACGGTAAGCCTAGCCCTAGAAAGTAAGTGTCCAGGTGATCTCTATCTGTTGTGGGAGACTTGTCGTCTAACGTAGTGACATCTGGAATTGGAATGTTATATAGTGAGTTGTAATACTGTCTGAAGGCGGAGGCAATCTGTTTGTTATTTTTGATTGGGTGGCCCTCTGGGGAATGTAGTGTGTGGATATAGGAGGCAAGTTGCCTCCTCCGTAGGCACCTTGCCAAAAGTTTCCCCAGCTTGTCTCCGCCTTCATAGTAGTACTGCCTTAAATGTAGGGCATTACGCTGGTGAATAGTTGTCAGGTGAGCTTTGAGGTCTGATCTGGCTTTAAGGAGGTCTTCTCTAAGATTGCTGTTAGATAGATTTTGTTTGTGTGCTTTTTCAAGCGTGTTAATTTTATCTAGGAGTTGTGTATGTTTCTCTCTAGCCTGTCTGAGAATCTTAGCTCTTCGCCTAATGAGTATACCCCTCATGACAGTTTTGTGTGCTTCCCATTCACATTGCAGGGATGTAGTGGAGTTGCTGTTAAAGGAAAAATATTCTATGATATCTCTCTCGAGTTCTGCTAGCGCAATAGGATCATCCAGAAGGGATTCATCCAGTCTCCATATCTTAGTAGTGATAGGGAGGTCTGGCCATAAGATGGAGCAAGTGACAGGAGCGTGGTCCGTCCAGGTTATGTGGCCAATCTCACATTGGTTAGTCAGAGCAAGTCCATTTGCGTCAGTTAATATATGGTCAATCCTAGTGTAGCAGTCGTGCGGGGGCGAATAAAAGGTGTAGTCTTTAGTCAGAGGATGAAGAGTCCTCCATATGTCATGAAGAGCGAGTTTGGAGAAAGTATGTTTAGTTGCTCGTAGGACAGACTTGGGGACAGATGAGATTCCCTTAGAAGAGTCTAGTTCAGGGTCAAATGCTGAATTAAAATCTCCTGCCAAAAACAGTGTGCCTTTAACCTGGTCTAGTACTAAGTTTGATATTTTTTTGAAGAAGGGGTTTTGAGTCTGGTTCGGTGTGTAAATATTCAGCAGTGACAATTGTTGCCCATAAAGATGCCCTGTCAACATGATATAGCGGCCCTCTGGGTCTTTGTCAATTTGAGATATTTGGAGCGGGAGGGATTTGTGGATCAGGATGCCTACCCCCCCTTTTTTTGGGGGGACCTGAGGTGAAGAAAGTCATGGAAAACTGGGGAGTATTCCATCTGGGTTCCCTGCCCTTTTGGAAGTGTGTCGCTTGAACCATGATAATTTGGCTCCCTAATCTAGTGAGCTCTTTATATGCAATTGACCTTTTACCTGGGCTATTAAGCCCTTTCACATTTATTGTTGTCAGTCTTAGAGAGTGGTCTTGAAACCTACTAGTCTTACCTGCCATTTTCATGTGGGCAAGGAGAGAGGGTGGAGGGAGAAGGGGGGATTTAAAAAAAAAAAAAAAAAAAGGGAGAAAGGAGGGGGGGAGAAGGATGGAAAAAAAAAGGAGGAAGTGAGCTAAGGTAGGGAGAAGAGGCAACACTGATAGAGGAAAGGGGAGAGAGGGGAGTAAGTGCTTAATATGGTTTAAGGTGAGAGGAGCGCACACCAAAGATGTACCAAGAGAAGGGGTGTGGGAACGCTATATAAAATAGCAGAAAAGGGTACTAGTGTAAAAAAGTGCAAAGGGGAAGTATCTCCCTTTCCGGCAAAAAAAAAGGATACATTTATATTGGTCTTAAGTCTAATAGGCACGCAATTTAAGTCGTGAGGGGAGGAGGAGGGGTTTAGGGTCAACATGTATTAAGGATGAGTGTAAGGGGGGGAAGGCTAAGAAGAGCCAACAGGTTTCTTTGAGATCTGTTGCATCCCTATGCCCACAAAGGCATTGTCTATATTATAACCTTGTGGGGTCTGAATGTGGGCATAATAGTTAAAAGTAGAAGCAATTCTCCTATTAGCGGAAATGTGTCCTGGTTGTGTTGTAGAGTGGGGTTGTTTGTGTTTAATTCTAAAGGTAGTGTAAGAAGGGTGAGATCATGTTCTAAGGATTAAAATGTTATGCAAAACAATATTTCACACTGGTTATTGAGGGATACAGATCATTAACATTGTTAACTTAAGCTAGATGCTTTTCTAATCCTTTAAAATACGTAATGAAAAACTTACAAAACCATACTTATCAAAATGTTGTCCGACCTTGTGAACCTAAAGAGAAAACAACTTAAAACCGCAAACAGGGTCAATTGACAAAAACAATAGTACATTTACATTTATAGATTTCAAATGAGAACAAACAAGACAATTTCAAATGATCAAACTGTAAGCTAAGAGCGTTTTCAAAAGGATACTGTCTCAATGGAAGAGTGAGTTTGTGCGCTCTTTATGTTGGGAAAGTTATCATCCAGTCTGTGGGTGCTATATACAATCCCAAACTTGTAAGGACAGATCTAGCGATCTGGTTTCGTCTCTGCCCGGCCAGTGACGTCTCATCCTTGTGAGCAGGTGTAGAGGAAAGAGGAAAAAGAGATGGAGGGTCTCATCAGTGTAGGTCATCTCCTGCTGAAGAAGGTACCGTAGTGATTTGGGGTTTTGGGATGAGACGAGCAGAGTCAGGAGCTTCTGTCACCGTATGAGGAATGGAGAGTTCTTTGTAAAAGGCTTCAGTGTCATCTCCAGGTCTGTAGATCAGCGTTTTGTTGTTGTTTGAGACGACCAGGGACACCAGGAACCCCCATCTGTACTGAAGTTTGTGATTCCTGAGGGTAGTTGTAATGTGGGCGAGTTCACGCCATTTCTGGAGAGTTGCTTGTGATAGGTCAGAGAACAGTGAGATTTCTTCCCCAGCATGGAAAATTGGGTGATTAACTCTAGCACATTGTAAAAGCTCTTCTTTATCTTTGTATCTTGTGAACTTAACTATTATATACATGGTGTTTGTGAGATCTGCGGAGTGAGTGAGGTGTTCCATAGGTAATGAGGAGGTTAAGGTATCCTCTGGGCAAGTGGGTGTGATAGTCTCTGCAGGTTTAAGATAGTGACTGAGGGTTTTGATGGGATTCAGTTTATCTGGTTTGGTTTGCCTTTTGCAAGGCATTACATAAGTGTCCAATAAAGTATTTGTATATGGCTGGTCTAAGGAGCGCTCACTTTGTTTAAACCGGACTGTCCTTTTAAATAAATAAAGCTTGTGCAACAGGTTATTAAGCCTTAGGCCCGCTGTTTAGAGAAAGAAAAAATAGATAAATGTGAAGCAGACTACTTCACTTCGTTGCCGGAATTGTCTGCTGAAAATACCAGTTCCTATTGTGATATTTGGGCTGCAATTAGGTGTAACATGAGCGATATGCCCCTGTCTGACCTCCGCTTCACCACTGATTTAATGTCCCCTTTTAGCTAATGAGTGCTGGGATGGTTAAAAACAAGCAATACATTCAGGCGGGTACTCACTGCGTTTACTGTTTTTTCAATTGCCACTTCACTGGGACAGATGAGGAGCCTGAACGCACCAGCGTGGTTGCTGTCAGCCACGTGGCTTCAATATGGCAATCAGGTAGGCCGCGGTGTGTCCAGTAGTGGGCCTGATGAATAAGCACCTCTCTGCTGCAGGTCGCTAGGTCGTGTGGTTCAGGCTCTGTGTTTTGGTTCCACCAGTGAGTTAGTGGGTGTTGGGATGGTCCGGGGGTGAGGCCCTTATTGTGAAGAGAATGTGCCAATGAGTCTCCGTTCTGAGAGATGCTAGGTGTTGCTCCAAGACAATTTCTATTTGCGCTGGGTGGTAGCGGAGGGTGATTCTAGTTGACCCTGTAGGTTTTGGGAAGAGGTTAGGGAAAATTGCGTGTCATTAGAGTGCTTTTAGCCAGAGTAGGAGATGAGAGCTCTTTCAGAAAGCAGCCATCATCCTGCGTGGCTAAGTTCCGCCCCCCAGTGATATTTTTTATCATAATTTGTTGTTTGTTTTTATATTCTTTATCATTATTAAATGGCTTTAATTTTTCTTTAAACTTCTCAATTTCATTTTTTATTTCAGTAAGTGAACCATCTCTAGATTTAATCAATACTTTTAGTAGATCTAGTGAAGCATTTTATTGTACCATTCGGTAGATAATTCCTCATTGAGTTCCTCTAGGAACCATTTTGGAGTCAATATATTTTTGGGTGTATGATAGCTATACAGAATGTACAGAATGTTTTATTTCTTTTAGTAGTGTGTCCTCTAGATCTTTACAGGTGTTGTGTAGGTCAATGTCATCATGTGGTAGTGTGTCTTGTGATTCAAATTCAGTGATTTGAATTTCTGAAAGAATATTCTCTCTAAATGAGAACAATTCCATGATGCTAAAGATAGTTTATTAAAAGAAGGTTTATTAAAAGAAAAGTATATATTTAGTATATAAGTGATATTAAAGTAATATTAAAGGGACATGCCACCCACATTTTTTCTTTTATGATGTAGAAAGAGAATGCAATTTTAAACATCTTTCTAATTTACTTATATTATCTAATTTGTTTTATTCTCTTGATATTCTTTGATGAAAAGCATATCTAGATATGCTCACTAGCTGCTGATTGGTTGCTGCACATAGAAGCCTTGTGTGATTGGCTCGCCATGTGCATTGCTTTTTCTTCAACTAAGGATATTTAAAAAATGAAGCAAAATAAATAATGGAAGTAAATTGTAATGTTGTTTAAATTTCTATTCTTTATCTGAATCATGAAAGAAAGATTTTAGGTTTAGTGGCCCTTTAATAAATTATCTGACTGTAGAAAAGCAACTACAAACACCTAGAGATTAAAAGTAATACATAAAAAAGTGTAGAAGTGGTGTGAGTGCTAACTACATGGTGTATGCTTAAATCCCTATGTAGTCATGTATAATCTCAAAATACAGACCAATGAAAAAAAGTTAGGTGTGGGTGGGATAAGCGCTCTGGATGGAGCTAACCAACATAAATTAATGTGTAAATTATAAGTAAACAATTTGGATAATGTAATATTATGTATATATATATATATATATATATATATATATATATATATATATATATGGTATTAAAAAATGAGTTGAAGGTAAATAAAAATAAGCGATTTATTGTATGGTATATATCAGCAACATGCAAACAATAATCAATTGTTTGAAACAATAATCAACAATATCAAACAGTAAATAGTATCAATATTACGATGCCGGCATCAATAGCTAAAATAAATGTTAAAATAAATTGTTAAAAAGATTATCCTTAAAAACTAGTGGTCATAAATGTTACAGTGATGTATTTAACCAATAGGTGGATGTAAAACCAGCTACGGCTAAGTATTTTTTATCTGACCTAATGTATATACAGCTAAAGACAATAGAAATAAACACAATGATATTTTAGTAGTGTTACTTGCGTGAAGAGCGACAACAATTATAAGTAGTATACAAACTAGTAATGAAACAGTCCTATAACCGGGACAAAACAAAGTACAGACCCGGTGATGTGTCCGTTAGAAGTGATTGTGAATGAGATCCGTGGTGTGTGACGTCACGTCACCTGACTTATAGAGGTGGTCCAATGATATCAAGCGGACTAGATTCAATGTTCTTTTGAAAAAGTATCGGTAGAAGGAAACTTTGTATCGCTCTACTGTGTTAACATAGTAATGTCAAAGATACTTCCAATAACGGATCCTTTTATTTCCTCAAATCTTTTAAGATGGTCGATATGACAGCTGTTAGTAGCAGTGTTGAGTCAGTGGATATAAGCAGTAGTTCGTCTTTAAGTGTAGGAGCCTCCGGGCAATGCTTTTATCATTTGTAGGGTGATTTGTGCAGGAATTTTTGCAGCAAACAATAACCTTGTAGTTAAAACAGAATGCAAAGTGCAAGCACACAGGAATTATTCATATGTCTAGCTCAAAGTGTGTTGAGAGATAGAGATGAACCTGTTGTAAGTGCCTCTGTAAGCTGGTAAGAAGGTAGTTTTGTCGCTTTTGATAGCGTGTAAGTAATGCACACAGGAATTACTCATATGTATAACTCTAAATATATTGTAGAGATAGAGATGAACCTGTAATTTGCAAAGTGTGGTAATAGTATGTGAGAGAGTTTCATCAGGAGTAAGCAAATTCTACACGTTTCGGCAGGGTGAACTGCCTTTATCAAGATCAGAATCCTTTGCTGCATTGGAAACAACGTATCCAAAGATTTTCTGTGGGAAAAGCAAGTCTTCTGACTTGTTTAGATTTGTTAAATGATTTACACAATGGGGCCGATTTATCAAAGCGTCAATCTCGGTGCATTCGCTGGAGTCAATATGCTCGCCAGACATCGCTGCCTCGAATCCACATACAATGCCTTTAATTATTAAAAGGTCTGTCAAAAACACGCGCGTCAAGTACAGTGCAATGAGTATCGGACTGTTGATAAATAAGTGTCATCGATGTTGCGGATATTCTTTTTTTTCCTACTTTATTTATACCATATCATTACTGTCCATGAACAAACACATTTCTATAAAGCTAATCTGTTATTTTTCATCTGTTAATGTCCAATAAATAGCTAGATTTATACCTGAACAAACAATAATATCTGATAGAAAGTTATTTTTTTTGTTTT